>NC_092499.1:129872320-130228024 GCF_047511675.1 Marmota flaviventris
ACCGAGTAATAGCCCTAACACTAAACCTTAACTTAAACCAAACCCTAGCACTACACTTCAACCTAACCCTAGCCCTAATTCGACTCCTAACCTAAACCTTAATACTAACCCTGACTCAGACTCATATCCTAACACTCACCCTAGCTCTAAACACCACCCTAACCTTAAACAAATCCTTTACAGTAACCCTAGCCTTATTTCGAGTCCTAACCCTAACCCTAACCCTAAAACTAACCCTGACCCTGACTATTAACCTAACACTAACACTCGCTCTAAATATCACGCTAACCCTAAACCTAATCCTAACATTAGAGGTTTAGCCCCTAAACATAATCCAAAATTAACCCTAATTGTAACCCTAGTTCTTACATTAGACATTGCTCGAATCCTAGCTCTAAACCTAACAGAAAACTAGCCCTAATCCGAGCCCTAAATGTAGCTTTAACCCTAACCCTTGCCCTAATCCAAGCCCTAACTCTAGCTCTATCCCTATCCCTTACCCTAAGCCAAACCCTAACCCTAATAGTAACCCTAATCCTTAACCTAACACAAACCCTAACCCTATTATTAGTCCTAACCCTAGAACTTATTATAGCTCTAACCATAACCCAACTCTAACCCTAACCCTGACCCTTATTCTGACCCTAACACTAATCGTAGGTCTAAACCTGAACTTAACCCTAAACTGAACCCTAACACTAGTCGTACTGATAACCTTATATCTAAACCTAACCCTAATATTAGCCCTAGACCTAAACCTAATCCTAAATCTAGCCATAACTCAAACGCTAGACCTAAAGAAAAACCTAGACCTAGCTCTAACAATACCCTTTGCCTAAGACAAACACTAACCCATCCCCTAGACCTAACCCTAGACCTAATTCTGGCTTTAACCCTAACCAAAACACTAACCTGAACACTGACCTTGAAACTAACACTAACCCTAGCATAAATATCACCCTAACCCTAAACCACCACTAAAACTATACCTAGCCCTAATATTTATGCTAAAACTAGCCCTAGTCATAACAAATTCTTACATTAGCTGTAGCCCTAATCTATCACAATAAATAGCCCTAACCAATCCCTACCCTAGCTTTAACCCTAAAGCTAATCCTAACCCTAACCATAGTCTTAGACCTAATCTTAGTCCTAACCCTAGACTTAATCCTTAGCATAACACTAGCCCTAACCCTAGCTCTAACCTATCCATTAACCTAATGATAACACTAACCCTTATGCTAACCCTAGGCCAAACCCTAATCTTATGACTAACCCTAACCCTATCCATTACCCTACACTTAACCTGAACCCAAAACCTAAATGTATCATCACCCTATCCTTAAAAATAATGCTAATTCGAGCCCTAAACCTAAACCTTAACCTAACAAAAACCCTAAACCTGACCCTAAACTTAATAATATCCTAGCTTTCAACGTGACCCTAACCATAAACCTAACCCTTACAAGAGACCTAGCTATAAACCTAATCCTAAAACTATCACTAACGGTAACTCTAGACCTGACATTAGCCCTAATTTAATCCTAGCCCTAACACTAACACAAACCTTAGCCCACATCCTAGCCAAAACCTCGCCTTAATCATAAACCTAACCCCAACCCTAATTCTTACCCTCACCTTAGCCCTAAAGCTAGCCGTAATCCTAAACCTAAACTTAACCCTAACCCTAACACTAACCCTAGCCCTAATCCCAGGCTTAATTAGCCCTATCCCTAACCCTCACCCCAACCCTTTCCCTAAGACTAACTCTACTCTCTCCCAATCCCTAAAACTAGTTCTAACCCTATGCCTTACCATCAAAAAACCCAAGCCCTAAACTTAGCCCTAACCTTACCCCTATCCTTAGCCCTAACTCAAACCCTAGATCTAAACCTAACTCTATATCTAACTTTAAACCTAAGCCTAAACCTCACACTAACACTAGCCCTAACACTAACATTAATCCTAAAACTAGCCCTAACCCTACCCTAACCCTAAAACAAAACCAAGTCATAGCCCTAACCCTAATTCTTAACTTAAAACAAACCTAACCTTACTCCTAGCCCTAACCCTGTCTCTAATTGTAGTTCTAACCCTAACCTGAAAACTAATCCGGACCCTGACTCTGACCCTAACACTAACCCTAGCTCTAAACATCATCATAACCATAATCCTAACCCTAACACTAGACCTAGCCCTTACCCTAACCCTATAACTAGTGCTAATTATAACCCTACTTCATACATTACCAGTAGCCTTAACCCCAGCCCTACCCTAACCCAAAACCTAGCCTTAATCCGAGTCCTAAACCTAGATTTAACCCTAAACTTAAATGTAACACTAACTCAAAACAAAAGCCCCAAACCTATACATAACCCTAGCCCTAATCTTAGGTCTAACCCTATCCATTACCCTAATGATAACCCTAACCGTTATGCTAACCCTATGCCTAAACCTAACCCTATCCATTATACTAAACCATATCTAAACCCTAAACCTAACCCTGTCATTACCCTAACTCTAAACCTAATGCTAATTCGCGCCCTAAACCTAAACCCTAACCTAACCCAAACCCTAACCTTGAACCTGATCCTAATAATAACCCTAGCTCTAAACCTGACCCTTACCCTAAACCTAACCCTTACACTGGAACAAGCCATAAACCTAACACTAAATCTATCCCTAACTGTAACCCTAGACCTGACATTAGCCCTACCCCTAATACTAGCCCTAACCCTAGGATAAACTCTAGCCCTAAACCTAGCCTTAATCATAATCCTAACCCTAACCTTAACCCTAACCCTAATACTAACCCTCGCCCTAGCCCTCAACCTAGCTATAACCCATTCCCTTACCTTACGCATAACCCTAACTCTAATCCCAACCCGAGGCCTAAACTAACACTAACCCTAGCCCTAGTTTAGCCCTATCCCTAACCATAAAACTAACCCTGACCTAAGAATAACTAACTCTCACACTAGACCTATCACTTGTTGTAACCCTATCCCTTCCCATAACCCTAAACCTAGCCCTAACCCTCGTCCTAACCCTTGCCCTCTCCTTAGCCCCAGCCCTAAGCATAGATCAAAACGTAACTCTAAATCTAAACCTAACCCGAAGCCTAAGCCTTATCATTTTAAAGACATTTATATTTAGATTCTATGTCTACAGATGTTGGCTTCAATTATTATTTAGAATATTGTCATTAGCTTCTTAAACGGCATACCATTTCTGGTGGTATATAGAGAACAGATGGTCAGGGATTGGATGCTATGTTAAGGGGAAAAGGAGTGATGGTATGAGATTAATCTATCTTAGTAAATTGGAGGAGAACTGTAATGAATAAACAGAGGTAATTTACAGAAGAATGCATAAATTCAAATACCTTATCTGTATTCATAAAATTACCCTATGTATAAATAGTAAAACGTAGGAGGTTGAAAGTGGGATAGAGGGAGGAAGAAAAAAGAAGAAAAATAACAAGGAAAGAAAGAAAAAGAGGGAGAAAGAATACAAGAGAAAATAATGGGAGGTGAGGTGGGGCCTATGCAATTCCTTTATATTTTACCATTCTGATGATTTTTTTTAAGAGAGAGAGAGAGAGAGAGAGAGAGAGAGAGAGAGAGAGAGAGAGAGAGAGAATATTTTAAATATTTATTGTTTAGTTTTCGGAGGACACAGCATCTGTATTTGTATGTGGTGCTGAGGATCAAACCCAGCACTGGATTTGGTTCTTAAAGCCCAATTTTATGCAAAGTTCTTGGTTTCACATGTGTTGAGGTTGTGAGGACAAGAGGGGGAAGGGTAGAAGAGAATGGATGAGAAGAGCAAGAAAAGAAAGAGTAAGAAAGAAAAAAAAAGTACCTCAGAACTCTGTTTTCTTTTCTTGCAGTAGTTGGAGTTGTCTATTTCTAGCTAGAGTCTCTGTGCTCCGGGTGATGGAGGTAGCCAGTGTGAGAGGGTTTGAGCTTCTACCGGTACCCTCCCTATTCTTAGTCTCTGAGATGGAAACCAGGTGCCTGTACAGATGCTGTTCCACATTGATAGGTATGCCCCACAAAAAGCTTGTGAGAAAAATCTTGAGTTATCATAGCGGGAGGAAGGGGAGTTAGAAACCAGGTACCTGAGCAGCCACAGAACTGAGCTGGTAGCCATGCCCACTGATAGATGTTGAGTAAGGTTTTGAAAGATAAATTCCATCCGTTTCCTGTGTAGGGTGTTAGGTCAATTGGGTGGTTCTGGGGTGACCTTGTGCCAAGTCCAGTGGTTGGTCTGGGGACCCCCAAGCAAAGCCTCTGTATTATGTGCTGCCTACCCTCTGCACCGAGAGCACCTGCGCAGCTGAGACTTCCCTCTGAGCCCAGAGCCCACACGAGGCTGAGACTTCCTTCTGAGCCTTGAGCGAATGCACAGTGGAGACATCTCTCTGCACCGAGAGCATCCATGTGGCCCTAGTTTTCTTCAAATTTTTATGATACTGGGCAGGATTCATCATTTACTTAGCTTTACACTGCCCCACAGATTGGGCCTTGATGGTTCAATGGTTCGCTGTCAGGAACAGTTTGTATTTTAAGGTTTCCCTTCATTATGGCTTATTGATGTGAATGAAAATTGAGCTGGAAATCAAACAGGGTTTGTAAGAGGTGCCTGAAACTTCACACAATCAGTTCTCAGTGGGCACTTTCTGGTTTCTTTCTTTTGAAGGTAGGCAAAAGCAACTGTATCTGAGAGCCCTTAAGGAGAAAACAGAGAAATATGTATGTACTGAAATAAGGCTCCCAATGAATTGATCAGATTTCTTGTGATACTGCACAATATTTATCTTTTAGCTTTTCCCACTAGACTCCCCAAGTTTCGGACTTCTAGGATCATTGGTTCTCTATACAGGTAAGAGTTAAGGTTACAGTTAGGGTTAGGGTTAGGTTTAGAGCTAGTTTTAGAGTTAGAGTTATTTTGTTCAAATTTCTTTTGATACTGGGCTGGATTCATCTTTTACCTAGCCTTACTATGCTCGCCAGGTTTGGGCCTTCTGGATTCAGTGGTTCATTGTCATGAACAGTTTGTATTTTAAAGTTTCACTTCATTTTGACCTATATGGGTAAATGGAAATAGAGCTTGAAATCAAACAGAGTTGGTTTGAATGTTTGCTTGAAACTTCACACACTCAATCAGTTCTCAGTGTGCATTTTCTGGTTTGTTTCTTGAGGAAGTAGCCCTAAGCTGAAATAGAAAGAAATGGTTTCATCTGTCAGTGCTTTAGGAGCAATCTTCAATATGTTTGGGCAAATTACTTTGATACTTTACAGGATTCATCCTATACCTAGCCTTAGTACGATCCCCAATTTGGGCCTTTAGTTTCAACAGTTCATTCTCAGGAACAGTTTGAATATTTAGGTGTCACTTCATTATGGCGTATAGGTATGAATGACAATGAAGCTGGAAATCAAAAAGGGTTGGTACTAGCTTCTTGGTACATCACACACTCAATTAGTTCTCTGTGGCCACTCTCTGCTTTCTTTATATTGAATATAGGCCAAAGGAGAAGCATGCAAAAACAACTTTATCCAAGAGCATGTTATGGGACAACAGGGAAATAAGCATGTAATGAATTACCTCCCACAATTGTTTGTTCAGATTTCTTGATACTGTGCATGATTCATCTCTTAGCTTGCCTCAATAGGCTTCACAACTTTGGGACTTTTATGATCAAATGTTATCTAAACAGGTTACAGTTAACGTTATGGTTAGAGTTAGGGCTAGGTTTAGACCTAGTGTTAGATTTAGAGTTAGTTTTGTTCAAATTTCTTTGATACTGGGTAGGATTAAACTTTTTCCTAGCCTTACTATGATCCCCAGGTTTGTGACTTCTCAGTTCAATGGTTCTCTGACAGTAATAATTTGTATTTTGAGGTTTAACTTCATTTTGACCTATATGGTAAACGGAAATGGAGCCCAAAATTCAAATAGGTTTGGTGCTAGCCGCTTCAAACTTTACACACTCAATCAGGTCTCTCTGTGCTCTCTCTGATTTCTTCCTTGTGAAAGTAGCCTAAGCTGAAGCATACAAAACCAACTTTATCCAAAAGCACTTTAGAATAAAACAGGGAAATATACATGGACTGAACTACCTCAACCAATTTTTTGATCAAACTTTTTTGATCCTGCACTGTAATCATCTGTTACTTTGCCCCACTAGACTCCCCAAGTTTTGTTTTTTTATGACCAAAGGCTCTCTAAACAGGATAGGGTTAGTGTTAGGACTAGGGTTAGAGAAAATGTTAGGATTAGAGTTATTTTTTTCAAATATCTTTGATACTGTGCAGGATTCATCTTTGACCTAGCCTTACTTTGTTCCCCAGGTTTGGGCTTTCTTGGTTCAGCATATCACTGTCAGGAACAGTTTGTATTTTAAGGTTTCACTCTATGTTGACCTATATGGGTAAATGCTAATGGAGCTGGAAATCAAACATGGTTGATGCTACCTGCTTAAAACTTCACAAACTCAATCAGTAATCTGTGGGAACTCTCTGGTTTCTTCCTTGTGAAAGTTTCCCCAAGATGAATCATGCAAACAAACTTTATCAGACTGCACTTTAGGAGGAAACAGGGCAATATAAATGTACGAAATACCTCCCCCAATTACTTAGTCAGATATTTTGGATACTGGGCAGGATTCATCTGTTAGCTTTCCCTACTAGAAGTCCCACATTTGGGACTTCTATAACAAAGGTTGTCTAAACAGGTTAGTTTAGTTTTAGGGTTAGGGTTAGAGCTAGGTTTAGAGCTAGTCTTATGTTTAGAGTTAGTTTTGTTCAAATTTCTTTGATACTGGGCAAGTTTAATCTTTTATGTAGCCTTACTATTTTCCACAGATTTGGGCATTGATTCAATGGTCCACTGTAAAAAACAGTTTGTATTTTAATTTTTTCTTCAATTTGACCTAAATGGGTAAATAGAAATGGATCTGGAAATCAAACAGTGTTTGTGGTAGCTGCTTGAAACTTACACACTCAATCAGTTCTCAGTGAGCATTCTCAGGTTTTTTTCCTGTGGAAGAAGCCCTCAGCTGAAGTAGAAAGAAACAGATTTGTTTCTGAGCACTTTAGGAGCAAGCAGAATTCCCATGTACTGAAAGTGCTTCGAATTTTTTTGGTCGGATTACTTTGATACTGTACAGGATTCATCCTTGACCTAGCCTTAGTAGGTTCCCAAGTTTGGGCCTTGAAGGTTCAATTGTTCACTTTCAGGAACAATTGGAATTTTTAGGTTTCACTTCATTATGGCCTATAGGTGTAAATGGAAATGGAGCTGGAAACCAAACAGGGTTAGTGCTAGCTGCTTGAAATTTCACACAATCTGTTCTCTGTGGGCACTCTCTGGTTTCTTCCTAGTGAAAATTTTCCAAAGATGATACATGCAAAAGACATTATCCAAGAGCACTTTAGAAGAAAACAGGAAAATATTCATGTACTGAACTACTGCCCCCAATTATTTGGTAAGATTTTTTTATACTGTGAAGGATTTATCTGTTCGCTTGCCCTACAGGGCTCCCCCATTTTGGGAATTCTATGATCAAATGTTCTCTATACAGGTTAGGGTTAGGGTTAGGGTTAGGGCTATGGTTAGAGCTAGTGTTAGGATTAGAGTTAGTTTTGTTCAAATTTCTATGATATTTGCCAGGATTCTTCTTTAACTAGCTTTACTATGTTCAGTTCAATTGTTGGATGTCAGGAACAATTTCTATTTTAAGGTTTAACTTCATTTTGACCTATATGGGTAAATGAAATTGGAGCTAGAAATCAAGCAGGGCTGATGCTAGCTGCTTCAAACTTCACACACTCAATCAGTTCTCTGTGGGCACTCTCTGGTTTGTTTCTTGTGAATATAGCCCTAAGCTGAAGCATGCAAAGCAAGTTTATCTGAGAGCACTTTTGGAGAAAAGAGGGAAATATGAGTATACTGAAATACCTCCCCCAATGATTTGATCATATTTATTTGATACTGTGAAGGATTCATCTGTTACCTTGCCCCACTAGGATCCCCAATTTTGGGATTTCTGTGATCATAGGTTCTCAAAACATCTTAGGGGTAGGGTTAGGGATAGAGTCAGACCTAGCATTAGAGATACAGTTAGATTTATTCAAATTTATTGGATACTGGGCAGTATTCATCTTTTCCTTACCCTTCTTATGTACGCCAGGTTTGGATCTTCTCAATTCAATTGCTCACTGTCAGGAACAGTGTATATTTTAAGGGTTCACTTCATTTTGACCTCTATGGGTAACTGGAAATGGAGCTCAAAATCAAACAGCATTGGTGCTAGCGGTTTGAAACTTCGCATACTCAATCAATTCTCTGCCAGTACTCTCTGATTTCTTCCTTGTGAAATTATCCTAAAGCTCAAGCATGCAAAAACAACTTTAACCAAGAGCACTTTAGGAGATAACAGGAAAATGCATATACTGAATTACCTCCCCCTATCATTTGGTCAGAATTCTTTGATACTGCACAGGATTTATCTGTTAGCTTGCTCCACTCGTCTCCATAAGTTTGGGACTTCTATGATGAAAGGTTATCTAAACAGGTTAGGGTTAGTATTAGGGTTAGGGTTTGGGCAAGTGTTAGAGTGAGTGTGAGGGTTAGAATTAGTTTTGGTCAAATTTCATTGATACTGGGTAAGATGCACATTTTACCTAGCCTTACCATGTTTGCCAGTTTGGGGCCTTATTGGTTCAAGGTTCACTGTCAGGAACAGTTTGCGTTTTAAGGCTTCACTTCATTTGAACCTATACGGGTAAATGGAAATGGAGCTGGAAATCAAACAGGGTTTGTGCTAGCTGCTTGAAACTTCACACACTCAATCTGTTCTTTGTGGGCACTCTGTGGTTTCTTCCTTGTGAATGTAGCCCTCAGTACAAGCATGCAAAAACAACTTGATCCAAGAGCACTTTAGGAGAATTCAAGGAAATATGCATGTCCTGAGCTATCTCCCCCAATTATTTGGTCAGATTTGTTTGCTACTTCACAGGATTCATCTGCTAGCTTGCTGCACTGGGTTCCCCAAGTTTGGGACTTGTATGATCAAAGCTCTATAAACAGGACAGGTTTAGGGTTAGTACTAGAATTAGAACTAGTGTTAGTATTGGAGTTATTTTTGTTCAAATTTCTTTGATACTGGGCAGGATTTCTCTTTTAGCTAGCCTTATTATGTTCTTAGTATTGGGACTTCTAATTTCAATTGTTCACTGTCAGGAACAGTTTAAATATATTTTAAAGTTTCACTTCAAGTTGTCCTATATGGGTAATGGAAATGGAGCTGATAATCAAACAAAGTTGGTGCTAGCTGTTTGAAATTTCACACACTCAATCAGTTCTCTGTGGGAACTCTCTTGTTTCTTCCTAGTGAAGGTTTTCCAAAGCTATGCAATTCAAAAGAACATTATCCAAGAGAACTTTAGGAAAAAATAGGGGAAATAGGCATGTACTGAAACACCTCCCCCAATTATTTTGTCAGATTTTTTTATACTGGGCAGGATTCATCTGTTACCTTTCCCTACTAGGCACCCCAAGTTTGGGACTTCTATGATGAAAGGTTCTCTAAATAGCTTATAGTTAGAGTTAGGTTTAGGGCTAAGAAATAGTGTCAGGGTTAGAGTTAGTTTTGTTCAAATTTCTTTGATACCAGGCAGGATTCTTCTTTTACCTAGCCTTACTATGTTCCCCAGGTTTGGGCCTTCTCGTTTCAAGGTTTGCTGTCAGGAACAATTTGTGTTTTAAGGTTTCACTTTATCTTGACTAATATGGGTAATTAGAAATGGAGCTGGATAACAAACAGAGTTGGTGTTAGCTGTTTGAAACTTCACACACTCAATCAGTTCTCTGTGGGCACTCTCTGGTTTGTTCCTTGTGAATGTAGCCCTACACTGAAGCATGCAAAGCACATGTTTAGGGTTAGGGTGATATTACAAGCTAGGTTCAGTGTTAGGGTCAGAGTCAGGGTTAAGGTTAGTTTTAGGGTTAGGTTTAAGACTCTAAGGGCTTCCATTAGGGCTAGGTGTAGGGTTAGGTTTTGGTTTAAGCTAAGGGTTATGGTTAGGGCTGTGACTTGGTTTTATTTTATGGCTAGGGCTAGTGTTAGGGCTGGATTTTAGTTTAGTGTTAGGTTTAGGGCTAGTGTTAGGGTAAGGTTTAGGCTTAGGGTTAGGGTTAGATTTAGAGTTAGGTTTAGATCTAGGGCTAGGGTTAGTTCTAAGGCTAGGTTTATGATAAGGGATAGGGTTAGAACTAGGAATATGGCTATGATGAGACATAGAGTTAGACTTAGGACTAGGCTTAGTGTTAGGATTAGGGTTACAGCTGAGTTAGGACTAGGATTAGGGCTAGGTTTAGTGTTAGGTTTAGGCCTAGGGGTAGGGCTAGGGTTAGGTTTAGCATTGGGGTTAGGGTTAATTTTAGGGGAATGTGTGGGGTATAGCTAGCTTTAGGGCTAGAGTGAGTGTTAGAATTAAGATTAGGCTAGGGTTAGTCTTTGGGTTAGGATTAAGGCTAGGTTTAGGTCTAGGGTTTCTGTTAGAGTTAGGGCTAGGGCTAGGCCAAATGTCAGGTCTAGGGTTGTGGTTAGGGATAGTTTAAAGGTTAGGTTATGGTAGGTCTAGTGTAAGAGTTACGTTATCTTAAGGGTCAGGTTTAGAGCTGGGGGTATTATTAAGGTTAGGGTCATGGTTAGCATTTTGCTTAGGTTAAAGTTTAAAGTTAGGGCTTGAATTAGTGTTAGGGTTAGGCTTAGGGTTAGGGTAATGGATATGGTTAATTTTAGGTTTCAGTTAAATTTTAGGGTAATGGATGGGTTAGGTTTAGTGATAGGGTTAGGGTTAGCATTAGGTTTAGCATTATGTTTTGTTTAATGGATAGATTTAGAGCTAGAGTTAGGGCTAGGTTATGGTTTGGATTAAGTCTAGGATTAGGATTAGGTTTATGGATAGGGCTAGTGTTTGGTTTAGGGTAAGTATTACATTTAGGGCTAGAGTTATGGTTAGGTTAGGGTAAGGGTTAGGGTTTTAGCTAGGGTTAGGGCTAGGGCAAGGGTTAGGTTTAAGTTTAGGTCTAGGGTTATGTCTATGGTTAGGGTTTGGTTTCGGGTTAGAGTTATGGCTAGAATTTTTATTAGGTGTAGTGTTAGGTTTAGGGTAATGGATAATGTTAGATTTAGGGTTAGGGTTAGGGTTAGGGTTAGGGTATGGTTTAGGGCTAGTGTTATGATTAGGTTTAGTGTAAGGCTTAATGTTTCAGCTAAAGTTAGGGCTATGGTGATGATTAGGTCTAGAGTTAGGTCTAGGTTTACATTTATGTTTAGGGTTAGGTTTGGTGTTAGGGATAAGGTTATACTTATGGTAGGCTTAGGGTTAGGGTAGTTGATAGGGTTAGAGCTAAATTTCGGGCTAGCATTAAGGTTAGAATTAGAGCTAGGGTTAGGGTTACAGTTTAGGTTAGGGCTAGGCTTATGTTTAGGGTAAGGGTTTGGCTTTGAGCTAGGGTTAGGTCTAAGGCAAGGGTTAGTGTTAGGGTTAGTGTTAGGACTAGGGTTAGGGTTAGGGTTATGCTTAGGGCTAAGTTTAGGCCTAGGATTGAGGCCAGGTTTTGTGTTAGGTTGAGTGCTAGTGTTAGAACTATGGGTAATGTAAGAGCTAGGGTTAGGCTTAGGGCTAGTTTTAGGGTTAGGGTTATGGCTAGGTCTAGTGTTAGGACTAGGTTTTGGGTTAGGGTCAGGTTTAGAGCTAAGTTTAGTGTTGGGGTCAGGGTCAGTGTTCAGGATAGTGTTAGGGTTAGATTTAGAGCCAGAATTAGTACTATTGTTAGGTCTAGGGGTAGGATACGTGTTTGGTTTAAGTTAAGGGTTATTGTTAGGGCTAGAGCTAGGTTTTTGTTTAAGTGTAGGGCTAGACTTATAGCTATATTTAGGATTAACTTTTTGTCTAGGTCTAGTGTTAGGGATAGGTATAGGTATAGGGTTACCAGTAGTGCTAGTGTTAGGGTTTTGTTTAGGGTTAGGTTTAGGTTTAGACCTAGGGTTACTTTTAGGGTCAGAATAAGAGTCAGGGTTAGAGTTAGAGCAAGAATGAGGGCTAGGGTTAGGACTAATAAAATGATTATAGTTTAAATTAGGCTACGGATTAGGTTTAGGACTAGGGTTAGCATTTGGGTTAGGGTTTGGCTTAGGGAAAGGGAATGGGTTAGAGCTATGGTAGGGCTAGGGTTAGGGTTATGGTTAGGGCTAGTGTTAAGGTTACAACTAGGGTTAAAGCTAGGGTTAGGGCTCAGATTAAGGGTAGGATTTGTGTTAGGGTTAGGGATAGTGTTGTGAAAATGACTAATGTATGAAGTAGGGTTATGATTAGGGCTAGTTTTAGGGTTAGGGTTAAGGCTAGGTCTCTTGTTAGGGTTAATTTAAGTTTAGGGTGATGTTTAGAGCTAGAATTAATGTTAGGGTCAGTGTGAGGGTCAGGGTTAGATTTAGAGTTAGGATTGGGGCTATGTGTAGGGTTAAGGTTTGGTTTAGGTTATGGGTTAGGGTCAGGGATAAGGCTTGGTTTTCTTTTATGGCTAAGGCTAGGGGTAGGGCAAGCTTTAGGATTAGCATTAGTGTTAGGGCTAGTGTTAGGGTTTGGTTTAGGATTATGGTTATGGTTAAATTTAGAGTTAGGTTTAGATTTAGAGTTAGGTTTAGATCCTGGGTTAGGGCTAGGGCTAAGGATAGAACTAGGGATAGGGCTAGGGAAAGAGTTAGATTTAGTCTTAGGGCTAGGGTTAAGGTTACAATAGGACTAAATTAGGGCTAGGGTTAGCGTTAGGCTTAGTGTTAGTGTTAGGCCTAGGATTAGGGCTAGGGTTAGGTTTAGGTTTAAGGTTAGGCTTAGGTTTAGGGTTATTGTTAGGTTTAGGGTAAGGGATGGGGTTTTAGCTAGGTTTAGGTCTAGGGCGAGGGTTAGCATTATGGTTAAAGCTCAGGCTGTGTTTTGGGTTAGGATTAAGGCTAGGTTTAGGGCTAGGATTAGGTCTAGGGCTAATTTCAGGTTCAACGTTACAGTTAAAGACAGTTATGGGTTAGGTTTATAGCTATGTCTAGTGTAAGAGTTAGGTTTAGTGTTAGGTTCAGGTTTAGAGCTAAGGGAATTATTAGGGTCAGGTTTGTGATTAGTGTTTTGGATAGGTTAAGTTTTAAATCCAGGTCTCAAATTGGCATAAGTTTAGGATTAGGGTAATGATAGGGTTACATTTATGTTTCAGGTTAGATTTAGGGTAATGAATAGGGTTAGGATTAGGGATAAGGTTAAGTTTAGGCCTAGGCTTAGCCTTAGGATTAGGGTTATGGTTAGGGTAATGGATAGGGTTAGATCTAGATTTAGGACTAGGGTTATGGTTATTATTAGTGCTAGGGTTAGGGTTAAGGTTAGGTTTAGGGTTAAAGCTCGGGTTAGGGCTCAGTTTAGGGCTAGGTTTTGGGTTATGTTGGGGTTAGGGTTATGGCTAATGTAAGTACTAGGGTTCAATTAGGGCTAGTTTTAGGGTTAGGGTTAGAGCTAGGTCTAGTGTTAGGTTTATGTTTTTGGTTAGGGTGATGTTTAAAGCTAAGATTAGTTTTAGGGTCAGAGTCAGTGTCAGAATTCATATTAAGGTTCAGCTTAAACTTGAATTAGGGCTATGGTTATGGCTAGGTGTAAGGTTAGGGTTAGGGCTATGGCTCTGTTTTGTATTAGGGCTAGGGCTAGAGTTAGGGCTAGTTTTAGGAGCAGCATTAGAGTTAGGGTAAGGGACTCTAAGGTTTAGGTTTAGGCTTAGCATTACGTTAGATTTAGAGTTAGGGTTAGATCTAGAGTTAGGGCTAGGGCTAAGGAAAGGGATAGGGTTAGGCCTAGGTTTATGGTACCAGTAATGGATAGGGTTAGAACTAGTTATGCCTAGTGTGAAAGTTAGACTTATTCTTAGGGCTAGGGTTAGGGTTGGGTTAGGGATAGGGTTAAGTTAGTTCTAAGATTAGGGCTAGGGTTAGGTTTATGACTAAGGCTATGTTTAGGGCTAGGATAAGGGCTAGGGTTTGTGTTAGGGTTAGGGCTAGGATTTTGTCTAGGGCTAATGTCAGGTGTAGGGTTATGGGTAGGGATAGTTTTAGGGTTAGGTTATTGGCTAGGTCTAGTGTAAGAATGAAGTTTAGGGTAGGGTCAGGTTTAGAGCTAGGGGAGTTATTAGGGTAAGGTTCAGGGTTAGGGTTTGGTTTAGGTTTGAATTTAGGTTTAGAGCTCGAATTAGCATAAGGGTTAGGGTTACAGTAATGATAGGGTTAGATTTAGGGTTCAGGTTAGGTTTAGGGTAATTGATATTGTTGGGGTTAGTGATAGGGTTAGGGTTAGGCCTAGCGTTAGCATTAGGGTAAGGTTTAAGTTTAGAGTAATGCATACAGTTAGATTTAAGTTTAGGGCTAGGGTTATGGTTAGGATTAGGTCTTGAGTTAGGTTTAGGCCTAGGATTTGCATTAGGGTAAGGGTTATTGTTATGGTAATGGATACAGTTAGAGCTAAGATTAGACATAGGGTTATGGTTAGGATTAGGTCTTGAGTTAGGATTAAGGTGAGGGTTAAAACCAGGGTTATGGTTAGGATTATGTTTAGTGTAAGGGTCAGGTTATGATCTGTGGTTAGGGCATGAGAAAGGGTTAGGTTCAGGGTTAGTTCCAGGGGTATGATTACAGTAGTTTTAGAGTTAGGGTTAGGGTTAGGGCTAGGGTTATTGTTTTGGTTAGCATTAGGGTTAGGGTAAGTAATTTGGTTAGATATAGGTTTAGGGTTAGGGTTAGGGCTATAGTTATGTTTAGGTTTATGATAAGGGTTAAAGTTTGAGCTATGGGTAGATTATAGCGAGTGTTAGGTTTAAGGTTATTTCTAGGGTTATTTTTCTCTTAAGGTAAAGGGTTATGGTTAGGGTTAAGTCTAGGGCAACCATTAGGGTTAGGTTTAGAGTTAGGGTAATGGGTATGTTTAGAGCTAGGGTTAGGGCTAGGATTAAGTTTAGGATTAGGGCTAGGTTTAGGGTAAGAGTTAGCAATAGTTTTAGGTTTATGTTTACGGTAAGGGTTGGGCTTTGAGCTAGGGTTTGGACTAAGGTGAGGGTTAAATTTAGGTTAGGGCTAGGGTTAGGGATAGGGTTACACTTAGGGCTAGGTTAAGGCCTAGGATTAACTCTAGGTTTTGTGTTAGGTTTAGGCCCAGGGTTAGGGCTGTGAGTAATGTAACAGCTAGGGTTATGATTAGGTCGAGTTTTAGGGTTAAGGTTATGGCTAGGTCTAGTGTTAGGTTTAGATTTTTGGTTAGGGTCAGTTTTAGAGGTAGGTTTACCCTTAAAGGCAGGGTCAGTGTTTGGATTAGAGTTAGAGTTAAGGTTACAGTCAGAATTAGGACTAGGATTAGGTCTAGGGGTAGGGTTAGTGTTTGGGTTATGGTAAGGATTATTGTTAGGGTTAGGAGTAGATTTATTTATTTATTTTTTTTTTTAGTCTAGGACTAGAGTTTTGGCTAGATTTAGGATTACGTTTAGGTGTAGAACTAGTTTTAGGGTTAGGTTTAGGTATAAGGTTACCAGTAGGGCCAGTGTAAGGATTTGGTCTAGGGTGATGGGCTGTTTTAGACCTGGGGTTAGTGGTAGGGTCAGAATAATGGTCAGGTTTAGTGTTAGGGTTTTGGATAGGATTAGAGCTAGCATGAGGACTAGGGTCAGGACTATTTATGGGGTTAGGATTTTGGTTAGCCTGAGGATTAGGTATAGGTTTAGGGTTACTATTAGGGTTAGATTTTCACTTAGGTTAAGGAATACGGTTAGAGCTAGTTTAGGGGTACAGTTATTGTTAGCGTTAGGGTTAAAGCTAGGTTTAGAGCTCTGATTAGGGCTCATTTTTGTGTTAGAGTTATGGCTATAATTAGGACAATGGCTAATATAAGATCTAGGGTTACAAGTAGGGTTAGTTTTAGGGCTAGGTTAGGGGTAGGTCTAGTGTTAGTGTTAGATTTAGGGTTAGTGTGATATTTAGAGCGAGGGTTAGTTTTAGAATATGAGTCAAGATCAGGTATAGGATTAGGACTTAAATTAGGGATAAGGTTAATGTTAGGTTTTGGTTTAAGCTTAGGAGGGTATTTAGAGCTAGGGTGAGTGTTAGGATATGAGTCAGGGTCAGAGTTAGTTTTAAGGTTAAGTTTAGGACTCGAATAAAGGCTATGGTTAGGTCTTGGTGTAGTTTTAGGGTTTTGTTTAAGTTAAGGTTTAGAGTTAAGGCTATTGCTCCATTTAGTTTTACTGCTAGGGTTAGGGTTAGGGCTAGTTTTACGATTAGCATTAGGGTTAGGGCTAGGGCTAAGGATAGGGCAAAGGTTAGGGCTAGGGTTCAGGTTGCGGTAATGTATAGGTTTAGAACTAAGGATAAGGCTAGTGTGAGAATTGGAGTTAGTCTTAGAGCTAGGGTTAGGGTTAGGTTTAGGTACAAGGTTATCTGTAGGACCAGTGTTAGGGTTTACTTTAGGGTTATGGTCAGGTTTAGACCTAGGGTTTGTGTTAGAGTCAGAATAAGGGTCAGGATTAACATT
Organism: Marmota flaviventris; assembly: GCF_047511675.1. Taxonomy (NCBI): domain Eukaryota; kingdom Metazoa; phylum Chordata; class Mammalia; order Rodentia; family Sciuridae; genus Marmota; species Marmota flaviventris. The sequence goes on from NC_092499.1 coordinate 129,888,946, forward strand.
AGGATTTGGGATAGGAATAGAGCTAGAATGAGGACTAGGGTCAGGACTATTAATATGGTTAGGATTTTGGTTAGCTTAAGGATTAGGAATAGGTCTATGGTTACCATTAAAGTTAGGGTTTCACTTAGGTAAAGGATAGGTTCATATCTATGGTTAGGGCTAGAGTTAGAGTTAGGGTTAGGGTTAAAGCTAGGTTTAGGGCTCAGATTAGAGCTAGATTTTGTGTTAGAGTTAGGGCGAGAGTTAGGGCAATGGCTAATGTAAGAACTAGGGTTACAATTAGGGTTAGTTTTAGGGTTAGGGTTAGGGTAGTTCTAGTGTTAGGGTTAGGTTTAAGGTTAGGATGATAATTAGAGCTAGGGTTAGTGTTAGGATATGAGTCAGGTTCAGGGTTAGGGTTAGCACTCAAATAAAGGCTAGGGTTACTGTTAGGTTTTGGTTAAGGTTAGGATGGTGTTTAGATCTAGGGTGAGTTTAAGATATTAGTCAAGGTCAGGGTTAGTTTTAAGGTTACTGTTAGGACTCGAATTAAGGCTAGGGTTAGGTCTAGGTGTAGTGTTAGTGTTTGGTTTAAGTTAAGGTTTAGGGTTAGGGCTATTTCTCAGTTTTGTTTTACTACTGGGGTTAGGGTTAGGGCTATTTTTTACAATTAGTATTAGGGTTAGTGTTAGTGTTAGGCTTAGGCTTAGGTTTAAGTTTAGATTTAGAGTTAGGGTTAGATCTAGGGTTAGGGCTAGGATTAAGGATAGGGTTAGGGTTAGGGCTAGGATTAAGGTTATGGTAAGAGGGTTAGAACTCGCAATGGGGCTAGTGTGAGAATTAGAGTTAGTCTTCAGACTAAAGTTAGGGTTAGGCTTAGTGATAGGGCTAGAATTAAGGCTAGGATTAGGGTTAGGGTTAGTGTTCAGATTAAGCATAGTGTTAGAGTTAGATGTAGGATTAATTTTAGGGTAAGGGATAGTGTTATAGCTAGGTTGAGAGGTAGGGTGATGTTTAGAATTAGGGTTAGGGCTATGGTTAGGGTTAGGGTATTGATTAAGTTTAGGTTTAGGGCAATATAAGGGCTAGGGTTTGTTTTACGCTTAGGCCTAGGATTAGAAGTATGGCTAATTTCAGGTCTAAAATTATGTTTAAAGATAGTTTTAGATTTAGAATTATGGCTACATCCAGTGTAAGGTTTAGGTTAGGGTCAGGTTCAGGGATAGGCATATTATTAAGGTCAAGGTCTAGGTTAGGGTTTGGGATAGGTTAAAGCTTAAAGTTAGGGATAGAATTAACTATAGGATTAGGGTTAGGATAATGTTAGGCTTAATATTAGGATTCATGTTGTGTTTAGGGAAATGGATAGGGACGGGTTTAGACATAGGGTTAGGTTTGGGCCTAGGGTTAGTATTAGAGTTAGGGTTATGGTTATTTTAATTGATAGAGTTAGAGCTAGGGTTAGGGCTAGGCTTATGGTTATGATTAGGGCTAGGGTTAGGGTTAGGGTTATGTTTAAATCTCGGGTTAGGGCTCATATTAGGACTAGATTTTGTGTTAAGTTAGTGCTAGGGTTAGAGTTATGGCTAATGTAAGTACTAGGGTTACAATTAGGGCTAATTTTAGGGTTGAGCTTAGGGTTAGGTTTAGTGTTAGGGTTAGGTTTAGTGTTAGGGTGATGTTTAGAACTAGGTTTAGTTTTAGTGTCAGAGTCAGGGTAGGGTTGGTTTTAGGGTTTGGCTTAAAACTCGAATTAGTGCTAGGGTTAGGGGTAGGTGTATGGTTAGGGTTTGGTTTAGTTTAAGGTTTACTGTTAGAGCTATGGCTCGGTTTGTTTTAGGGCTAGGTCTAGGGTTAGGGCTAGTTTTAGGATTAATGTTAGGCTTAAGGCTAGTGTTAGGGTTAGGCTTAGGCTTTGGGTTAGGGTTAGATTTAGAGTTAGATTTTGATCTAAGGTTAGTGCTAGGGGTATGTATAGAGCAAGGATTAGGACTAGGTTTAGGGTTATGGTAATACATAGGTTTAGAACTAGTGATAGGATAGTGTGGGAGTTAGAGTTAGTTTTAGGTCTAGGGTTAGGGTTAGGAATAGGGGGGGTTAGGGCTAAGATTAGGGCTAGGGTTAGTATTAGGGTTAGGGCTAGGGTTAGGGTTAGGGTTAGGATTATGGTTAGGTTTAGGGCTAGGATAAGGACTGGGGTTTTTGTTAGGGTTAGGGCTAGGGTTAAGGCTAGGGCTAATGTCAGGTCTAGGGTTATGGTTGAGGATAGTTTTAGGGATATGTTTGTGGCTAGGTCTAATGTAAGGGTAAGGTTAGGGTAAGGTTCATGTTTAGAGCTAGGGAAATTATTAGGGTCAGAGTCAGGTTAGAGTTTGGTTGAGTTTAGGGTTTAGGGTTAGGGCTTGAATTAGCATTAGGGTCAGGGTTAGGGTAATGATAGGGTTTTTTTAGTGTTCAGGTTAGGTTTAGGGTAATTTATAGGGTTAGAGTTAGTGATAGGGTTAGTGTTAGGCCTAGGGTTAGCAGGGTAGGGGTAATAATTAGAATAATGGATTGGGTTAGAGCTAAGATTAGGGCTAGGGTTATGGTTAGGAATAGGTCTTGAGTTAAGGATAGGGTTAGGGTTAGAACTAGGGTTAGTGTTAGTGTTATGTTTAGCATAAGGGTTAGGCTTTGAGCTAGGGTTAGGCCTAGGGTGAGGGTTAGGTCTAGAATTAGGTCTAAGGATAAGATTACAGTACAGTTAGGGTTAGAGTTAGTATTAGGGCTAGCATCATCATTAGGGGTAGCATTAGGTTTAGAGTACTGGATATGGCTAGATGTAGGTTTAGGGTTATGGTTAGTGTTAGAGTGAGGTTTAGGTTTAGGGTTAGGGCTATGGTTATGTTTAGGTTTATGGAAAGGGTTAGGGTTTGAACTAGAGTTAGGTCTATGTTGAGGGTGAGTTTTAGGGCTAAGTCTAGGGTTAGTTTTCTGCTTAGGTTTAGAGTTATGGAAAGGCCTAATATTATCAATAGGTATAGGGTTAAGTTTAGGGTAATGGGTAGGTTTAGAGCTAGGTTTAGGGCTAGGATTTAGTTTAGGATTAGGGCAAGTGTTAGGGGTATATTTAGGGATAGGTGTAGGTTTATGTTTAGGGTAAGGATTAGGATTTGAGCTAGGGTTAGAACTAATCAAGTGTTAGGTTAGGGTTAGGGTTAGGGTTACACTTAGGGCTAGGTTTAGTCCTAGGATTACCTCTAGATTTTGTGTTAGGTTTAGGCCTAGGGTTTCGGCAATGTAGTTGGGTAATGCAAGAGCTAGGGTAATGATTATGGCTAGTTTTAGGGTTAGGGTTATGGCTAGATCTAGTGTTAGGTTTAGATATTTGGTTAGGGTCAGGTTTAGAAGTAGGTTTACTGTTAAAGGCAGGGTCAGTGTTTTGATTAGAGTTAGAGTTAGGGTTACAGACAGAATTAGGACTAGGTTTAGGTCTAGGGGTATGGTTAGTGTTTGTGTTATGTTAAGATTTATTGTAAGGGCTTCAGCTAGGATTTTGTTCAGGTCTAGGGCTAGAGTTAAGGCTAGATTTAGGATTAGGTTTAGGTCTCGGGCTAGTGTTAGGTTTTTGTCTAGTGTTAGGGTCAGGTTTAGACCTAGGATTAGTGTTAGGGTCAGAATAAGGATCAGGGTTAGAATTAGGGTTTGGGATAGGGTTAGAGCTAGAGTGAGGGCTAGATTTAGGACTATTAATAGGGTTAGGGTTTTGGTTGGCCTAAGGATTAGGGATAGGTCTAGAGTTACCATTAGGGTTAGGGTTTCGCTTAATATAAGGGATAGGCTTAAAGCTAAGGTTAGGGCTAGAGTTAGGATTAAGGTTAGGGTTAAATCTAGGTTTAGGTCTCAGATTAGGGCTAATTTTTGTTTTAGGGTTAGGACTAGGGTTAGGGCAATGGCTAATGTAATAACTATGGTTATAATTAGAGTTATGGTTAGGGGTAGGTCTAGTGTTATGGTTAGGTTTAAATTAAGGTGATATTTATAGCTAGGGATAGTGTTAGGATATGAGTCAGGGACAGTGTTAATTTTAGGGTTAGGGTTAGGACTCAAATAAGGGCTAGGATTACTATTAGGGTTCGGTTTAAGTTGAGGGCAGTGTTTAGAGCTAGAGTGACTATTAGGATATGGGTTGGGTCAGGGTTACTTTTAAAGTTAGGGTTAGGACTCAAACTAAGGCTAGGGTTACTGTTAGGATTCTTTTTAAGTTTAGGGTGGTGTTTAGAGCTAGGGTGAGTGTTAGGATATGTGTCAGGGTCAGGGTTAGTTTAAGGTTAGGGTTATGAGTCCAATTAGGGCTAGAGTTAGGTCTAGTTTTGTGTTAGGGTTTAGATGTTTAAGGTTAGGGCTGTTGCTCAATTTTGTTTTAATCTTAGGCTTAGGGTTAGGGCTAGGTATAAAATTAGTATTAGGGTTAGGCATACTATTAGTGTTAGGCTTACACTTAGGCTTAGGTTAAGATTTGGAGTAAGGGTTAGATCTAGGGTTAAAGTTAGGTTTAAGGTAATGGATGGGGTTAGGTTTAGGGTTCAGTGTAGATTTTGGGTATTGGAGAGATTTAGGGTTTGTGATAGGGTTAGGATTAGGCCTAGGGTTAGCATTAGGAATAGGGTTATCATAATGTATAAGTAATGTATAGGGTTAGAGCTAGGGTTATGGTTAGGATTAGGGCTAGAGTTAAGGTTAGGGTTTGGATTAGGGCTAGTAACCCTAGCTTAGAGTAGGGTTATAATTACATTTAGGGTAAAGGTAAGGTTTTGAGCTAGGGTTAGTTCTAGGGTGAGGGTTATGTTTAGTGTTAGGTCTAGGGTTAGGATTATAGTAATGGTTAGGGTTAGGTTTAGGGTAAGTGCTAGGGTTTTCATTAGAGTTAGGTTTAGGTTTAGGGTAATAGATTGGATTAAATGTAAGGTTAGCTTTAGGGTTAAGTTAACTTTTACGGCTAGGTTTGCTATTGGCTTTAGGGTAAGGGTTATGTTTTGAGTTAGGGTGAGGGTTATGGCAAGGATTAGATTTAGGGTTAGGCTTATGGTTTGGGTTAGGGTTTCAGTTAGAGTTAGGGCTAGGGTTATCATTAGGATTAGGGTTAGATTTAGGGTAGTTGTTGGGGTTAGGGCTAGGATTAAGGTTAGGATTAGGACTAGGGTTAGGGTTATTGTTAGTGATAGGGCTAGGGTTTTGTTTAGGCTAAGTTTTAGGCTTTGAGCTAGGGTTAGGACTAAGGTGAGGTTTAGGGTTAGGGTAGGTCTAGGGTTAAGGTTAGCATTAGGGTTATGCTTAAGGTAGGTGTAGGCCTCTGATTAAAACTAGGTTTTGTGTTAGGTTTAGGCCTAAGGTTAGTGCAATGGGTAATGTAAGATCTAGGGTTCTAATTGCGGTAGTTTTAGGGATAGGGTTATGGCTATGTCTAGTGTTAGGTTTATATTTTGGTTTAGGGCCAGGTTTAGAGGTAGGTTTACTCTTAAAGGCAGGGTCAGTCTTCAGATTAGAGTTAGAGTTAGGATTCCAACCAGAATTAGGACTAGGATTAGGTCCTGAGGTAGGGTTAGCGTTTGGGTTAGTATAAGGATTATTGTCAGGGCTAGGACTAGGTTTTCTGTTTAGGTCTATGGGTACAGTTAAAGCTAGATTTAGGATTAGGTTTAGGTCTAGAACGAGTTTTAGGGTTAGGTTTAGGTATAAGTTTACCAGTAGGGACAGTGTTAGGATTTGGTGTAGCATGAGGGTCAGGTTTAGACCTATAATTAGTGTTAGGATCAGAATAAGTGTGAAAGTTAGGGTTAGGTTTTGGGGTTGGGTTAGAGCTAGAATGAGGGCTAGGGTTAAGACTAGTAATAGGGTTAGTGTTTGGTTTAGGCTAAGGTTTAGGATTAGGAGTAGGATTAGCATTATGGATAGGGTTTGGCTTAGGGTAAGGGATAGTGTTAGAGCTAAGTTTAGAGCTAGGGATAGGGCTAGTTTTAGGGTTAGGTTTAGGGCTAGGGTTAGGGTTAGGTTTAGAATTAAATCTAGTGTTAGGGCTCAGATTAGGGCTATTTTTGTGTTAGGGTTAGAGCTAGGGTTAGGGCTATGACTAATGTAAGAACTAGGGTTATGATTAGGGTTAGTTTTAGGGTTAGGGTTTGGGCTAGGTCTAGTGTTAGCATTAGCTTTAGGGTTAGGATGATATTTAGACCTAGGGTTAGTGTTTGGATATGAGTCTGGGTCAGGGTTAGTTTTAGTTTTAGGACTCAAATTTGAGATAGCGTTATGGCTCTTGTAGGGTAAAGGTTTGATTTAGGATAAGGTTTAGGGATAGAGCAATGGCTTGGTTTTGTTTTAGGGCTAGGGCTAAGGTTAGGACTTGTTGTAGGATTAGCAATAGTGTTCAGCTAGTGATATGGTGAAGTTTAGGCTTAAGGTTAGGATTAGATTTAGAGTTATGGTTACATCTAGGGTTAGGGATATGCCTGGGGTTAGGGCTACGTTTAGGACTAATGTTAGGGTTATGGTAATGGATAGGGTTAGAAATAGAAATAGGGCTAGGTTGAGAGTTAGAGTTAGTCTTAGGACTAGGGTTAGGAGTTCACTTAGGGTTAGTACCAAATTAGGGCTAGGATTAGTGCTAGGTTTAGTGTTAGGGTTAGGCCTATGGTTAGGGTTATGGTTAGGATTAGTGTTAGTGTTAGGTTTAGGGTTAGTTTTAGGGGAAGGGATGGGGTTATAGCTAGTTTCAGGGTTAGGGCTAGAGTTAAAATTAAGGATAGGGCTAGGGTGAGGGTTCAGGTTAGGATTAAGGCTAGGTTTAGGACTAGGATGAGGGCTAGGGTTTGTGTTAGGGTTAGGCCTATATTAGGGCTAGGGTTAATATGAGGTCTAGGGTTATTATGGATAGGGATAGTTTCAGGTTTAGGTTTATGGCTAGGTATAGTGTAAGGATTAGGTTGAGGGTATAGGGTCACTTTTACAACTAGGATATTGTTAGGGTCAGGGTCAGTGTTAGGGTTTGTTTAGGTTATGGTTTAGTGTTAGGGCTCAAATTAGCATTAGGGTTAGGGTAATGGATATGGTTAGGTTTAGGGTTCAGATTAGGTTTAGGATAATGGATAGGGTTAGGGTTATAGATAGGGTTAGTTTAGGCCTAGGACTCAAATTAGAGTAAGGAGGTCATGGCTAGGTTTAGGATTACAGTTTAGGTTAGGGTGTAGGGTTAGGGCAATGGCTCTGTTTTATTTTAGGGCTAAGGCTAATTTTAGGGCTAGTTTTAGGTTTAGCGATGGTGTTAGTTCTAGTGGTAGGTTGAACTTTAGGCTTAGGGTTAGGGTTATATTTAGTGTTATGGTTAGGTCTAGGGATTTGTCTAGGGCTAGGATTAGGGCTAAGGTTAGGACTTGTGTTAGGGTTATGGTAATTGATAGGGTTAGAACTAGAAATAGGGCTAGGGCAAGTGTTAGAGTTAGTTTTAGGCCTAGGGTTAGGGACAGGATTAGGGCTAAATTAGGGCTAGGATTAGTGCTAGGGTTAGTGTTAGGGTTAGGCCTACGGTTAGGGCTAGAGTTAGGGTTAGTGTTAGGGTTAGAGCTAGGGGAAAGGATGGGGTTATAGCTAGATTCAGGGCTAATGTGAGGGTTAAAATCAGGGGTAGGGCTAGGATTAGGTTTCAGGTGAGGATTAAGGCTAGGATGAGGGCTAGGGTTTGTATTAGGATTAGGACTAGTATTAAGGCTAAGGCTAATGTCAGGTCTAGGTATATGGTTAGGGTTAGTTTTTGTGTTAGGTTGTGGCTAGGTTTGGTGTAAGGGTTAGGTTTAGGATAAAGGTCAGGTTTAGAGCTAGGTATATTATTAGGGTCAGGGTCCAGATAGAGTTTGGTTTAGGTTAAGGTTTGGGGTTAAGGCTTTTTTTAGTGTTAGGTTTAGGGTAATGGATAGGATTAGGTTTAGGGTTCAAGTTAGGTTAGAGTAATTAAAAATGTTAGTGTTAGGGATAGGGTTAGCATTAGGCCTAGGGTTAGCACTTAAGTTAGGCTTATCTTTAGGATAATGGATAGGGTTAGAGCTAAGTTTAGGGCTAGGGTTAAGGTTAGGATTAGGGCTAGTATAGGGTTAGGCCTAGGGTTAATGTTAGGGTTAGGTTTAGGGTAAGTGTTAGCATTAGAGCTAGGGTTAGGGATAGGGCAAGGGTTAAGGTTAGGGTTAGGTCTAGGGTTACAGTTAGGGTTACAATTAGGGCTAGGTTTAGGGCTAGGATAATGGCTAGGTATTGTGGGAGGTTTATGGCTAGCATTAGGGCTATGGGTAATGTAAGAGCTAGGATTATGTTTATGACTAGTTTTGGGGTTAGGGTTATGGATAAGTCTAGTGTTAGGGTTAGGTTCTGGGTTAGGATAAGGTTTATAGCTAGGGTTTGGGTTATGGTTAGGTTTAGTTTTAGGGCCAGAATTAGGACTACCATTGGGTCTAGGGATAAAGTTAATCTTTGCATTAGGTTAAGGGTTATTGTTAGGGCTAGTGCTAGGTTTTGGTTTAGGGCTAGGTCTAGATTTATGACTCTATTTAGGATTAGGTTTGGTCCAGTGATAGTGTTATGGTTAGGTTTAGGTATAGTTTTACCAGTAGGGATACTGTTAGGGTTCCATTTAGGGTTGGGGTCAGATTTAGACCTAGGGTTAGTGTTAGGGTCAAAATAAGGGTCAGGGTAAGGGTTTGGATTGGGTTAGGGTTGGAGCTAGAATGAGGGCCAGTGTTAGGTCTAGCAATAGAGTTAAGGTTTGGGGTAGGCTAAGGATTAGGGTTAGGACTAGGGTAGCATTAAGGTGAGGGTTTGGCTTAGGGTAAGGTATAGTTTTAGAGGTAGGGTTAGGGTTTGTGTTAGGGTTAGGTTTAGGGCTACAGTTAGGGTTAGAGTTTTAACTAGGGTTAAGGCTCGGATTAGGGCTAGAATTTGTGTTAGCATTAGGGCTATGGCTAACGTAAAAACTAAGTTTCCAATTAGAGCTAGTTTTAGCGTTAGAATTAGGACGATGTTTAGAGCTAGGGTTAGTGTTAGGGTCCGAATCAGAGACAGGGTTATTTCTAGGGTTAGGGTTAGGACTCACATTAAAGCTCAGTTTAGGTCTAGGTATAGGGCTAGAATTTGGTTTAAGTTAACGGTTAGGGTTATGGTTATGGCTCATTTTGTTTCAGGGCTAGGGTATGGTTAGGGCTATTTTTCCAATTAGCATTTGGGTTAGGGCTGCTGTTAGGGTGAGATTTACACTTAATGTTAAGGTTAGATCCATGTTTAGGGCTAGGGTGAAGGTTACGGCTAGGGTTTGGACTAGGGATAGGGCTAAGTTTTGGTTTATGGTAAGGGATAGGTTTAGAACTAGGACTAGGGCTAGGGCGAGAATGAGACTTAGTCTTAGGGCTAGGGCTAGGGTTAGGTTTAGAGCTAGGCTAAATTAGGGCTAGGATTAGTGCTAGGGTTATTGTTAGGTTTAGGCCTAGGTTTAGGGCTAGTGTTAGGGCTAGCAATAGGATTAGGGTAAGGTATGATGCTACATCTAGGTTTAGGGTTAGGGAAAGGGATAAAATTAAGGTTAGGGCTAGGGTTAAGATTAGGATTAGAATTAAGGCTAGGCTTGGAGCTAGGATTAGAACTAGGGTTTGTGTTAGGCTTATGGCTAGGGCTAATGACAGGTTAGGGTTATGTTTAGGAATAATTTTATGGTTAGGTTTATGACTAGGTCTATTGTAAAGTTGAGGTTGAGGGTTGGGGTCAGGTTTACAGCTCGTGTATTACTAGGGTCAGGGTCAGGGTTAGGGTATGGTTTAGTTTCACATTTAGGGTTAGGGCTCAAATTAGCATTAGAGTTATGGTTAGGGTTAGCATAATGGTTATGGTTAGGTTTAGGATTCAGGTTAGTTTTAGGGTGATGGATAGGGTTAGGTTTAGTGATAAAGTTAGGGTTAGGACTAGGTATAGAATTTGGTTAGGATTATTGTCAAGCTCATGGATAGGATTAGAGCTGCAGTTAGGGCTAGGGTTATGGTTAGGTTATGGTATGATTAGGGTTAGGGCTTGGGTTAGAATTTGGTTAGGGTTATGGTTAGGGTAATGGATAGTATTCAAGCTAGGGTTAGGGCTATGGTTATGGTTAAAATTAAGGCTATGGTTCAGGTTAGGTCATCGTTAAGGTAACGAATAGGATTAGAACTGCAGTTAGGGATAGGGTTATGGTTAGGTTAGGGCTATGATTAGGGTTAGGCCTTGGGTTAGAATTCGGTTAAGTTATGGTTAGGGTAATGGATAGGATTCAAGCTAGGGTTAGGGCTAGGGGTTATGGTTAAGATTAGGGCTATGGTTCAGGTTAGGTTTTAGGTTAGGACAAGGTTTAGTTTTAGGGTTAGGTTTAGGTTAAGTGTTAAGGCCCGAGTTAGGGTTAGGGTTAGTGTTAAAGCTAGGGTGAGCGCTCGGATTAGGGCTAGGTTTTGGGTTAGGTTAGGGCTAGTGTAGCACTATGTCTAATGTAAGATCTAGGGTTATGAATAGGGCTAGTTTTAGGGTTAGCATTAAGTCTAGGTCTAGTGTTAGGGTTAGCTTTAAGTTCACGGTGATGATTAGAGATAGGGTTAGTGTTAGGGTCAGAGACAGGATCAATGTTACCTTTAGGGTTAGGGATAGGACTTGAATTAGGGATAAGGTTAAGGCTAGGTGTAGGGTTAGGGTTTGTGTTAGGGTTACAGTAAGAATTAGGGATAGGCTAATGTCAGGTCTAGGGTTAGGGTTAGTGCTATGGCTCAGTTTTGTTTTAGAGCTAGGGCTAAGGTTAGGGCTAGCTTTAGGATTAGCAATAGTGTTAGGGCTAGTGGTAGGGTGAGGTTTAGGCTTAGATTTTTTTGTTATGGTTAGATCTAGGTTTAGGGCTGGGGCTAGGATTAAGGCTAAGGTTAAGGCTAGTGTTAAGGTTATGGTAGTGGATAGGGTTAGAACTAGAAATAGGGCTAGGGTGAAAGGTAGAGTTATTCTTTGGGCTAGGGTTAGGAGTACGTTTAGGGTTAGGGCTAAATTAGGGCTGGGATTAGCACTAGGGTTAGTGTTAGAGTTAGGCCTAGCATTAGGGCTAGAGTTAGAGTTAGTGTTAGGGTAAGGGTTAGGGTTAGATTTAGGGGGGAAATGGGGTTATAGCTAGGTTTAGGGCTAGGTTGAGGGTTATACTTAGGGTTAGGGCCAGGGTTAGGATACAGTTTAGGATTAAGGCTAGGTTTAGGTCTAGGATGAGGGTTTGTGTTAGGGATAGGTCTAGGATTAGGGCTAGGGCTAATGTCAGGTCTAGTATTATGGTTAAGGATAGTTTTAGGGTTAGGTTATGGCTAGGTCTAATGTAAGGGTTAGGTTTAGGTAAAGGTCAAGTTCAGAGCTAGGTGTATTATTAGGGTCAGTATCAGGGATTTATTTAGGTTAAGGTTAAGGTCTATGGTTAAGGCTTGAATTAACATTAGGTTTTCGGTAATGGATCAGGTTAGATTTAAGGTTCAGGATAGGTTTAGGGTTTTGAAAAGCATTAGGGATAGCTATATGTTTAGGTTTACTCCTATTGTTAGCATTTAGGTTAGGCTTATGTTTAGGGTAATAGATAGGATTACAGCTAGGGTTGGGGCTAGGTTTATGGTTAGGATTAGGCCTAGAGTTAGTGTTAGGGTTAGGGTTAGGGTAAGTGTTAGGGTTTGAGCTAGGTTTAGGTCTAGGGCAGGGTTAGGGTTAGAGCAGGTACAGGGTAAAGTTTAAGGTTAGGGCTAGGGTTACCATTAGGGTTAGGGTTAGGGTTATGATAATGGATAGAGTTAGAGCTATGGTTTGGGCAATGGTTACAGTTAAAATTAAGGTTAAAGTTAGGGATAGGGCTATGTTAATGTATAGGGTTAGCATTAGGTCTAGGTTTAGAGGTAGTGATAGGGTTAGAGTTATTTTATTCAAATTTCTTTGATACAATCCAGAATTCATCTTTAACTAACCTTACTCTGTTCCCCAGGTTTAGGTCTTTTGGTCCAACTGTTTGGTGTCAGGAACAGTTAATATTTTCATTTACTTCATTTTGACCTATACGAGTAAGTGGAAGTAGACCTGAAAATCAAACAAGGTTTATGCTAGTTGCTTGAAACTGCACACACACTCTCAGTTCTTTGTGGGGACACTGTGGTATGTTTCTTGTGAGAGTAGGCCTAAGCTGAAGCATGAAAAAAAAAACAACTTTATTTGAGAGCCCTTTCGGAGAAAGCAGGGAAATATGCATTCACTGAAATTCCTCCCATAATTATTTGGTCAGATTTGTTTGATACAGCATAGGATTCATTATTTAGCTTGCCCCAAAAAGCTCTCCAAGTGTGGGACTTCTAGGATCAATGGTTCTCTAATCAGGTTAGGGTTAGTGTTAGGTTTAGGGTTAGGGCTAGGGTTAGATGTAGTGTTAGGGTGAGAATTAGCTTTGTTCAAATTTCTTTGATACTTGGAAGAAGCCATATTTTACCTAGCCTTAATATGCTCCCCAGGTTTGGGCCTTCTTGTTTCTATGGTTTGCTATCAGGAGCACTCTGTATTTTAAGGTTTCACTTCATATTGACTTATAGAGGTAAATGAAAATGGAGGTTGAAATCAAACCAGGTTGGTCATAGCTGCTTAAAACTTCAGACACTGAATCAGTTCTCTGTGGGAACTCTCTGGTTTCTTCCGTGTGAAAGCAGCCTTAAGATGAAGATGGCAAAAACAACTTTATCCAAGAGCCCTTTTTCAGAATTCAGAGAAATATGCAAGAACTGAAATACCACCCCAATTATTTGGTCATATTTCTTTCATACTGCATAGGATTCATCTGATACCTTAGCCCACTAGGCTACCCAAGTTTGGGACTTCTAGGATCACCATTTTTTAAACAGGTTAGCGTTTGTGTTAAGGTTAGTGTTAGGGATATTGTTAGAGCTAGTATTAGGGTTAGAATTAATTTTGTTCAAATTTCTTTGATACTTTGGCAGGATTCATTTTTCTCCTATCCTTCCCATACTTCACATGTTTGGGCCTCTTAGGTTCAATGGTTCTCTGTAAAGAACAGTTTGTATTTTAAAGTTTCAGTTCATTTTGTCCTATACAGGTAAAAGGAAATGGAGCTGCATATCAAACAGCATTGGTGATAGCTGCTTGAAACTTCACAATCCAGCAACTCTCTGTGGGCAATCTCTGGTTTGTTTTGTGAAAGTAGGCCTAAGCTGAAGCTTGTAAAAACCACTTTATCCAAGTGTCCTTTAGGAGATAACAGGGAAATATGCATGTACTGATATACTCCATCAATTATTTGGTCAGATTTCTTTGATACTGCTTAGGATTCATCAGATAGCTTAGCCCACTTGGCTACCCAAGTTTGGGACTTCTAGGATCACCATTTTTAAACAGGTTAGGGTTTATGTTAAGGTTAGTGTTAGGGCTTTAGTGTTAGAGCTAGAATTAGAGTTAGAGATGGTTTTGTTTAAATTTCTTTGATACTGGGCAGGATTCATTTTTCTCCTATCCTTACTACACTTCACATGTTTGGGCCTCCTAGGTTCAATGGTTCTCTGTAAGGAACAGTTTGTCTTTTAAAGTTTCAGTTCATTTTCTTATACAAGTAAAAGGAAATGGAGCTGGAAATCAAACAGCATTGGTGCTAGCTGCTTGAAACTTCACACTCCATCAACTCTCTGTGGGCAATCTCTGGTTTGTTCTTGTGACAGTAGGCCTAAGCTGAAGCATGTAAAAACAACTTTATCCAAGAGTCCTTTAGGAGATAACAGAGAAATATGCATGTACTGATATACTCCATCAATTATTTGGTCAGATTTCTTTGATACTGCACAGCATTCTTCCCTTAGCTTGTCCTACTAGGCTGCCAGGTTTGTAACTTCTACGGTCAAAGGTTCCATAAAAATGTTAGGGTTAGGGGAACAGTTAGGGTTAGAGCTAGTGTTAGGGTTAGAGTTATTTTTAATCAAAATTCTTTGATACTTGGCAGAATTTATCTTTTAGCTAGATTTACTCTATTACACAGGTTTAGGCCTTCTCCGTTCACAGGTTTGCTGTCAGAAACAATTTGTATATTAAGATTTCACTTCATTTTGACCTATACGGGAAAGTTAATGGAGCAGAAAATCAAACAGGTTTTGTGCTGCTTGAAACTTCATGTACTCCATCAGTTCTCTGTAGGGACTCTGGTATGTTCCTTGTGAAAGTAGGCCTAAGCTTAAGCATGCAAAAACAACTATATCCAAGGGTCCTTTAGGAGAAAACAGGGTAATATGCATGTACTTAAATACCTCCCATAATTATTTGGTCAGATTTGTTTGATGCTGCAAAGGATTCATTACTTAGCTTGCCCCACAAGGCTCCCAAGTGTGGGACTTCTAGGATCAATGGTTCCCTAATCAGGTTAGGGTTAGGGTTAGATTTAGGGTTATGGCTAGGGCTAGGGTTAGAGGTAATGTTAGGGTACGAGTTAGTTTTCTTCAAATTTCTTTGATACTGGGCAGGATTCATCTTTTATCTAGCCTTAGTATGCTCCCAAGTTTTAGGCCTTCTTGAACCGATGGTTTGTTATCATTAACACTTTGTATTTTAAGGTTTCACTTCATTTTTACCTATATGGGTAAATGGAAATGGAGGTGGAAATCAAGCAGGCATCCCTTCTTCTAAACCTAACCCTAACCCTAGCCCTAAGTCTAACTCTAACTCTCACCATAGCCCTATTCCTAGTTGTAACCCTATGCCTGAACATAACCCAAACACTAGCCCTAACCTTAGCCCTAACCCTGGCCATAGCCTTAACCCTAGAATTAACCATAACTCTAAATCTACCCCTAAGCCTAAACTTACACTATCACTAGCAATAACACTAATGCTAATTGTCAAATTACACTTTACTTTAGCCTTAGCCCTAAAACAAAACAGAGCCACAGTACTAACACTAAACCTTAACCTAAACCAAATACTTATCATACATCTAGCCCTAAGCCTACCCCTAATTCGAGTCCTGTCCCTAACCCTAAAATGAACCCTGATCCTAACTCTGACCCTAACATTAACCCTAGTTGAAAAAATCACCCTAAACCTAAACCTAATCCTAAAACTAGACTTAGCCCTAATGGTAACTCTAAAACTAGCCCTAATCATAACCCTAGTTCTTACATTAGCTGTATCCTTAACACTAGCCCTAACATAACCCAAAATCTAGCCCTAATCTGAGACCCAACCATATCTTTAAACCTAACACTAACCCTAAACCTATCCCTAACCCTTACCCCTAAACCTAACCCTGACTTTAATTCTTGCACTATCTTTAAACCTAATCCTATACCTAGCCCTAACCTTAACCATAATCCTAGCCCTATCCCTAGCTCTAACCCTATCCATTACCATAACCCTAACCCTAATGCTAACCCCGGCCTAACTCTAGCACTATCCGTAACCCTTACCTATCTGTTACCATAATATAACCTGAACCCTAAACCTAACTATATCCATTACCCTAACTATAACCTTAACCCTAATGATAATTTGAGCCCTAACCCTGAAATTAACCTAAACCAAACCCTAACCATGACCCTGACCCTAATATACCCCTACCTCTAAAGCTGACCCTAACCCTCATCCTAACCCTTACACTATACCTAGCCATAAACCTATCCTTAAAACTATCCCTAACCATAACCCTAGACCTGATATTAAACCTAGTCCTAATGATAGCACTAACTGTAACACAAACTGTAGCCCTAATCCTAGGCCTAACACTAGCTTTAATCCTAACCCTAAACTTAACCCTAGCCGTAACCCTAATTTTAACCCTCGCCTTAGCCCTAAACCTAGCTGTAACATCATTCCTTAACCTACCCTAACCCTAAAACTAATTCTAGACCTAAACTTAGGCCTAACCCTAACACTAACCCTTGCCCTAGTCCTAGCCCTAATTTAGCCCTAACCTTAACTGTAACCCTAACTCGAGCCCTAAGAATAAATTAACTCTCACCCTAGTTCTATTAATAGTTCTATACCTATCACTTATCCTAACCCAAAACCTAGCCCTAATCCTAGCCCAAACCTGAGGCCTAACCTTTGCCCTAACCCTAACCCTAGATCTAAAACTAACTCTAAATCTAACCCTAACCTTAAGCCTAAACCTCACCCTAACACTGGCCATAACCCTAATGCTAATCCTAAAACTAGCCCTAACCCTACACTTAACACTAACCATAGGCCAACACCTAACCCTATCGCAATCCCTAAACCTATCCATTATCCTAACCCTATCCCTAACCCTAACATAACCGTACCTCAAACCCTAATCATTACCTTAAAACTAACCCTAATCCTAACCCTAACCTAACCTGACATTTAACTCTATCCAATACCCTGAACCTAATAATAACCCTAGCCCTAACACTAACAGTAATCCAGACCCTAACTGTAACTCTAACATAGACATAATCCTAAACATAACCTTTGCCCTAGTGTGAACTAACCCTCGGTCAAACCCTAAATCATACTCTAACCCTAACCCTAATGCTATCCCTAAGCCTAACCCTAACCCTAACTCTAGGCCTAATAGTAACCATAACCCTAGCCCTAACCCTAGCTCCAACCCTATTCATTACCCTAATCATAACCCTTACCCAAATGCTAATCCTAGGCCTAATCCTGACCCTCTCATTAACTCTAACCCCATCAATTACCCTAAACCTAACCTAAACCCTAAACCTAACCATCTCATTATGTTAAACCTAACCTAATGTTATTTCAAGCCATAACCCTAAATTCTAACCTAAACTAAACCCTAAACCGGGCCTTAACCCTAATAATACACTTAGCTCTAAACATGACCCTTACTATAAACCTAACCCTTACACTTGACATAACAATAAACCTAACACTAAATCTGTCCCTAACCATACCCAGAGACCGGACACTAGCCCTAACCTCAATTCTTGTCATAAACCTAAGACAAACCCTAAACCTCAACCTAGCCTTATTAATAACCAAAACCATAACCCTAGCCCTAACCATAGTTCTAATTTTCTACCTATCCCTAAACATAGCTATAATCCCATCCTTTCCCCTAAACCTAACCCTAGTCCTAAACCTAAACCTAAGCCTAACACTAGGCCTAACCCTAACACAGACCCTAGACCTAATCCTAGCCCTAATTTAGCCCCCAAACAAGCACTAATCAGAGACTTAACACTACTTTTAAAACTAACCCTAACCCTAGCCCTAACCCTTACACTAAACCTAACCCTAACCCCAAAACTTGCCCTAACCCTAAACCTTACCCTAGCCCTAATGCTAGCCATAACCCTAGACCTAACCCTAGCTGTAACCCTATCCATTACCCTAACCCTAACCATACCCTAATGCTATCTCTAGGATAACCCTAAACCTATTCCTCACCCTAAACCTATCTATTACCCTAAACCTAACCTGAACCCTAAACCTAACCATATCCATAACCCTAACCCTAAACCTAAAGCTAATTTGAGCCCTAAACTTAATCATTCACCTAACCAAACCATAACCCTGAATCTGACCCTAATAATATCCCTAGCTCTAAACAATACCCTAAAACTTATCCTAACCCTTACACTATACCTAGCCATAATCATAACCCTAAATCTATCCCTAAATCTAACCCTAGACCTGACATTAGCCCGAGCCCTAATGCTAGCCCTGACCCTAACACAAAACCTAGCCCTAATACTAGCCCTAAACTTAGCCTTAATCCTAACCCTAACCCTAACCTTAGCCCTAACCCTAACCCTATCCCTGGTCCTAGCCCTAACTATAACCCTATTCCTTACACTAAGTCAAACCCTATTGCTAGCTTAGTTCTAAACCTAATCCTTAGTCTACCCCAAACCCTAACTCTATTACTAGTCCTAACCCTAGCCCTCATTCTAACTCTAAACTTAACCCAACCCTAACCCTAACCATGTCCCTTATTCTGAACCTAACACTAACCCTTGGTTTAAACCTGACCCTACCCCTAAACCAAAACCTAACACTAGCCCTACCAGTAAACCTATACCTAAATCTACACTAACACTAGCCCTAGACCTAAATCTAATCCTAAATATAGCCATAACTCTCACTCTCAACTTAACAATAACCCTTAACCTAACCCAAATACTAACTCACTCTAGACTTAACCCTAGTCCTAATTATGGCTGTAACCCTAAAACCAATCCTAACCCAAACACTGACCCTTACCCTAACACAAATCCTAACTCTAAATCTTATCCTAACACCAAAACTAACCCTAACACTAGACTAAACCTAAAACTAGCGATAACCATAACCCTAGCCCTTAGATTACACATAAACCTAACACTAGCCCTAAACTTCACCCAAAACCTAGTCCTAATTGTAGCCCTAAACCTAACCCTAAGCATAACCCTAAACTTAAACCTAGCCCTAACCCTAACCCTAACATTCGCCCAAGCCCTAACCCAAGCTCAAACCCTAAACCTTACCCTAAAAATAACCCTACCCAAACCCAAAATGTCACCCTAACACTAGCTCTAACTCTATCCAGTACCATAAACATAACCCTAAACCTAATGCTAACCATAGCCCTATCCCTAACCTTAACCCTACCCTAACCCTGACTTTAACCTAACCCTCACATTAGCCTTAATCCTAGGTTGATTCCTAATCCTTACACTTAACCTAACCATAACACTAACCCAAGGCCTAACTCTACACCTAGCCCTAATCCTAAACTTAACCCTAACCCTAACACTAGATCAAATCCTACCCATTACCGTAATCCTAAACCTAACCCTAATGATAAACCTAGACCTAAACCTAAACCCACACTAACCCTAAACATAAACCTAACCCTAGAACTAACCAGACACCTAACACTAAACCTAACCCTAACCCTAGCTCAAATCCTAACCCTTATCCTAAACCTAAACCTAAAACTAAACCTAAATCCAACCTGACATCAAACCCTATCAATTACCCTAACAATAATGTTAACCCTAGCCGTAACTCTAACACTAACCATAACCTAACCCAAAACTTAACCCTAGCCCTAGAACTAACCCTAGATCAAACCCTAAACCAAACCCTTATCCTAATCCTAATTCTAAACCTAGCCCTAACTTTGACCCTAACCCTAACTTTAGCTCTAATCCTAATCATAACCCTAGCCCTAACCCTAGTCTAACTCTATAAATTACCCTTAATGATAACCTTAAACCCAATGCTAACCCTAGGCCTAAACCTAAACCATTCGCAAAACCTAACCATATCCATTACCTAAAACCTAAACTGAACCCTAAACCTAACCTGAGCCCTAAACCTAACCCCTATCCATTACCCTAACCCTAACTCTAAACTTGATGTTAATTTGAGCCCTAAACCTAAACCTTAACCTAACCTAAACCTTATCCTAACCCAAACCCCAAACCTGACCCTGACTCTAATAATAACCCTAGCTCTAAACCTAACCCTTAAACTATCCCTAACTGTAACCCTAGACCAGATATTAGCCCTATCCCTGATTCTTGCCCTAAACCTAACACAAAACCTAGACCTAATCCTAACCTTAAACCTAGTCTTTATCCTAAACCAAACCATAGGCCTAGCCCTAACCCTAATGCTAATCATAAAACTAGTCCTAACCCTAACCCTAGCACTAAAACAAAACCAAATGAGAGGCCAATACCTAAACCTTAACTTAAACCAAATTCAAACACTACACCTAGACCAAACCCTAGCCCTAATTCGAGTCCTATATCTAACCTTAAAAATAACCCTGACTCTGATTCACATCCTAACACACACCCTATCTCTACACAACCTTAAATTTAAACCAAACCCTAACAGTAACCCTAGCCCTAATTTGAGTAATAACCCTAACCCTAAAACTAACCTTGACCATGACTCATATCCTAACACTAAACATAGCTGTAAATATCACCATAACAATAACACTAGAACTACCCCTACCCCTAACCCTATAACTAATTGTAAATGTAACCCTAGTTCTTACATTAGACATTTTCCTAACCTTAGCTTTAACCCTAACACAAAAACTAGCCCCAATCCGAGACCTCATCCTAGCTAAACCCTAACCCTAACCCTAAACCTAACCCTAACAATAGCTCAAAGCCTAACCCTTACCCTAAATATAGACCTAGCCCTATCCCTAACTCTAGCCCTAACCTTAGCCCTAACCCTACACTTAACCCTATCCCTAAACCTAGCTCTAAACCTACTCATTACCCTAACCCTAACACTAAACTTATTGATAATCCTAGCCCGAACCCTAATGCTAACCCTAACTCTAATCAGAAAACTATCCCTAGACATAACCCTAAATGTAACACTTGTCATAGCCCTAACCATAGCTCAAACCCTAACCCTTACCATAAACCTAAACATAACCATAGCACTATCCCTAATCCTAAACCGAAATCTAACCCTAACCCTAATCTTATATCTATCTGTATTCATTACTTGAAACCTAACCTTAATGATAACCCTAACCCTAACCATAAAATTTACTATAATCCTATCCCTTAACCTAACCCTCGTGCTAGTCCTAACCCTAGCTCAATACCTAACCCTTACACCAAACATAACCCTAAACCTAACCCCAGTTCTAATACTAACCCTAACCCTAACTCAAAACCTATTCCTGACCATAACTCTAGCTCTAAACTTAGCTCTAACCCTATCTATTACCCTAAACATAACTCTTACCCAAATGCTAACCCTATGCCTAACCCTAACCCTATCGCTAACCCAAACCCTATAAATTACCCTAAACCTAACCTGAATCCGAAACCAAACCATATCATTACCCTAACCCTAACCCTAATGCTAGTTTGAGCCCTTAACCTAGATCCTAACCTTAACCAAATCCTAACTCTGACCCTAACCCTCATAATTACCTAGCTCTAAACTTGACCTTACTCTAAACCTAACACTTACACTAGATGTAGCCATAAACCTAACCCTAAAACTATCTTTAACCATAACCCTAGACCTGATGTTAGCTCTAGCCCTAATCCTAGCCCTAACACTAAAACAAACACTAGCCCTCATCCTAGCCCCAAACCTAGCCTTAATCATAACCTTAACACTAACCCTACCCCTAACCCCCACTCTACCTCTAAACCTAGCTACAACACCATCCCTTATCCTAAACTTAACCCTAACCCTAACCTTAATGATAGGCTAAGCTGAACACTAACCCTAGCCCTAAAACTAGCCCTAATTTAACTATATTTTTAATCCTAATCCTAGAACTAAGACTAACTCTAACTTTCACACTAACCCTATCCCTAGATCTAACCCTATCCCTTACCATAATCCTAACCATAGCCCTAACCCTAACCCTTGCCCTATCCTTAGTCCTAGTCCTAACCCTACATCTAATCCTAACTGTAATTGTAACCCTAACACTAAGCCTAAGCCTAACACTAACACTAACCCTAACCCTAATGCTAACTGTAAAAGTATCCATAACCCTAACTCTAGGACTAAAACAAAACTGAGCAGTAGCCCTAACCCTAAACCTTAACTTAAACTAAACTCTAACACTACAACTAGACCTAACCCTTTAGAGTCCTAGCCATAACCTTAAACTAACCCTGACCATGACTCATATCCTAACACTTACCCAGCCTCTAAACACCACTCTAACCTTAAACCAAACCCTAACAGTAACCCTAGCCCTTATTTGAGTGCTAACCCTAACCCTAAAACTAACTCTGACCCTGACTCCTATTCTAATACTAATCCTAGCTCTAAATATCAATATAACTTTAAAACTAACCCTAATACTGGAAGTATAACCCCTAAAACTAACCCTAAATAGAACCTTAATTTTAACCTTTCTTTCTTACATTACCCATTGCCCTAACCTTAGCCCTAACCCTATCAGAAAAACTAGCCCTAACTGATCCCTAAACCTAGCTTTAACCCTACCCCAAACGCTACCCCTAACACTAGCTCTAGCCCTATCCCTAACCGTAAGCAAAATGCTAACCCTAATGGTAACCCTAGACCTATCCCTAATCTTAAAGCTAACAAAAACCCTAACTCAATTAATAGTCCTAAACCTAGTCCTCATTCTAGCTCTAACTCTATCCAAAACCCTAACCCTAAGCCTAACCCTGACCCTTATTCTGACCATAATAATAAACCCTAGGTCTAAATCTGACCCTATCCCAAGACCAACACTAGCCCGACCAATACTTACACCTAAGGCTAACCCTATCACAAGCCCTAGACCTAAACATAATCCTAAATCTAGCCTTAACTCTAGTCCTAGACCTAAGAAAAAAACTTAGCTCTAGCCCTAACAATAATCCTTAACCTAACGCAAAGAATAAACCTAATCCTGGACATAAACCTAATCCTAATTCTGGCTTTAACCTTAACTCTATCTCTGATCTGAACACTGATCCTTCCTTTAACACTAAACCTAACTCTAAACCTGACCCTAAAAGAAAACCTAAACCTAACACTATACCTACACTATAACCCTAATCCTACAACTAGCCCTAATTAAAACCATATCTCTTACATTACCCATAGCCTTAACCTTATGCCTTAACCTAACACAAAATGTAGAGTGATCCTAGGCCTAAACCTAGCCCTAAGCATAACCCTAACCCTAACCCTAGCCCTAACCCTAATCCTAACACTAGCCTTAGTCCTAACCCTAGCTCAAATCTTAATCCTTACCCTAAATATAAACTTAGACCTATCCCTAACTCTGAAGCTAACCCTAGCCCTAATTATAACCTTAACCCTAGCCCTAAACCTAGCTCTAAACCTACCCATTACACTAATCCTAACCCTAACCCCATTAATAGTCCTAACTATAGCCCTCACTCTAGCTCTAAATCTATCCCAAACCATAATGCCAACCCTGACCCTTATTCTGACCCTAATGCTATCCCTAGGTCTAAACCTGACCCTAAATCTAGACCAAATCCTAACACTAACTCTAGACCTAAATGTAATTCTAAATCTAGCCTTAACTCTAGCCCTAGACTTAAACAAAAACCTAGCCCTAACAATAACCCTTAACCTAACCCAAACACTAAACCTACCCCTAGACCTAAACCTTGCCCTAATTCTGGCCCTAACTTTAAACCTAACCCTAACCCGAACAATGACCCTTACCCTAACACATTATCCATAGCCTTAACCTAATAACCCTAGGTTATTGCCTTAACCTAACACAAAACCTAGAGCAAATCCTAGGCCTAAACCTAGTCCTAAGCCTACCCCTAACCCTAACTCTAGCCCTAACCCTAATCCTAACCCTAGTCTTAGGTCTAAACCTAGCTTGAAGCCTAACCCTTACCCTAAATGTAAACTTATACCTATCCCTAACTCTAAAACTAACCCTAGCCCTAATTCTAACCTTAATCCTAGCCTTAAACCTAGCTCTAAACCACCCATTACCCTAACACTAATACTAACCCTATTGATAACCCTAGCTGTAAGCCTAACCCTAACACTAACAAAAAAAACGAATCCTGGTCCTAACCCTAAACCTAACACTCGCCATAGCCCTAATGCTAGCTCAAACCCTAACCCATACCATAATTCTAAACATAATTATAGCCTTAACCTTAACCCTAAAACTAAATCTAACCCTAATTCTACAAGTAAACCTATATATAACCGTATCCATTACCTTAACCCTAATCCTAACCCTAATGATAACCCTAGCCATAACCCTAACCCTAACCCTAAACCTACCATAATCCTATCCCTAGATCTAATGCTGAACCTAACCCTCAACCTAGCCCTAGCCTTAAATCTAGCTCAAACCCTCACCCTTACCTTAAACATAACCCTAGCCCAAACCCTAACCCAAATCCTAGCCCTAATCCTAACCATAACCACAGCCCAAACCCTAGCTCTAACTCTATCCATTACCCTAACCATAACCCTAAACCTAATGCTAATCCTAGCGCTAACACTTACCCTGACTCTATTCCTAGCACTGATTCTAATCCGGACCCTCAACCTAGCCCTAACCCTTACTCAGTCCATGACCCTTAGCCTTAACCTAACCATAAGACTTACCCTAAGAATAAGCACAACCGTAACCCTATCCCTAATCCTAAACTTAACCCTAGCCTTAACCCTAGCTCTAACCTCACTCATTACCCTAACCCTAACGATAAACCTCATGATAACCATAGCCCTAACCAAAAACCTATTCTAATCCTAACCATAAACCTAACCCTAGACCTAACTTTAAACATAATCCTTGCCGTAGGCCTAACGTTAGCTCAAACCCTAGGCATACACAAAATCTAACCCTAACCATAGTCCTAAACCTAACCCTAACCATAACCCAACATCTAACCCTGTTCATTACCTAAACCTAATGATAACCCTAAACCTAACCATAACACTAAACCTAACCCTTACCATAACCTTAACCCTAGTCCTAACCCTAAACCTCACCTTAGTCTCAGAACTAACCCTAGCTCACACCCTAAAGCATACCCTAAACCTAACCCTAACCCTAGCCTTAACCCTAACCCTAACACTAACTCTAACCATAATCCTAACCATAACTCTATCCCTAACATTAGCTCTAACCCTATCAATTACCCTAACAATAACCATAACCCTAATGCTAACCCTAGGCCTAACCCTAACCCTATCCATTACCCTAAACCTAATATGAACCCTAAACCTAACCTGAAGCATAAACCTAACCCTATACATTACCCTATCCCTACTCTAAACATAACGCCAATTTGAGTCCTAACCCTAAACCTTAACCTACCTCAAACCAAAACCTGACCCTGACCATTTTAATATGCTTAGCTCTAAACCTGATCCTTACTCTAAACCTAACTCTGACACTAGACCGAGCCATAAGGATTACCCTAAAACTATCCCTAACTGTAAACCTAGACATAATATTAAACTAGCCCTTGCCATAACTGTAACACAAATGCTAGCCCTCATCCTAACCCCAAATCTAGCCTTAATCCTAACCTGTACCCTAACTTAGCCCTATACCTAATTGTATCCCTCTCCCTAGTTCTGAACCAAGCTATAACCCCATCCCTTCCCCTAAACCTAACCCTAAACCTAGGCCTAGACCTAAATCTACAACTAACCCGAGACCTTATTCTAGCCCTAATTTAGCCCTAACCCTAACCCGAACACTAGCACTAAGATTAACTCCAACTCTCACCCTAGCCCTATTCCTAGTTCTAACCCTATCCCTTACCACAACCCTAACACTTGCCCTATCCTTAGCCTAACCCTAGCCCTAGCCCTAACCTTAGATCTAACCATAACTCTAAATTTAACCCTAAACCTAACGGTAAAACTCACACTAACATTAGCCCTAACACTAACGCTAATCCTAAAACTAGCCCTAACCTAGTTCTAGCCCTAAAGTAAAACCGAGCCATAGCCCTAACCATAAACTTTAACCTAAACCAAAACTTAACCCAACACCTAGCCCTAACCCTAGCCCTAATTCCAGTTTCCAGTCCTATCCTAACCCTAAAACTAACCTTGACCCTGACTCTGACCCTGTAACTAACCCTACCTCTAACATCACCCTAAAGATAAACCTAACCCTAAAAGTAAACCTATATAAACCTAAACCTAACGCTAAAAGTAGCCCTAATCATAACCCTAGTTCTTACATTAGCTGTAGCCCTAAACCTACCCCTAATCTAACCCAAAACATAGCCCTAATCCGAGCCCTACACCTAGTTATAATCCTAACCCTAACCCTGGCCCTAGCCCTAAATATTACCCTAACCATAACCCTAGCCCTAAAACTTGCCCTAACCCTAAACCTAACCCTAGCCTTAATTCTAAGCATAAACCTAGACCTAACCCTAGCTCTAACCCTATTCATTACCCTAACCATAACCTAACCCTAATGCTAACTCTAGGATAAACCTAACCCTATCTCTAACCCTAAAAATATCCATTAACCTAAACCTAAGCTTATCCATTACCCTAACCTTAGCCCTAACCATAACGCTAATTAGAGCCCTAACCCTTAACCTTAACCTAACCCAAACAATAACTGTGACCATGAACCTAATAATAACCCTATCTCTAAAACTGACCCTAACCTGCAACCTACCACTTACAGTAGAACTAGCCATAAACCTCACCCTATAACTAACCCTAAACATAAACCTAGACCTGACATTAGCCCTAGCCCTAATCCCAGCCCTAACCCTAACAGAAAACCTAGCCCTAATCCTAGCACTTAACCTAGCCTAATCCTAACCCTAACCCTAACCCTAGCCCGAAAATTAGGACAAGCCATAATACTAATCCTAGCGCTAATCCTAGTACAAATTTTGACCTTACCCTAACCCTAGCCATTAGACTAACTCTAACTCTCACTGTAGTCCTATCCCTAGTTTTAAACCTATCCGGTTAAAATAACCCGAACCCTAGCCCTAAACCTAGCCCCAACCCTAGTCCTAACTTTTGCCCTAGCCCTAAACTTAGATCTACTCCTAACTCTAAATCTAACCCTAACTCTAAGCCTAAACCTCACCCTAACTCTAGCCCTATGCCTAATGCTAATTGGAAAACTAGCACTAGCCTTAGCCCTAGCACTCAAATAAAACTGAGTCTTAACCCTAAACTTAAGGTTTAGTCTTAACCCTAAACCTCACCCTAAATCAAACCCTAACCCTATACCTAGCCCTAACCCTAGCACTAATTTGAGTCCTAATCCAAACTCTAGAACTTATGCTGACCCTGACCTGGACCCTAACACTAACCCTAGCTCTAAACATAACCCTATCCCTAAACATCATCCTAACACTAAACCTAACCCTAAAAATAACCTAATTGGAACTTTAGTACTTAAATTAGCCATGGCCCTGCCCTAACAGAAAACCTAGCCCTAATCTGAGACCTAAACGTAGTTTTAAACCTAACCCTAACCTTAACCCTAGCCCTATCCCTAACCCTAATACTATCCCCAACCCTAGCTCTAACCCGGTCCCTTACCCTTAGCCAAAACCTCACCCTAATGCTACCCTACTCCTAATAATCATCCTTAGCCTACCCCAAACCATAACTCTAATACTAATCCTAACCCTAGCCTTCATTCTAGCTCTATCCCTAATCCAAACTCTAACCCTAACCCTGACCCTTATTCTGACCCTAACTCTAAACCTAGATTTAATCCTGACCCTAACCCTAAACCAAACCCTAATATTAGCCCTATGGGTAAACCTATACCTAAACCTAAGCCTAACACCAGACCTAGAAAAAAGCCTAATCTTAAATCTAGCCATAACTCTAGCACTAGCCCTAAACAAAATCCTATCTCTAGGCCTAACAATAACCCTTAACCTAACTCAAACACTAACCCTACCCCTAGACCTAAACCTATCCCTAATTTTGGCCCTAACCTTAAACCTAACCGTAACCCAAACAATGACCTTTACCCTAACACAAACCTAGCTCTAAACATTATGCTAACCCATATCTATCCATAACCCTAACACTAGACCTAGCCATAAACCTAATCCTAGCTCTTTCACTACCCATAGCCCTAATGCTAGCCCTAAACCTCACACAAAACCTAGCCCAAATCCTATCCCTAAACCTAGCACTAAGCCTAACCTTAAGCCTAGACCTAACCCTAACACTAACCCTTGCCCTAGCCCTAACCCTAGGTCAAACACTAACCCTTAACATAAATATAACCCTAGCCCTAAACCTAACCCTAATGATAATCCTAGGCCTAATCCTAACCATAACCAAGACCAAACCCTAGCTCTAAATCTATCCATTACCCTAAACATAAACCTAACCCTAATGCTAATCCTAGTGCTAAACATAACCCTAATCCTAAACTTAGACCTGACACTAACCCTAATCCTCGCCCTGGCCCTAACCATAGGTCAAACCCTAACACTTACCCTAAATCAAACCCTAACACTAACCCTAGGCCTAACCGTAACCCTAACCTTTACCCTAGACCTAATCCTAACCATAACCCTAGCCCTAAACCTATCCATTACCCTAAACATAAGCCTAACCCAAATGCTTACCCTAGGCCTAAACTTAAACCTATCACTAACACTTACCCTACCCATTACCTAAACCTAACCTGAACATTAAACCTAACCCTATCAATTACTCTAACCCTAACCCTCACCCTAATGCTAATTCAAGCACTAAACCTAAACCTTAACCCAAACCAAACTCTGAAAAAGACACTGACTCTAATAATACACCTAGCTCTAAACCTAACCCTTTCCCTAAACCTAATCCTTATACTAGACCTAGATATAAAACTAACCATAACACCATCCCTAACCAAACCATAGACCTGACATTGGCACTCTACCTAATTCTTGCCCTAAACCTAACACAAACCCTAGCCCTCATCCTAGCCCTAAACCTAGCCTTAATCCTAATCCAAAACCTAACCCTAGCCCAATCGCTAATTTCAACCCTTGCCCTAGTTCTGAACCTAGGTATAACAACATCCCTTCCCCTAACCCTAACCCTAACACTAACCCTAACCCTAACACTATCACTAACCCTAACCAAAGCCCTAACACTAGGCCTAACCATTGCAGTAATGCTACCTCTTATCCTAGCCCTAATTTATCACTAAATGTAAACCTTACTCTACTCCTAGCCCTAAGACTAACTCTAACTCTCGAGATAGACCTATTTCTACTACTAACCTTATCTGTTACTGTAACCCTAATACTAGCCCTAACTTTAGCCCTAACCCTAGCCCTAACCTAGATATAACCATAATTCTAAATCTAACCATTAACCTAAGCCTAAACCTCACCCTACCACTAGCCCTAACACTATCGCTAATCCAAAAACTAGCCATAACCCAAGCCCTACACCTAAAACAAAACCAAGCCATAAACCTAATGCTAATCCTAACCTAACTGTAACCATATACCTGAAATTAGCCCTATCCCTAATTCTTGTTCTAACCTTAATGCAAAACCTAACCCTACACCTACCCTTACCTAGCTCTAATTCGAATGTTATCCCTAACCCTAAAACTGACACTGACCCTGACCCTGACCCTATCACTCTATCTCAAATCATCACCCTAAAACTAAACCTAATCCTAACACTAGACATAGACCTAACCCTAACCCTACATCTAGCCCTAATTGTAATGCTAGTTCTTACTTTAGCCTTAGCCCTAACCTAATCTAAATCCTAGCCCTAATCTGAGCCCTAACCCTAGCTTTAACCCTAATCCTAACCTTTAACCTAAACCTAATCCTAACCCTAGCCTTAATCCTAACCATAACCCTAGCCCTAACCCTAGTTCTAATCCTATCCATTACCTTAACCCTAAATCTAACCCTAATGCTAACCCTAGGATAACCCTTACCCTATCCATAATTCTAACACTATTATCTAAAACTAACCTGAACCCTAAGCCTAACCATATCCATTACCCTAACCCTAAACCTACCCCTAATGCTAATTTGAGCCCTAAACCTAAACCTTAACCTAAACAAACCCTAACCCTTTTTCTGACCCTAATACTACCCCTATCTAAAACTGAACCTAACACTTAACCTAACCCTTACACTATACCTAACCATAAACTTAACCCTAAAACTATCCCTAACCATAACACTAGACCTGACTTTAGTCCTTAGTCCTAATGCTAGACCTAACCCTAACAAAAATACATAGCCCTAAACCTGGCCATAAACTTAGCCTTAATCCTAAACCTAACCCAAACATTAGCCCTAACCCTAATTGAACTTTCACTCTAGGCCTAAACCCAGCTATAACATCATACCATAGCCTAACTCTAATCCTAACTCTAGCCTAAAACCAGTTCTTACATTAGCCGTAGCCCTAACTGTAACACAAAACCTAGCCCTAATCTGAGCCCTAACTCTAAGCTTTAACCCTAGCCCTAAACTTATCCCTAACCCTAGCTCTAAACTTATCCATTACCTTAAGTCAAACCCTCACCCTAATGCTACTCTAGTTTTAACCATAATCATTAGCCTACCCCAAACCTTAACTCTATTACTAGTCCTAACCCTAGACCTCATTCTATCTCTAACCTTAAACCAAAGCCTAAGCCTAACCCTAACACTTATTCTGACTCTAACACTAACCCTAGGAATAAGCCTGACCTAATCCTAAACCAAACCCTAACACTAGCCCTACCGGTAAACCTATACCTAAACCTAACCATAACACTAGCACTAGACCTAAACTTAATCCTAAATATAGCCATAACTCTAGCCCTAGCCCTAAACAAAAATCTAGCCCTAGCCCTAACAATAACCATTAACCTAACACAAAGACTAACCTAGCTCTTACATTACCCTTAGCCCTAATGCTAGCCATAAATCTCACATAAAACATAGCCCTAAACCTAATCCTAAGCATAACCCTAACATTAACCTAACCAAACCCTAACTTAACGCTTGCCATAGCCCATACCCTAGCTCAGACTCTAACCCTTACCCTAAGCATAACCCTAGCCCTAACCCTAACCCTAATCGTAGCCCGAATCCTAACTGTAACCATAGCCCAAATCCTTTCTAAATTTATCCATTACTTTAAATATAACCCTGACCTTAATGCTAACTCTAGCCCTAACCCTAACCATAGCCGTGACTCTAACCCTAAACCTCATGCTAGGCGTAACCCTAGCTCAAACCCTAACACTTACCCTAAACCTAACCATAACACTAACCCTAAACCTAACCCTAACACTAACCCTAAGACTAATCCTAATCCTAGCCCTAATCCTAACCTTAACCCAATCCCTAACACTAGCACTAACCCTATCCATTACCCTAATCATAAGCCTAACCCAAATGTTAACACTAGGCCTAACCCTAACCCTATCCCTAACAGTAGAGTAATGGCTAATGTAAGAACTAGGTTTACAATTAGGATTAGTTTCAGGGTTATGTTTAGGGGTTAGACCTCTAGTTTTAGGATTAGGTTTAAGGTTAGGGTGATATTTAGAGCTAGTGTTAGTGTTAGGTTAATAGTAAGGGTCAGGATTAGTTTTAAGTTTAGGATTTGGACTCAAATTACTGAAAGTGTTTGGTTTAATGTTAGGATGGTGTTTAGAGGTAGGGTGAGTGTTAGGATATGAGTCAGAGTCAGGGTTAGTATTAAGGTTAAGGTTAGGACTCGGATTAGGGCTAGGGTTAGGTCTAGGTGTAGTATTAGGATTTGGTTTAAGTTAAGGTTTAGTATTAGGACTATTGCTTGGTTTTGATTAACTGCTAGGTTCAGGGTTAGGGCTAGTTTTACAAGTAGTGTTAGGGTCACGTGGGCGGAGCCAAAAAAGTCCCCCAATGAGCAGCTCCGTGGTCTGAAAGGGCAGGGAAACAGCCCAATGAGCATCACCGCAGAGGAGCCAATCAGCTAGATGTTGCTGGGGCCGCTGTGAGCCAATCATCAGCTGGCAGCTGGAAGTTTGCTGGCAGCTGGAAGTTTTCTGGGGCCCCTTCAGCTGTGGCTCTCAACAATTACCCTTACACTAACTCTAATTATAACCCTATCCCTAAAACTAAACCTAAACTTAAACATAAGTGTAACCCTAGACCCAACCTGAAACCTAACCCTTGCAATAGCCCTAACCTTAGCTGAAACATTAAGCCTTACACTAATCCTAATCCTAACACTAGCTCTAACCCATACCTAACCCTAACTCTAACCCTATCTTTAATATTATCCATTACCCTAAATTAACCCTAACCCTATTTAAAACCCTAGCCATAACCCTAACCCTAAACCAAACCATAACCTTAAACATAACCCTAGACCTAAACTTAAACCTAACCCTAGTCCTAGCTCTAATCCTAGCTCAAACACTAGCCTTTATTATAACCTAACTATAACCCTAGCCCTAAGCCTAACACTTAGAGTAACCCTAATACCTTCCCTAAACCAAACCCTAGCCCTGTCCCTAAACCTAACCCTAATCCTAGACTTAATCCAAAAAATTAACTAGCCCTAACCCGAGCTCTAAACCTATCCATTACACTAAACATAACCCTAACACTAATGCTAACCCTAACCCTATCAATAAACCTAACCCATTCTTTACCCTAAACCTTAACTGAAATCTAAACCTAACCATATCCATTACACTAACCCTAAACCTAAACCTACCACTAACTAAAGACTTAACCATAAACTTTAACCTAAACCAAATACCAACACTGACTCTAACCCCAATAAAAACCCTAGCTCTAAACCTGACCCTTACACTAAACAAAACTCTTACACTGGAACTAGGCATAACCTAATCCTAAAACCATCCCTAACCATAACCATAGACCTGACATTAGTCCTAGCCCTAGTCCTAGCCCTAAACCTAACAGAAACCCTAGCCATCATGGTAGCCCTAAACCTACCTTAATCCTACCCTGAACACTAACCCTAACCCTAATCCTAGCTTGAGAGACCTTCTCTTTTACTTGAATTTTTCTACTATAAGTATAATACAACCCAACAAGATAACACCAAACAAAACTGAAACAGAATGAAACAAAATTGGAACAACAAAAATCATTATATCAGCCTTTCTATCCTGAAATGTCCATCTGTCCTTTCTCCCTATCTGTTCCTCAGATATGAGTGATTTTTCTTCCATCTTACACATCTCCAGGGACAGGAAACTTAAAAAAAAGTGAAGCAAAACAAAAGAAGAATCTTATCCTAGACCTAAAGGTAGCTATAACACCACCCATTCCCCTAAACTTAACTTGACCCCAATGCTAACCCTAAACATAGTCCTACCCCTATGCCTTAACCTAACACTAACTCTAGCCCTAATTCTGGTCCTAATTTAGCTGTAAAACTTACCCTAACCTAAGCCTGGTACTAAGTCTAAAACTAACTCTCTTCCTAGCTGTATCCCTAGTTCTAAACCTATCCCTTCCAGAACCCTAGCCTAGCCCTAACCTTAGTACTAGATATAACCCTAAAACTAAATCTAACCCTAACCCTAATCCTACACCTCATCCTAACACCAGTCCTAACTCTAACACCAATCCAAAATCTAGCCGTAACACTATCCCTAGCCATAAAACAAATCCGAGCCATAGCCCTAACCATAAACCTTAACTTAAACCAAACTCTAACCCTACACCCAGCCCTAACTTTAGCCCTAAATAGAGTCCTAAACCTAACCCTAAAACTAACCCTTACCCTGACTCTGACCCTAACACTAAACCTATCCCTATACATCACCCTCACCCTAAACCTATGCTTTGCATGCTTCAGCACAGGGCTACATTCACAGGGAACAAATCAGAGAGTACCCACAGAGAACTGATTGAGTGTGTAAAGTTTCAAGCAGCTAACACCAACTCTGTTTGTTATCCAGCTCCATTTCCAATTACACATATAAGTCAAGATGAAGTGAAACCTTAAAACACAAACTATTAGTGACAGAAGGCCCAAACATGGGGAATGTAGTAAGTATATGTAAAAGATGAATCCTGCCTGGTATCAAAGACATTTCAACAAAACTAACTCTAACCCCAACACTAATTCTAACCCTAGCCTTAAACCTAACCCCAACACTAACCCTAACCCTAACCTGTTTAGAGAACCTTTGATCATAGAAGTCCAAAACTTGGGGTTCCTAGTAGGGCAAGGTAACAGATGAATCCTGCCCAGTATAAAAAAATAATCTGACAAAATAATTGGGGGAGATGTTTCAGTACATGGCTATTTCCCCTGTTTTTTCCTAAAGTGTTCTTGGATAATGTTCTTTTCATTGTCATAGCTTTGGAAAACTTTCACTAGGAAGAATCCAAAGAGTTCCACAGAAAACTGATCGAATGTGTGAAATTTCAAGCAGCTAGCACCAACCTTGTTTGATTACCAGCTCCATTTCCATTTACCAAATAGGACAACTTGAAATGAAACTTTAAAATACAAACTGTTCCTGACAGTGAACAATTAAAATTAGAAGGCCCAAAACTAAGAACATAATAAGGCTAGAAAAAGAGAAATCCTGTCCAGTATCAAAGAAATTTGAACAAAAATAACTCTAACCATAACACTAGTTCTAACTTTAGTCCTAACTCTAACACTAAACCTAAACCTATCCTGTTTATAGAGCTTTGATCATAAAAGTCCCAAACTTGGGGAACCCAGTGCAGCAAGCTAGCAGATGAATCCTGTACAGTATCAAACAAATCTGACCAAATAATTGGTTGGAGGTAGTTCAGAACATGCATATTTCCCTGATTTCTCATAAAGTGCTCTTGGATAAAGTTGTTTTTGCAAGCTTGTGCTTAGAGCCACTTTCACAAGGAAGAAATCACAGAGTGACCACAGAGAACAGATTGAGTGTGTGAAGTTTCAAGCAGCTAGCACAAACTCTGTTTGATTTCTAGCTCCATTTCCATTTACCTGTATAGGTTCAAATGAATTGAAAACTTAAAAATCAAACTATTCCTGACAGTGAACCTTGAACCAAGAAGGCCCAAAACTCTTGAACATAGTAAGGCTAGGTAAATGACTCCTGCCCAATATCAAAGAAATTTGAACAAAACTAACTCTAACCCTAACACTCGCTCTAACACTAGCCCTAAACCTAAACTAACACTAAAACTAACCCTAACCTGTTTAGAGAACCTTTGATCATACAAATTCCAATCTTGTGGAGACTAGTAGGGCAAGCTAACAGATGAATCCTGTGCAGTATCAAATAAATCTGACCAAATGATTGGGGGAGGTAGTTCAGTACATGCATATTTTCCTGTTGTCTCCTTAAGTGCTCTCAGATAAAGTTTTTTTTTTTTATGCTTCATCTTTGGGATACTTTCACAAGGAAGAAATCACAGAGTACTGAGAGGAAATTAATTGAGTATGTGAAGTTTCAAGCAGCTAGCATCAACACTGTTTGATTTCGAGCTCCATTTACATTTACCCATAGAGATCAAAATGAAGTAAACCCTTAAAATATACAGTGTTTCTGACAGTGAACACTTGAACTGAAAAGGTCCAAAACTGGGGAACTTAACAAGGGTAAGGAAAAGATGAATACTTCCCAGTATCAAATAATTTTGAACAAATCTAACTGTAACTCTAATGATAGATTTGACTCTATACCCAACACTAATGCTAAGCTGTTTAGAGAACCTATGATCATAGAAGTCCCAAAATTGGGGACCCTAGTGGGTCAAGCTAGTAGATGAATCCTGCACAGTATCAAAGAAATATGACCAAATAATTCGGGAAGGTATTTCAATATATTTATATTTCCCTCTTTTCTCCTAATGTGCTCTTAGATAAACTTGCTTTGCATGCTTCAGCTTAGAGCTACATTCAAAGGAACAAACCAGAGAGTGCCCAGAGAGAACTGATTGAGTGTGTGAAGTTTGAATCGGCTAGCACCAACCCTGATTGATTTCTAGCTCCAATTCCATTTAGGTCAAAATGAAGGGAAACCTTAAAATAGAAACTGCTCCTGAAAGCAAACCATTGAATCTTGAAGGCCCACACTTGGGGAGCCTACTTAGGCTAGGTCAGGGATGAATCCTGTACAGAATCAAAGTAATCCAACCAAATAAATTTGAAGCTCTTTCAGTACATGTGTATTCTACTTGCTCCTAAAGCACACAGAGATAAAGCTGTTTCTTTCTACTTCAGTTTAGGGCTACTTCCGCAAGAAACAAACCAGAGAATCTTCACTGAGAATTGATTGAGTGTGT
Source organism: Marmota flaviventris (assembly GCF_047511675.1). Taxonomy (NCBI): domain Eukaryota; kingdom Metazoa; phylum Chordata; class Mammalia; order Rodentia; family Sciuridae; genus Marmota; species Marmota flaviventris. The sequence continues at coordinate 129,924,699 of NC_092499.1, forward strand.
GATGATTCAGGCAGCTAGCCCAAACCCTGTTTGATTTCCAGCTTCATTTCCATTCACCCCTATAGGACAAAAAGAAGAGAAACATGAAAATTGAAACTTTTCCTGAAAGCAAACCATTTATGTAGGAGGCCCAAACATTTGGAGTATAGTCAAAATAGGAAAAAAGATGAATCCTGCCCAGTATCATAGAAATTTGAAAACAAAACTAACTCTAACCCTAACACCAGGTCTAAAACTAGTCCTAACATATAACCCTAACACTAACCTTAACCTGTTTAGAGTCCCTTTGATCCTAGAAGTCCCACACATGAGAAGCCAAGTGGGACAGGCTAACAGATGAATCTTTCACAATATCAAAGAAATCTGACCAAATAACTGGGGGAGGTAGTTCAGCACATACATATATCCCTGTTTTCTCCTAAAGTGCTCTCACATAAAGTTGCTTTGTGTGCTTCTGCTTAGCGCTACTTCACAAAGAATAAACCAGAGGATGCCCATAGAGAACTGATTTAGTGCGTAAGGTTTGAAGTAGCAAGCATCAACCCTGTTTGATTTCCAGTTCCATATCCATTTATCCACATAGGTCAAAATAAAGTGAAAACTTAAAATTCAAACTGTTACAGATAGCTAACCCTTGACCCAAGAGGCCCAAACCTAGGGAATATAGTAAGGCTATGTAAAAGCTGAATCCTGCCCAGTATAAAAGAAATTTGAACAAAACTTAATCTAAAAAAACACTACCTGTAACCTAGCCCTAACCTAATACTAAACCTAACCTAACCTGTTTAGAGAATCATTGATCATAGTAGTCCCCAAATAAAAGATCCTAGTGAGGCAAGCTAACAGATGAATCCTGCACAGTATCAAAGAAATCTGACCAAGTAATTGGGAGAGGTATTTCAGTACATTCATATTTCCCTGTTTTCTCCTAATGTGCTCTTGGTTAAATTATTTTTCATGCTGCAGTTTGTGGTACTTTCACAAGAAACAAACCAGAGAGTGCCCACAGAGAGATGATTTAGTGTGTGAAGTTTCAAGCAGCTAGTACTAACCCTGTTTGATTTCCAGCTCCATTTTCATTCACATTTATAGACCATAATAAAGTGAAACCTAAAAATTCAAACTGTTCCTGACAGTGAACAGGCAAACCTTGAAGGCCCAATCTTGGGGATCCTACTAAGGCTAGGAAAAGATTGAATCCTGTACATTATCAAAGCAATCAAGCAAAAAAGTTGAAGCTTGCTCCTAAACTGCTCACAGATAAAACTGTTTCTTTCTACTTCAACTTTGGGATACTTCCACAAGTGATTACACACTGAGAACTGATTGAGTGTGTGAAGCTTCAAGCAGCTAGCACAACCCTGTTTGAGTTCCAGCTCCATTTCCATTCACCCCTATAGGGCAAAATGAAATAAAACATGAAAATTAAAACTGCTCCTGAGAGCAACTCCTTTTACCTAGGAGGCCCAAACATGGGGAGTATACTAAGAATAGGAAAAAGATGAATCCTGCCCAGTATCAAAAAAGTTGAAAAAAACTAACTCTAATCCTAACACTAGCTCTAACCCTTGCAGTAACTCTAACCATAACCATAACTTTAACCTGTGAAGAGAACCTTTGATCATAAAAGTTTCAAACTTGGGGAGACTAGTGGGGCAAGCTTTCAGATGAATTCTGCACAGTATCAAAAAATAATTGTGGGCGGTATTTCACTACATGCATATTGCCCTGTTTTCTCCTAAAGTGATCTTGGATAAATTTGTTTTACATGCTTCATCTTACAGCTACTTTCACAAGGAAGAAACCAGAGAGTGCCCAAAGACAACTGATTGAGTATGTGAAGTTTCAACCAGCTAGCACCAATCCTCTGATTTCTAGCTCCATTTGCATTTACCCATATAGGTCAAAATGAAGTGAGACATTAAAAACAAACTATTCCTGATAGCGAACCATTGAACAAAGAAGGCCCCAAACTGGGGCACATAATAAGGCTAGGTAAAAGATGAATCCTTCCCAGTATCAAAGAAATTTGAACAAAACATACTCTAACCCTAACACTATCTCTAAAGCTAGCCCTAACCCTAATCCTAAACCTAACCCTAAACTATTTAGAAAATGTATGATCCTAGATGTCCCAAACATGGGGAGCTTACAGGGGCAAGCTAATAGATGAATCCTATGCAGCATCTAAGAAATCTGACCAAATAATTGGGGGAGATAGTTTAGTACATGACTATTTTTTGTTTTCCCCTAAAGTACTCTCAGATAAAGTTGCTTTCCATGCTTCATCTTAGGGTTACATTCACAAGGAACAAACCAGAGAGTGCACACAGAGAATTGATTGAGTGTGAGATGTTTCAATCAGCTAGAACCAACCCTCTTTGATTTCGAGCTCCATTTCCCTTTACCTTATAGGTCAAAATGAAGTGAAACCTCAAAATACAAACTATTACTGTCAGCAAACCATTGAACTGAGAAGGCCTAAACCTGGGGAACATGGCAAGGCTAGGTAAAAGATGAATCCTGCCCAGTATCAAAGAAATTTGAACAAAACTCACTCTAAACCTAACACTAAGTCTAAACCAGGCCTAACTCTAACCATAATGTTAACTGTAATCTGTTTAGATAACTTTTGATCATATAATTCCCAAAGTTGTGAAGCCTATTGGGGCAAGCTAAGAGATGAATCATGCACAGTATCAAGATATCTGAACAAATAGTTGTGGGAGGTAATTCATTACATGCTTATTTCCCTGTTGTCTCCTAAAGTGCTCTCAGATAAAGTTGTTTTTGCTTGCTTCTCCTTTGGCCTATATTCAATAGAAAGAAAGCAGAGAGTGCTCGCAGAGAACTAATTGAGTGTGTGACGTATCAAGCAGCTAGTATCAACCCTGTTTGATTTCCAGCTTCATTGTCATTCACACCTATATACCATAATGAAGTGACACCTAAAAATTCAAACTGTTCCTGACAGTGAACCATTGAACTTAAAGGCCCAAATTGGGAATCCTATTAAGGATAGGTAAAGGATAAATCCTGTACAGTATCAAAGTAATTTGACCAAAAATATTGAAGATTGCTCCTAAAGCACTCACAGATGAAGCTATTTCTTTCTATTTCAGCATAGAGCTACTTCCACAAGAAACAAACCAGAAAATGCACACTGAGAACTTATTGAGTGAGGGAAGTTTCAAGCAAACTTTCAAACCAACTCTGTTTGATTTCAAGCTCTATTTCCATTTACTCATATAGGTCAAAAATGAAGTGAAACCTTAAAATTCAAACTCTTCCTGACAGCAAACCACTGAACCCAGAAGGCCCAATCCTGGCAAGCATAGTAAGGCTAGGGAAAAGATGAATCCAGCCCAGTATCAAAGAAATTTGAACCAAAATAACTCTAACACTAGCTCTAAACCTAACCCTAACCCTAACCCTAACTCTTACCTATATAGGAAACCATTGATCTTAGATGTCCCGAACTTGGGTAGCCTAGTGGGGAATGTTAAAGATGAATACTGCACAGTATCAAAGAAATCTGATCAAATCATTTGGAGACTTATTTCAATACATACATATTCTCTGTTTGCTCTGTAAGGGCTCTCAGATACATTTGCTTTTGCATGCTTCATCTTTGGCCTACCTTCAAAAGAAAGAAACCAGAGTGTGCCCACTGAGAACTGATTTGTGAAGTTTCAAGCACCTCCTACCAACCCTGTTTGATTTCCAGCTCAGTTTTCATTCACATCAATAAGCCATAATGAAGGAAAATCTTAAAATACAAACTGTTCCTGACAGCGAACCATTGAACAGAGAAGGCCCAAACCTGTGGAGCATAGTAAGGCTAAGTTAAAGATGAATCTTGCATGATATCATAGAAAGTTGAAGAAAACTAGGGCCATGCTGGAGTTCTCTGTGCAGATGGAAGGCTCGGCTGTGTGGTTGCTCATGGCTCAGTCAGAAGTCGGAAGTCTGGACAGCGCATGAGCTCTGTGCACAGATGGAAGTCTTGGCTGTGCATGTGCTCTCAGCTCAGACAGAAGTCTCAGCTGTGCATGAGCTCTAGGTGCAGATGGAAATCTTGGCTGCGGGTTCACTCTTGGCTCAGATGGAAGTCTCAGCCATGCATGTGCTCTTGGCACAGAGAGTAGATAGCACATAACACAGAGGCTTTGCTTGTGGGTCACCAGACCAAGATCTGGACACAACCAAAGGTCACCCCACCCCACCAAACACCCTATACAGATAACAGATGGAATCCATATTGGAAGACCTTACTCACCATCTATCAGCGGCCATGGTTACCAGCTCAGTTCTGTGGCTGCTCAGGTACTTGGTTTCCAACTCCTCTACCTCCAGCTGTGATAACTCAAGATTTTTCTCACAAGCTTTTGGGGGGCATAGCTTTCAATGCGGAACAGCAACTGTACAGGTACCTGGTTTCCAATTCAGAGACTAAGAGTAGGGAAGCTCCAGGTAGAAGCTCAAGCCCTCTCAAACTGGCTACCTCCACCACCCTTAGCACAGAGACGCAAGCCAGAAATAGACAACTCCACCTACTGGAAAAAAAAAAAAAAACAGAGTTCTGAGAGACTTTTCTATTCTCGCTCTTCTCATCTATTCTCCTCTACCCTTCCCCTTCTGGCCCTCACAATCTCAACATACATGAAACCAAGAACTTTGCATGAAATTGGACTTTAAGAACTGAGTCACCAGAATAGTATAATATAGAGGAATTGCATAGGCCCACCTCACCCCCATTCATTTTCTCTTATTTTTATTCTCCCTCTCTTTCTTTCTTTCCTTGTTATTTTTTTTCTTCCTCACTCTATCCCACTTTCAACCTCCTCAATTTTACTATTTATACATAGAGTAATTTTATGAATACAGATAAGGAATTTGAATTTATACATTCTTACATAAATCACCCCTGTCTATACATTACAGTTCTCCAATTTGCTAAGATATATTAATCTCATAACCTCATTCCTTTCCCCCTTAACATAGCATCCTACCCCTGACCAACAGTTCTCTATATACCATCAGAAATGGTATGCCTTTTTATGAAATTAATGACTATATTCTAAATAATAATTGAAGCCAACATCTGTAGACATAGAATCTAAATATAAATGTATTCATAATGGTTAGGTTTAGGCTTCAGGTTAGGATTAGATTTAGAATTAGGATTTGATCTATGGTTAGGGCTAGGACCAAGGATAGGGCAAGGGTTAGGACTAGGGTTAGGGCTAGGGTTAGGATTATGGTAAGGGATAGGGTTAGAACTAGTGACAGGTCTAGTGTGAGAGTTAGAATTAGTCTTAGGGCTAGGGTTAGGGTTATGGTTAGGGATAGGGCTAAATTAGGGCTAGGGTTAGTGTTAGGTTTAGGCCTAGGTTTAGGGTTAGAGTTAGGGTTATGTGTAGGGTAAGTGAGTGGGTTATAGCTAGGTTGAGGGCTAGGGCGAGGGTTAGTATTAGGTTTAGGGCTAGGGTTAGTGTTAGGGTTATGATTAAGGCTAGGCTTAGGGCTAGAATGAGGGTTAGTGTTTGTGTTAGGGTTAGGGCTAGTATTAGGGCTAGGGCTAATGCCAGTTCTAGGGTTACAGTTAGGGATAGATTTAGTGTTAGGTTTATTGCTTGGTCCAGTGTAAGGATTAGTTTTAGGGTAAGGGTCAGGTTTAGAGCCAGGGTTATTATTTGATTCAGGTTCAAGGTTAAGGTTTGATTTAGGTTAGAGGTAAGGTTTAGTTCTCAAATTTGCATTAGTTTTAGGGTTAGGGTTAACGACAGGGCTAGGTTAAGGGTTTAGATGTGGTTTAGTGAAATGGATAGGATTAAGGTTAGGCCTAATGTTTAGCATAAGGGTTAGGGTTATCATTAGGGTAATGGATAGGGTTAGTCCTAAGATTAGGCCTAGGGATATGTATAGGATTAGGGCGTTTGTTTGGTTTAGGGTTAGGTTTAAGTTTAGGGTTAAAGCTAGGTTTAGGACTCAGATTAAGGCTAGGTTTTGGGTTAGGTTAGGGCTAGGGTAAAGGCTACAGGTAATATACCAAGTACAGTTATGTTTAGCACTAGTTATAGGGTTAGGTTTAGGGCTAGGTCTAGTGTTAGGGTTATGTTTATGGTTATGACAATATTTAGAGGTACAGTTAGTGTTAGGGTCAGAGTCAGTGTCTGGATTACTTTTCAAGTTAGACTTAGGACTAGAATTAAGGATAGGTTTAGGGCTAGGTGTAAGGTTAGGTTTTGGTTTAGGTTAAGGGTTAGGGTTAGGGCTATGACTCGGTTTTGTTTTAGGGCTAGGATTAGGGTTAGGGCTAGTTTTAAGATGAGTGTTAGGGTTAGGGCTAGTATTAGTGTGTGGTTTAGGCTTAGGTTTAGGGTTAGATTTAGAGTTAGGTTTAGATCTAGGGTTTGACCTAGGGCTAAGGATAGGGCTAGGGTTAGGGCTAAGTTTGGGGCTAGGTTTAGGGTGATGGTAAGTGATTGGGTTAGAAATCAATATAGGGCTAGGGTGAGAGTTAGAGTTAGTCTTAGGTTAGTTAGTCTTAGTCAAAGGGTTAGTGTTAGGGTTAAGCCTAGGGTTAGGGCTAGGGTTAGTGTTAGGTTTAGGTTTAGGGTTAGGTTTATGGTTAAGTTTGGGATTATAGCTCGTTTTATGGCTTGGGTGAGGGTTAGAATTAGGGTTATGGTTAGGTTTATGATTAAGGTGAAGTTTATGGCTAGGATGTGGGCTAAGGTTTGTGTTAGGGTTAGGACTAGGATTAGAAATAGGGCAAAATTCAGGTCTAGGATTACAGTTAGGGATAGTTTAGATTTAGGTTTATAGCTAGGTCTATTTTAAGGGTTAGGTTTATGGTTAGAGTTAGGTTTAGAGCTAGGATTTATTAGGGTTACGGTCAGGTTTAGGGTTTTTGTTAGTTTAAGGTTTAGGTATAGGGCTCGAATTAGCATTATTGTTAAGGATAGGGTAATGATAGTTTTAGGTTTAGGGTTCAGTTTAAGTGTAGGGTAATGGATAGGAATAGGGTTAGGGATAGGATTAGGGTTTTGCCTAGGGTTAGCATTAGAGTTAGGGTTATCATTAGAGTAATGGACAGGTTAGAGCTAGGGTTATGGCTAGGGTTATGCTAAGGATTAGGTCTAGGTTTAGGCTTAGGTTTAGAGTTAAGGCTATGGTTTGGATTAGGATTAGCTTTAGGGTTAAATCTAGGGTAGGCCTTTTAGTACGGCTGGGTTTTGCCATAGGTTAGGTCTACAGCTAATGTAAGAACTTGTTATGATTCAGGCTAGTTTTAGGGTTAATGTTAGGGCTATTTTAGTTTTAGGGTTAGGTTTAGGGTTGGGGTTGTGTTTAGACCTAGGGTTAGTGTTAGTGTCAGGGTTAGTGTTCAGGTTAGGGTTTTGGTTAGAATTAAAGCCAGAATTAGGACTAGGTTTAGGTCTAGGGGAAGAGTTAGTGTTTGGCTTAGGCTAGCGTTATTGTTAGGGGTAGGTCTAGGTTTTTCTTTTGCTCTAGGGTTTGAGTTATGGCTAGATTTAGGATTAGGTTTAGGTCTAGGGCTAGTGTTAGGGTTAGGTTTAGGTATAAGGTTACCGGAAGGGCTAGTTTTAGGGTTCAGTTTAAGGTTAGGTTAGGGTTTAGACCCATGATTAGTGTTAAGGTCAGAATAAGGGTCAGGGTTAGGGTTAGGATTTGGGTTATGGTTAGAACTAGAATGATGTCTAGGTTTCGGACTAGGGTAAGGGTTTGTGTGAGGTTAAATATTAGGGTTAGCTTTAGGGTTAGGGTTTGTCTTAGGGTAAGGGATAGGGTTAGAGCTAGTGTTAGGGCTAGGTTTAGAGGAATGGCTAATGTAAGAACTAGGGTTACAATTAGGGTTAATTTTTGGATTATGATTAGGTGTTAAACCTCTAGTGTTAGAATTAGTTTTAAGGTTAAGGTGATATTTAACGCTAGTCTTAGTGTTAGGTTAATTGTCAGGGTCAGGGTTAGTTTTAGGGTTAGGATTAGGACTCGAAATAAGACTAGGGTACTGTAAGGGTTTGGTTTAAGTTTAGGGTGGTGTTTAGAGCTAGGATGAGTGTTAGGATATGAGTCAGAGTCAGATTTAGTATTAAAGTTAAGGTTAGAACTTGAATTAGGGCTAGGGTTAGGTTGAGGTTTAGTGCTAGGTTTTGGTGTAAGTTAAGGTTTAGTGCTTGGGCTATTACTCGGTTTTGTTTTACTGCTAGAGTTATGTTTATGGCTAGATTCATGATTAGTGTTATGGTTAGCTCTAGTGTTAATGTTAGGCTTAGATTTAGGTTTATTGTTAGAGTTAGAGTTAGATCTAGGGTTAGGACTAGGCATAAGTATTAGGCAAGGGTTATGGCTAGGGTTATGGCTATGTTTAGGGCTAGGGTTAGGGTTAAGTTAAGGGATAGGGTTAGAACTAGGGATAGGGATAGTGTGAGAGAGTTAGTCTTAGGGCTATGGTTAGCATTAGAATTAGGAATAGGGTTAAATTAGGTGTAGAATCAGGGCTAGGGTTAGTGTTCATCTTAGGTCTAGCGTTAGGTTTAGGGTTAGGATTAAGTTTAGGGTAAGGGATGGTGTTATAGCAGGTTTAGTGGGAGGGTTAGGGTTAGAATTAGGTTAAGTTTAGGGTAAGGGATGGTGTTATAGCAGGTTTAGTGGGAGGGTTAGGGTTAGAATTAGGTTAGGTCTATGGTTAAGGTTAGGGTTATGATTAGGGCTAGATTTAGGGCTATGATGAGGGCTAGGGTTTGTTTTATTAGGGCTAGGATTAGGGCTAGGGCTAATATCAGGTCTTGGATTATGGTTAAAGATAGTTTTAGTGTTAGGTTTATGGCTACATGTAGTGGAAGGGTTAGTTTTAGGGTTAGGGTCAGGTTTAGAGCTAGAAGTATTTTTACAGTCAGAGTCTGGGTTAGGATTTGGGATAAGTTAAGTTTTAAAGTTAGGGCTCAAATTAGCATTAGGTTTAGTGTTAGGTTAATGATAGGATGAGATTTATGGTCTAGGTTTGGTTTAAGGTAATGGATAGGGTTAGGATTAGGGATAGGGTTAGATTTAGGACTAGGTTTAGCATTAGGGTAAGGGTTATGGTTATGGCAATGGATAGGGTTAGAGCTAGGGTGAGGGCTAGGGTTATATTTATGATTAGGGCTAAGGTTAGGGTTAGGATTAGGGATAAAACTGGGGTTATGGCTCAGATTAGGGCTAGGTTATGTGTTAAGTTAGTGCTAGGGTTAGGGTTATGGCTAATGTAAGTACTAGGGTTATGTTTAGGGCTAAATTTAGGGTTAGCATTAGGGCTATGTCTAGTGTTAGGTTTAGGTTTAGGGTTAGGTTATGTTTAGAGCTAGGGTTAGTGTTATGGTCAGAGTCAGAGTCAGGGTTACTTTTAGGGTTTGGATTAAAACTCAAATTAGGGCTAGGTTTAGGGTTACAGTTTGGTTTAGGTTAAGCATTAGGTTTAGGGCTATGTCTGGGTTTTGTTTTAGGGCTAGGGCTAGGGTTAGGGCTAGTTTTAGGATTAGCATTAGGGTTAGGGCTAGTGTTAAGTTTAGGTTCAGCCTTAGGGTTAAAGTTAGATTTAGAGTTAGGGTTAGGATTAGGGTTAAGCTTAGGGTTAGTTTTAGATTTAGAGTTAAAGTTAAATCTAGGTTAGGGCTAGGGCTAGGGTTAGGGTTAGGATTAGGGTTCTGGTAAGGGATTGGGTTAGAACAAGAGATGGGCTAGGGTGAGAGTTAATGTTAGTCTTATGGCTAGGGTTAGGAATAAGGCTAAATTAGGGCTAAGATTAGGGCTAGGTTAGTGTTAGGGTTAGGGCTAGTGTTAGGGTTTGGGTTAGGAGTAAGGGTATGTTTTGTGCTACAATAAGGGCTGTGATTTGTGTTAAGTTTAGGGCTAGGATTAGGGCTAGGGCTAATGTCAGGTCTAGGCTTACGGTTGGGGATAGTTTTAGGATTATGGTTATGGCTAGGTCTAGTGTAAGTTTTAGGTTAAGGTAAGGGTCAGCTTTAGAGCTAGGGAATTTATTAGGGTCAGGGTCAGAGTTAGAGTTTAGTTAAAGTTAGGGTTTAAGGTTAGGGCTCAAGTTAGCATTTGGGTGTGGGTTAGGGTAATGATAGGGTTTTCTTTAGGGTTCAGGTTAAGTTTAGCTAATTGTTAGGGTTAGGGTTAGGTCCAGGGTTCACATTAGGGTAAGGATTAGGGTTAGTATAATGGATAGTTTAGGGCCAAGTTTAGGGCTAGGTTTACGGTTAGGAAAAGGCCTTGAGTTATGGTTAGGGTTAGGGTTAGAACTAGAGTTTGGGTCAGGATTATGTTTAGCATAAGTGTTAGGTTTTGAGCTAGGGTAATGCCTAGGGTGACGGTTAGGTTTAGGGATAAGTCTAGGGATAAGATTACAGTATGGTTAAGGCAAGGGTTAGGATTAGGGCTAGGTCGTCATTGGGGGTAGGGTTAAGGTAAGGTAATGGATAGGTTTAGATGTAGGTTTAGGGTTACAGTTAGGATTAGATAGAGGTTTAGGCTTAGGGTTAGAGCTATGGTTATGTTTATGTTTATGATAAGGGTTAGGGTTTGAGCTATTGTTAAGTCTATGGTGAGTGTGAGGTTGAGGGTTAGGTCTAGGGTTAGTTTTCCAGTTATTTATAGCATTAAGGTTGGGCCTAGGATTATCAATAGGGTTAGGGTTAGGTTTAGGGTAAAGGGTATGTTTAGGGCTAGGGTTAATGTTTGCATTAGGACTAGGGTTAGGGTTATTTTTATGGATAGTTGTAGGTTTATGTTTAGGGTAAGTGTTAGGCTTTTAGCTAGGATTAGGACTAAGGTGAAGGTTAGGTTAGGGTTAGGGCAAGGGTTAGGGTTATGGTTATGCTTAAGGATAGGTTTAGTGGGCTGGGGATGTGGCTCAAGCGGTAGCGTGCTCGCCTGGTGTGCATGTGGCCCGGGTTCGATCCTCAGCACCATGTACAAACAAAGATGTTGTGTCTGCCAATAACTGAAAAATAAAATGTTAAAGTTCTCTCTCTCTCCCTCTCTCTCTCTCTTTAAAAAAAAAAAAGGATAGTTTTATGCTTGGGATCAGCTCTATGTTTTGTGTTAGTTTTAGGCCTAGGGTTAGAGCTATGGGTAATGTAAGAGCTAGGGTTATATTTAGGACTAGTTTTAGGGTTAGGGTTAAGGCTAGGTATAGTGTTAGGTTTAGATTTTCGGGTAGGATCAGATTTAGAGATAGATTTACTATAAAGGCAGAGTCAGTGTTCGGCTTAGAGTTAGAGTTGGGGTTACAGCCAGAATTCGGACAAGGTTTATGTCTAGGGGTAGGGTTAGTGTTTAGGTTAGGTTCAGGGTTATTGTTAGGGCTAAGGCTAGGTTTTTGTTTAGATCTAGGGCTAGAGTTGAGTCTAGATTTAGGATTAGGTTTAGGTATAGGGCTAGTGTTAGGGTTTGGTCTAGGGTTAGGGTCAGGTTTAGACTTAGGGTTAGTGTTAGGATCAAAATAAGGATCAGGGTTAGTATTAGGGTTTGGGATAGTTTTAGAGCTAGAGTGTTGGCTTGGTCTAGGACTATTAATAGGGTTAAGGTTTTGGTTAGCCTAAAGATTATGGATAGGTCTAGGGTTACCATTAATGTTAGTGTTTGGCTTAGGGTAAGTGATAGCCTTAGAGCTAGGGTTAGGGCTAGGGTTAGGATTAGGGTTAGGGTTAAATCTCGATTTTGGACACAGATTAGGGCTAGTTTTTGTGTTAGGGTTAAGTAAATGGCTAATGTAAAAACTAGGGTTACAATTAGGGTTAGTTTTAGGGTTAGGGTTGGGGTAGGTATAGTGTAAGTGTTAGGTTTAAGATTAGAGTAATATTTAGAGCTACGGTTATAGTTAGAATCTGAGTAAGAATCAGAGTTTGTTTTAGGGTTAGGGTTAGGATTCAAATAAGGGCTAGGTTTACTTTTAGGATTCGGTTTAAGATGAGGGTGGTGTTTAGAGCTAGGGTGACTGATAGGATATGAGTTAGGGTCAGGGTAGGTTTTAAGGTTAGGGTTATGACATGAATTAGGGCTAGGGTTACTGTTAGGGTTTCATTTAAGTTTAGGGTGATCTTTAGAGCTAGGGTCAGTGTTAGGATATGAATCAGGGTCAGGGTAAGTTTTAAGTTTAGGATTAGGACTCCAATTAGGCCTAGGGTTAGGTCTAGGTGTAGTATTAGGGTTTGGTTTAAGTTAAGGTTTAAGGTTAGGGGTATGCTTGATTTGGTTTTAGTCCTAGGTTTAGGGTTAGCACTAGTTATATGATTATCATTAGGGTTAGGACTAGTGTTAGTGTTATGCTATGCTTAGGGTTAGGGTTAGATTTGGAGTTAGCATTAGATCTAGGGTTCGGGCTAGGTCTAAGGATAGGGCAAGGGTTAGGGCTAGGATTAGGATTATGGTAATGGATAGGTTTAGAAATAGGGATAGGGCTAGGATGAGAGTTAGAGTTAGTCTTACAGCTAGGGTTATGATTAGCTTTAGGGAAAGGGCTAAATTAGGGCTGGGATTAGGGCTAGGTTTAGTGTTCAGCATAGGCCTAGCATTAGGACTGGGGTTATGGTTATCTTTAATGTAAGGGATGGTGTTATAACTAGGTTTAGAGGTAGCATGAGGGTTAGAATTAGGATTAGGGCTAGGGATAGGGTTAGGGATATGATTAAGGCTAGGTTTAGGGCTAGAATGAGTGCTAGGGTTTGTTGTAGGTTTAGTTCTAGAATTAGGACAAGAGCTAATGTCAGGTCTAGTGTTACAGTTAGGAGTAGATTTAAGGTTAGGTTTGTGTCTAGTTCTAGTGTAAGTGTTAGGCTTAGGGTAAGGGTCAGGTTTAGAGCTAGGTGTATTTTTAGGGTCAGGATCAGGGTTAGGGTTTGTTTTAGTTTTAATGTTTAACGATAGGGCTCAAATGAGCATTAGGGTTAGGGTTAGAGTAATGGATAGGGTTAGGTTTAGGTTTCAGGGTAGGTTTGGGGGAATAGAGAAGTTTCAGATTAGCAAAATGGTTAGGGTTAGGCCTAAGGTTAGCATTAGGATTAGGGTTATCATAAGGATAATGTATAGGGTTAGAGCAAGGGTTATGGCTAAGGCTAATCTTATAGTTAAGATTAGGTCTAGAGTTAGGCTTAGGGTTTGGGTTAGGGCTAGTAACCCTAGCTTAGGGTAGGGTTAGGTTTAGTTTTAGGGTAAAGGATAGGGTTTGAGCTAGGGTTCGTCCATGGTGAGGCTTAGGTTTAGTGTTAGGTCTAGTGTTAGCGTTATGGTTATGGTCAGGGTTAGGTTTAGGGCTAGGGCTAGGGTTTTCATTAGGATTAGGGTTAGGTTTAGGGTAATATATTGGGTTAGATGTAAGGTTAGCTTTAGTGTTAAAGTTAGATTTAGGGTTAAGTTTAATTTTAGGGCTGGGTTTACTGTTGGGTTTAGGGTAGGGGTTAGGGTTTGAGTTAGGTTTATGGCTACAGCAAGGGTTAGGTTTAGGGTTAGGTCTAGGGTTATGTTTATGTTTTGTGTTAGGGTTTTGGTTAGGGTTAGGTCTAGGTTTATCATTAGGTTTAGGGTTAGAGTTAAGGTAATGGCTAGGGTTAGAGCTAGAGTTAGGGCTAGGGTTACGGTTATGGTTAGGGATAGTCCTAGGGTTATGTTTAGGCTAGGGGTTAGGCTTTGAGCTAGGGTTAGGACTAAGTTGAGGGTTAGGGTTAGGGTTATGTTAGGGCTAGGGTTAGGGTGAGGATTATGCTTAGGGTAGCTTTAGGCTTGGGATTAGGGCTAGGTTTTGTGTTAGGTTTAGGCCTAGGATTAGTGCTATGGTTAATGTAAGATCTAGGGTTCTAATTAGGGCTAGTTTTAGGGTTAAGGCTATGGCTAGGTCTAGTGTTAAATTTAGATTTTGGTTTAGGGTCGGATTTAGATCTAGGATTAGTGTTAGTGTCAGGGTAGGTGTTAAAGTAAGTGTTAGGGTTAGGGTGAAAGCCAGAATTAGGACTAGAGTTAGGTATACGGGTAATTACTGTTTGTTTTAGGTTAATGGTTATTGTTAGGGCTAGGATTAAGTTTTTGTTTAGGTCTAGGGCTAGAGTCATCACTAGATTTAGGATTAGGTTTAGATCTAGGACTAGTGTTAGGGTTAGGTTTAGGTATAATGTTACTGGTAGGGCTAGTTGCAGGTTTTGCTTTAGGGTTAGGGTCAGATTTAGACCTATAATTAGTTTTAGGGTCAGAATAAGGGTGAAGTTTAGAGTTAGGATTTGGGTTAGGGTTAGAGCTACAATGAGGGCTAGGGTTAGGACTAGTAATAGGGTTATTGTTTGGTTTAGGCTAAGTATTAGGATTAGGACTAGGTTTAGCATTATGGATAGGTTTTGGCTTAGCACAAGGGATAGGGTTAAAGCTAGGGTTCGGGCTATGATTAGGGTCAGATTTAGGGCTAGGGTTCGGGTTCGGGTTAGAGTTAAATCTATTTAGGGCTGAGATTAAGGCTATTGTGGTGTTAGGGTTAGGGCTATTTCCAATGTAAGAACTAGGGTTATGATTAGGGTTAGTTTTAGGTTTAGCATTGGGCTCCATCTTGTTTTAGTATTAGCTTTAGGGTTAGGGTGATATATAGAGCTAGGGTTAGTGTTTGGATAAGAGTTGGATAAGGGTAAATTTTAGGCCTAGGACAGTTAGGGTTATTGCTAGTTATAGTGGTAGGGTTTGGTATATGGTATTTTTAGGGTTAGAGCAATGGCTCGGTTTTGTTTTAGGGCTAGGGCTAGGGTTATGGCTAGTTTTAGGATTAGCAATAGTGTTAGGGCTAGTGGTAGGGTGAGGTTTAGGCTTAAGATTAGGGTTAGATTTAGCATTATGGTTAGATCCAGGGTTAGGGCTATGGCTAGGGTTAGTGCTAAGGTTAGGGCTAGTGTGAGGGTTACAGTAATGGATAGGGTTAGAAATAGAAATAGGGCTAGGGTTGAGAGTTAAATTTAGTCTTCGGGCTAGGGTTAGGGGTAGGGATAAGGTTAGGGCTAAATTAGGCCTAGGATTAGTGCTAGGCTTAGTGTTAGGTTTAGGCTTATGGTTAGGTCTAGGGTTAGGGTTAGTTTTAGGGGCAAGGATGGGGTTATATAGCTTGGTTCAGGGCTAGGTAAAGGGTTAAAATTAGGGCTAGGGTGACGGTTCTGGTTAGGATTAAGGCTAGGTTTAGGGCTAGGATTAGGGCTAGGGTTTGTGTTTGGGTTAGGGCTAATATTAGGACTAGGGCTAATATCAGGTCTAGGGTTACAATTAGGGATAGTTTTAGGGTTTGGTTTATAGCTAGGTCTAATGTAAGGGTTAGGTTTAGGGTAGGGTTCAGGTTTAGAGCTAGGTGTATTATTAGGATCAGAATCCGGGGTAGGGTTGGTTTGGGTAAAGGTTTACGGTTAGGGCTCGAATTAGCGTTAGGTTTATGGTTCAGATTAGAGTAATGGATAGGGTTAGGTTTAAGGTTCAGTTTAGGTTTAGAGTAATGTATAGGGTTAATGTTAGGGATAGGGTTAGGGTTAAGCCTAGTGTTAACATTTGGGTTAGGCTTATGTTTAGGGTAATGGATAGGGTTAGTGCTAGTGTTAGGGATTGGGTTAAGGTTAGGATTAGGGCTAGGATTAGAATTAGGCTTAGGGTTAGTGTTAGGGTTTGCTTTAGGGTTAGTGTTAGGGTTAGCTTTAGGGTAAGTGTTAGGGTTTCAGCTAGGGTTAGGGCTAGCAAGAGGTTTAGGGTTAGTGTCACGGCTATGATTAGGGTTAGGGTTAGGGTTAGGGTTAGGGCTAGGGTTACCATTAGGGTCAGGGTTATGTTTAAAGTAATGGATAAAGTTAGATCTAGGATTTGGCTATGGTTACATTTAGGATTCGGGCTAAAATTAGGGTTAGGGTTAGGGCTAGGGTTATGCTTACGGTAGGGGTTAGAGTTTGAGCTAGAGTAAGGATATGGCAAGCGTTAGGGTAGGGTTTGGTTATGTTAATGTTAGGGTTATGCTTAGGGCTAGGTTTAGGGCTTTGTTTTATGTGAGGTTTATGGGTAGCATTAGGGCTAAGGGTAATGTAAGTGCTAGGGTTATGGTTATGGCTAGTGAGGGTTAGGCTTATGGATAAATCCTGTCTTAGGGTTAGGTTTTGGGTTAGGATAAGGTTTGGAGCTATGGTTTATGTTAGGGTAAAGGTCAGTGTTCAGGTTAGTATTGAATTTAGTAATAGGGCCAGAATTAGAACTAGGTTTAGGTCTAGGGGTAGGGTTAGTCTTTGTGTTAGGTTAATGTTATTGTTAGGGCTAGGGCTAGGTTTTTGTTTAGGGCTAGGGCTAGAGTTATGGCTATATTTAGGATTAAGTTTAGGTCTAGTGCTAGTGTTATGGTTAGGTTTAGGTATAGGTTTACTGGTAGGGCTAGTGTTAGGGTTTGGTTTAGCATTAGGGTCAGGCTTATTCCTAGGGTTAGGTGTTAGTGCCAGAATAAGGGTCAGGGTTAGGCTTATGCTTTGGATTAGGGTTAGAGATAGAGTGAGGTCTAGGGTTAGGACTAGTAATAGAGTTAAGTTTTGGGGTAGGCTAACGATTAGGGTTATAACTAGAGTAGCATTAGGGTGAGGGTTTGACTTAAGGTAAGGGATAAGTTTAGAGCTAGGGTTAGGTTTAGGGTTATGGCTAGGGTTAAAGCTAGATTTAGGGCTCAGATTAGGGCTAGGTTTTGTGTTAGGGTTAGGACTATGGCTAATGTAAGAACTGGCTTTATGATTAGGGCTAGTTTTCTGATTAGGGTCAGGGCTAGATCTAGTGTTTGGGTTAGGTTTAGGCTTAGGATGATATTTAGAGCTAGGGTTACTTTTAGGATCAGAGTCAGGGTCAATATTAGTTGTAGGGTTAGGGTTAGGGCTAGGTGTAGCATTAGTATTTGCTTTGGGTTAAGGGTTAGGATTAGGGCTATAGCTCAGTTTTGTTTAAGGGCTATGTCTAGGCTTAGGGCAAGTTTTCAAATTAGCTTTATGGTTAGGGCTAGTGTTAGAGTGAGGTTTAAGTTTAGGTTTAGGGTTAGATTTAGAGTTAGAGTGAGATCTAGGTTTATGGCTAGGCCTGTTTAGGGCTAGGTTTTGACTAGGGTTAGGCTAGGCTTTGGCTTATAGAAAAGGATAAGTTTAGATGTAGGGACAGGGCTAGAGCGAGAGTTAGAGTTAGTCTTAGGGCTAGGGATATGATGAATTTTAGAATTAGGGCTAAATTAGGGATAGAATTAGATCTAGGGTTAATATTAAGCCTAGGCCTTGTTTTAGAGCTAGAGTTAGGATTAGGGTTAGAGTATGGTATGATGTTGTAGCTAAATTTAGGCCTAGGGTGAAGGTTCAATTTAGGGTTAGCGCTAGTGTTTGGGTTAGGGTTAGGATTAAGGCTAAGTTTATGGCCAGTATTAGGGCTACGTTTTTTGTTAGGGTTAGGTCTAGCATTTGGACTAGGGCTAAGTTCAGGTCTAATGTTATGGTTAGGGATAGTTTTAGGGTTAAGTTTATGGTTAGGTATAGTGTAAGGGTTAGGTTCAGTTTTAGATAGGGGTAGTATTAGGGTCAGGAAAAGGGTTAGGGTTTGTTTAGGTTAAGGTTTATGTTTAGGGCTCAAATTAGCGTTAGGGGTAGGTTTAATGTTAGGGTAATGGATATGGTTAGGTTTAGGGTTCAGGTTAGGTTTAGGTAATAGTGTTAGAGTTATGGATAGGGTAAGGGTTATTCTAGGGTTAGCATTAGGGTTAGGTTTAGGGTTAAGGTAATTGATAGGATTAGAGCTAGGGTTATGGTTAGGTTTAAGGCTAGGGTTAGGATTAGGTTTAGGGTAAGGGTTAGGATTAGTTTTAAAGCTAGGGTTAGGGTTCAGATTAGGGCTAGGTTTTAGATTAGGTTAGGGCTAAGGTAGGGCTATGGCTAATGTAAGAACTAGCATTACGATTAAGGCTAAATTTAGGGTTAGGTTTAGGGCCAGGTCTAGTGTTAGGGTTAGGATTAGATTTAGGGTGATGATTTGAGATAAGGTAAGTGATAGGGTCAGAGTAAGGGTCAGTGTCAGTTTTAGGGTTAGGGATAACATTCGAATTAGAGCTAGGGTCAAGAGTAGGTGTATGGTTAGGTTTTGCATTAAGGTTAGAACAAGAATTAGGAATAGGGCTAATTTCAGGTATACAATTACAGTTAGGTTAGGATTAGCATTAGGTTTATGGCTCGGTTTTGTTTTAGGTGTAGGGCTAGGGTTA
This sequence comes from Marmota flaviventris, assembly GCF_047511675.1. Lineage (NCBI taxonomy): Eukaryota > Metazoa > Chordata > Mammalia > Rodentia > Sciuridae > Marmota > Marmota flaviventris. Next base: position 129,942,985 of record NC_092499.1, read on the forward strand.
GGACTAGTTTTTGGATTAGCAATAGAGTTAGGGTTAGTGGTAGGGTGAGGTTTAAGCTTAAGTTAAGGGTTAGATTTAGAATTATGGTTATATCTAGGTTAGGCCTAAGGTTAGGGCTATGGTTAGGGCTAGTATTAGGGTTATGGTGTTACGGTTAGGGTTAGGTTTAGGAATAATGTTTAGGTTAGGTTTAGTGTTAGATTTAATTTTGAAATTAGGGTTAGGGTTAGGGAAAGCGTGATGTTTAGGGTAAGTATTAGTGTTTGGGTTCGGATTAGGTTGAGGTTTAGGGTTAGGTTTTAGTGTTAGGTTTAGGTTTAGGGTTAGGGTTAGTATTAGGGTTAAAGTTAGGGTTAGGGTTATTGTTAGAGTTATGATTAGGGTTAGGGTTTGTGTAAGGGTTAGGTTAGGGTTAGGGTTAGGGTTGTATTTTGGGTTAGGGTTAGAATTTGGGTTAGGTTTCGGGTTAGTGGTAGGGTTAGGTTTAGGCTTAGTGTTAAAATTAGGTTTAGTTTTAGGTTTAGGGTTAGTGTTAGAGATAGTGTTAAGTTTAGGGAGAGGTTTAAGGTTAGGGTTAGGGTTAATGTTAGGGTTAGTGTTAGGTTTAGTGTTATGGTTTGGATTAGGGTTAGGTTTAGGTTTATTTTTACAGTTAGTGTTAGTGTTAGGGTAAGGGTTAAAGTTAGGGTTCTGGTTAGGCTTATATTTAGTTTAAGATTTAATGTTAGGTTTAGGGTTAGGGTTTCAGTAAAGATTAATGTTAGTTTACTGTGAGGATTAGGGTTTGGGTTAGTGTTACAGTTAGGTTTATGGTTAGTGTTTCATGTAGGGTTAGGGATATGTTTAATGTTAGTGTTAGGTTTAGGGTTAAGGTTAGGATTAGCATTATTGTTAGGTTTAGGTTTAGGGTTAGGCTTAGGGTAAGTGATAGAGTTAGGGTTCGGATTATTGTTAATGTTAGGGTTAGGGTTAAGTTAGGGTTAAGGTTATTTTACTCTTAGGGTTACGGTTAAGTTAGGGTTAGGGTTATTTTACTGTTAGGGTTACGGTTTTGGTTAGGGTTTGTGTTAGGTTTAGGGTTAGGGTTAGAATTATGCTTAGGGTTAGGGTTAGGGTTTGTGTTCATGTTAGGGTTAGTGTTAGGGTTAGGGTTAGGTTTAGCATTAGGTTTAGGGTTAGGGTTAGGTTAGTGACAGGGTTAGTGTTAGGTTTAGTGACAGGGTTAGTGTTAGGGTTAGGATTAGTGTAAGTGTTAGGGTTGTGGTTAGGTTTAGGGTTAGGTTTAGTGTTAGCATTATGGTTAATGTAGCTTTAGAGTTAGGGTTAGGTTAGTGATAGGGTTAGGGTTAGTGTTCGAATTAGGTTTCGTGTTAGGGTTACTGTTATTGTTATTGTTAGGGTTAGGGTTAAAATTAGGTTTAGGGTTAGTGTTAGGGTTAGGGTTACGGTTAGGATTTGTGTTAGCAATAGGGATAGGCTTAGTGTTAGGATTAGGGTTAGGATTCCTGCTAGTGTTAGTGTTAGCATTATGGATAGGGTTAGGTTTCGTGTTACAGTTAGTGTTAGTTTTAGTGTTACAGTTAGTGTTAGATATAGTGTTAGGTTTAGGGTTAGTGTTAGGGTTAGGGTTAGAGTTAGGGTTAGTTTTAGGGTTAGGGTTAGTGTTACAGTTAGGGTTAGGGTTAGGCTTAGTGTTAGGATTAGGGTTAGTTTTAGCTTTAGTTTTATGGTTATTGTTAGGGCTAGTGTTAGGGTTCGGTAAGTGTTAGGGTTAGAGTTGGGTTAGGTTTACTGTTGTGGTTTGTGTTAGGGTTTGTGTTCAAGTTAGTGATAGGGTTACGGTTAGGTGTAGGGTTATGTTTAGGTTTAGGGTTAGTGTTAGTTTTAGGTTTAGAATTAGTGTTAGGTTAGCGTTAAGGTTAGGTTTAGGGATAGGAGGAGGGTAAGTTCAAGGGTTTGAATTAGGTTTAGGGTTAGTGTTGGTGTAAGGTTTTGGGTTATTGTTAGCTTTAGGGTTAGGGCTCAGGTTAGGGTTAGGTTTAGGTTAAGGTTTAAGGTTAGGGTTAGGTTTAGGATTAAGTTTTGGGTTAGGGTTAGGGTTATGTTAGAGTGAGTGTTAGGGTTAGGTTTGGGTGTGTTTTAAGTTAGTGTTAGGGTTTGTTTAAGGGTTAGTTTTAGTATTAGGGTTTGAGTTACAGTTCAGATTAGGGTTAGGTTTAGGGTTAGGGTTAGGGTTAGGGTTAGGGTTAGGTTTAGGGTTATTATTAGAATTATGTTAAGTGTTAGGACTAGGATTAGTGTTAGGGTTTAGGATAGGGTTAGGGTTAGGGTTAGGGTTAGGGTTAGGGTTCGTGTCATGTTTAGGGTTAGGGTTAGGGTGAGTGTTAGGGTTAGGGTTAGTGTTAGGTTTAGTGTTAGGGTTAGTGTTAGTGTTTGGGTTAGTGTTAAGGTTACGATTATGGATAATGTTAGGTTTAGGGATAGGTTTATGTTTAGTTTTAGGCTTAGGGTTAGTGTTAGTGTTATGGTTAGGGTTAGGGATAAGGTTAGTGTTAGGGTTAGGTTTAGGGATATGATTAGTGTTAGGTTAATGATTAGGATTAGGGTTAGTGTTAAGTTTGCTTTTATTTTTAAGATTAGGGTTAGTATTACTGTTTGGTTAGGGTTAGGGTTAGGGTTAGTGTTAGTGTTCGCATTAGGTTTATGGTTAGGGTTAGTGATACGTTTAGAGTATGTTTAGGGTTAGTGTTAGTGATAGGGTTAGGATTGGTGTTAGGTTTAGTGTTAGTGTTAGTGATAGGGTTAGGATTGGTGTTAGGTTTAGTGTTAGGGTTAGGGTTAGGATTAGTGTTAGGGTCCGTGTTAGTGTTAGGAATAGGGTTAAGGTTAGTGTTAGGGTTAGTTTAAGGTTTAGGTTTAGGGGTAGGTTTTGTGTCAGGGTTAGGGTTAAGGTTTGTGTTAGGATTATGGTAAGTGTTAGGGTTAGGGTTATGGTTACAGATACAGTTAGTTTTAGGGTTAGGGTTTGGGTTAGTGTTAGGGTTAGGGTTTGTGTTATTGTTAGTGTTAGGTTTAGTGTTAGGGCATGTGTTAGGGTGAGGGTTAGGTTTAGTGTTAGGGTTCGGGTTAGGGTTAGGGTTAGTGAGAGGTTTAGTGTTAGGTTTAGGGTTAGGGTTTGTGTTATGGTCAGGGTTAGGGTTAGAATTAGGGCTTGTGTTAGGGTTAGGATTAGTTTTAGTGTTAGATTTAGTGTTAGGATTAGGGCTCGAGTTAGCATTTGGGTTAAGGTTACATTTAGAATAATGATAATTTAGGGGTAGGGTTCAGGTTAGATTTAGGGTAATGGATAGTTTAGATTTAGTGATAGTGCTAGGGTCAGCCTGAGCATTATCATTAGGGTTATGTTTGGGTTTGGGTAATGGATAGGGTAGAGCTAGAGTTAGGGCGAGGTTTATGGTTAGAGTCAGGGCTAGGGGTAGGGTTAGGTTTAGGTTTAGTGCAAGGATTAAAGTTAGGGTTAGATTTAGGGTAAGGGTTAGGGCTAGGTTTAGGGTTTGAGTTAGGTTTAAAGCTAGGTTTGGGTCTTTGATTAGGTATAGGTTTTGGGTTACATTAGGGCTCTTCTTAGGGATACAGCTAACGTAAGAACTAAGGTGATAATTAGGGCTAGTTTTAGGGTTACATTTAGGACTAAGTCTAGTTTTAGGATTAGGTTTAGGTATAGGGTGATGTTGTTAACTAGGTTAGGGTTGGGGTCAGAGTCAGAATCACAGTTCGTTTTATGGTTAGGGATAGGACTCAAATTAGGGGTAGGCTTAGGGCTAGATGTAGGGTTAAGACTTTGTTTAGGTTAAGGTTTAGGGTTAGTCCTATGGCTCGGTTTGTTTTAGGACTAAAACTAAAGTTAAGTGTAGTTTTAGGGTTAGCATTAGTGTTATTGCTACTGATAGGGTGAGTTTAGGCTTAGGAGTAGATTTAGAGTTATTGTTAATTCGAGGGTTAGGGCTATGGCTAGTGTTAGGCCTAAGATTAGGACTAGTGTTTGGATTATGATAAAGGATAGGGTTAGAACTAGGGATAGGGCTATGATAAGAGTTAGAGTTAGTCTTAGGGCTAGAGTTTGGGTTAGGGTTAGGGCTAAATTAGGGCTAGGAATAGGTCTAGGGTTAGTGTAAGGCTTAGGCCTAGGATTAGGGTTATGTTTATGGTTAGGTTTAGGGTTTGATTTAGGGGAAGGGATGCCTGTTTGATTTCCACCTCCATTTCCATTTACCCATAGGTGTCAAAATGAAGTGAAACCTTAAAATACAAAGTTTTTATGATAGTGAACCATTAAATTGAGAAGAACCTTCCTTGGGAGCATATTAAGGCTAGATAAAAGATGACTCCTGCTCAGTTTCAAAGAAATTTGAACAAAACTAACTCTCACCCTTTCATTACCTAAACCAAACCCAAACCTTACACCTAGCCCTAACCCTAACTCTAAAAATTACTCTGACACTGAGGTGGACCCTAAAACTAATCCTAGCTCTAATCATCACCCTAACTTAAATTAACCCTAACACTAGATCTAGTCTTAACCGTAACCCTAATACAAGCCTTAATTGTAACCCTCGTTCATACATTAGTCATTGTTCTAACCCTAGCATTAACCCTAACACAAATCCTACCTGGATACGAGCCCTAAACCTAGTTTTAACCCTAATCTTAACCCTAACACTAGCCCTAAACCTAACCCTAACCCTAGCTCTAACACTATCCCTTACTCTAAGCCAAACCCTAACCCAAATGCTAACCCTAGTCCTAAACCTAATCCTTAGCCTAACTTCAACTCTAACTATATTACAAGTCTTAACCCTAGTCCTCGTTCTACCTCTAAACCTAACCCTGACACTCATCTGACCCTAAAAGTAACCCTAGGTCTAAACCTGACCCTAAAACTAAACCAAAATCTATCACTAGACCTACAAGTAATCCTATAGTTATGCCTAAGCATAACACTACACCTAGACCCAAAGCTAATCCTAAATATAGCTATAACTCAAGCCCTAGACCTAAACAAAATCCTAACATTAGCCCTAACAATAACCCTTAACCTAAACCAAAAACTTACCTATCCCTAGACCTAACTCTAGTCTAAATTCTCACTCTAACCCTAAATCTAACCCTATCCCGAACACTGACTCTGATCCTAACACTTAGACTACCTGTAAACCTGACACTAACCCAAAACCTAGATCTAACACTAGTACTAGTCATAACCCTAAACCTAAAACTAGCCCTACACAGAACCCTAACTTTTACATTACCCATAGTCCTGACCCTAGCCCTAAACCTAACACAAAACCTAGAGGTAATTCTAGGCCTAAACCTAAGCCTAGCTCTAACCCAAACCCTAACTCTAACCCTAACCCTCTCCTTAGGCCTAACCCTAACTCAAAGCCTAACCCTTACACTAAACATAACCCTAGCCCTATCCTAAATCATAATCCTAACCATTGCCCTAACCATAACTTTAACCCTAGCCCAAACATTAGCTCTAACCATATCCATTACCCTAACCCTAACCCTAACCCTAATTAAAGTCCTATCCCTAACACTAAACCTAACTCTAACCATAATCTTGAACTTAGAACTAAACCCAAATGTAACCTTCACACTAGCTCTAACCATAGATGAAACACTAACCCTTATCTTAACCTAACCATAACCTTAAGCCTAAACTAACACTTAACCTAACACTAACACTTAACCTAAACCAAAACCTAGCCCTATCCCTAAACCTAACCCTAATCCTAAACTTAATCCCAACCATAACCTAGCCCTAACCCTAGTTCTAAAACTATCCATTACACTAAACATAACCCTAACCATAATGCTAACCCTAACCTGATTGCTGAAACCTAACCCATCTGTTACCTTAAACCTTAACTAAAACCCAAAGTAAACCCTTCCATTACCTTAACTCTAAACCTAATTCTATTGCTAATTCGAGCCCTAACCCCCTAACTTTAACGTAAACCAAACACTAACCCTGATCCTGACCGCGACACTAATAATTCCAGCACTACAGCTGACCTTTAACCTAAAATTAACCCTTACACTCAACTAGCCATAACCTAACCCTAAAACTATCCTTAACCATAACCCTAGACCTGATACTATCCCTAGCCCGAGTCCTAGCCCTAACCCTATCACAATACCTACCCCTCATTCTAGCCCTTATCCTAGCCTTAATCCTAAAATGAACCATAACCCTAGGCCTAATCCTAATTCTAACCCTCACCCTAGCCCTAAACCTAGCAATAACCCCACTCATTCCCCTAAACTTAACCCTAACTACATTGCTAACCCTAACCCTAGCCCAAACACTAGGCTTAACCCTAACACTAATGCTAGTCCTAATCCTAGCCCTAATTGAGACCTAACCCTAACCCTTACCCTAAGCCTAATCCTAAGAATAACTCTAATTCTCACCCTAGACATATCAATAGTTCTAACCCTATTCCTTACCATAACCCTAATCCTAGCCCTAAACCTAGCATGAGCCCTAACACTAGATCAACCCTAACTCTAAATCTAACCCTAATCCTAAGCCTAAACTTCATTCTAACACTAGCCCTAACCCTGATGCTAATCCAAAATCTAGCGTTAACCCTAGTCCTAGCCCTTAAACAAAACTGAGCCATAGCCCTAATTGTAACTCTTAACCTATCCCAAAACCTAACACTACACCTAGCACTAACTTTAGCCCTAATTCGAGTCCTAAACCTAACACTAAAACTAACCCTGACACTGACACTGACCTGAAATATAACCCTTGCTCTAAACATCACCCTAACCCTAACCCTAAAACTGGCACAAATTCTATCACTAGTTGATACATTAGCCATAGCCCTAACCCTAGCTCTAAGCAAAACCAAATCCTAGCCCTTATTTGAGACTTAACCCTAGTTTTAAACCTAACCCTAACCCAAACCTAGCGCTAAACCTACCCCTAACCCTAGCCAGAATCCTAACCATAACCCTAGCCTTATCATTAGCTCTAAACCTATGCATTACCCTAAACCTAACCATAACCCTAATATTAACCCTATGCCTAACCTTATTGCTAACCCTAACCTTATTCATTAACCTGAACCTAACCTGAACCCTAAACCTAACCCTAACCCTATCTTTACCCTAACCCTAACGCTAATGCTAATTTGAGCCCTAATCCAAAACTTAACCTAAGCCAATCCCTAATTCCGACCCTTCCCGTAATAATGTACCTAGCTCTAACCCTGACCCTACCTCTAAACCTAACCCTTATACTAGACCTAGTCATAAACCTAACCCTAAAACTACCCCTAACATAACAATAGAACTGATTTTTGCCCTAGCTGTAATCCTAGCCCTAACCTTAACACAAACCATAGCCTAAACCTTAACCCTAACCCTAACCCTAGCCCTATTCCTATCCATAACCCTAGCTCTAAACTTAGCTCTAATCTTATCAATTACCCTAAACATAGTCCTAATTCTAATGCTAAACCTAGGTCTAAATCTAACCCTATGCCTAACTGTAACCGTATCCATTATGCTAAACCTAACCTGAACCCTAATCCTAACCCTATCATTACACTAACACAAACCCTAATGCTGATTTGAGCCCTAACCCTAAAACCTAACCTAAACAAAACTCTAAACATGACCCTGACCCTAATAATACTCCTAGCTCTAAATTTAACCCTTACCCTGAATCTAACACTTACACTAAACATAACCATAAACCTAACCCAAAACTATCCCTAACCCTAACCCTAGAACTGACATTTGCCCGAACACTAATCCTAGCCCTAACCAAAACACAAACCCTAGCCCTCATTCTAGCCCTTAACCTAGCCTTAATCATAACTCTAATGAAACCCTAGCTCTAACCATAATTCTAACCTTCGTCCTAGCCCTAAACTGAGCTCTAACCCCATCATTTACACTAAATGTAACCCTAAGCCCAAACCTAACACTAGGCCTAAACATAAACATAAACCTAGCCCTATTCCTAGCCCTAATTAAGCCCTATACCCAACCAAACCCTAAGCCTAGCCCTAAGATTAACTCTCACTCTCGCCCTTTCCCTATCCCTAGTTCTAACCCTATTTTTATCATGACCTTAATCCTACTATAGAACTTATGCTAGCCATATCCTTAGCCCTAGACCTAACCCTAGATCTAATGCTAACTCTAAATCTAACTCTAAACCTAAGACTAAACCTAACCCTAACACTAGTCCTAAACCGAATGCTAATCTTAAAACTAGTTCTAACCATAGCCCTAGTCCTAAAACAAAATCGAGCCATAGTCCTAACTTTAAAGCTTAACCTAAACCAAAACCTAACCCTACACCTAGCCCTAACCCTACACCAAGCCCTAAACCTAGCCCTAATTTGAGTCCAAACCCTAACCCTAAAACTACCCCTGACTTTCATTTTGACCCTAAAACTATCCCTAGCTATAAACATCACCCCAACATTAAACCTAAGCCTAAAACTAGACCTAGTCCTAACCCCAATCTTATAATGAGCCCAAATCATAACTCTACTACAAACATTGGCCTTAACTCTAAACGTAGCCCTATCTCTAACCAAAACCTAGCCCTAATCCAAAACCTAACCCTATCTTTAACCCCAAAACTAATCCTAACACTAGCCCTAACCCCACCCTAAATGTAGCCCTAAACCTAGGTCTAACCCTATCACTTACTCTAAGCCAATCCTAACCCTAATGCAAACCCTAGGCCTAACCCTAATCCTATTACTAGTCCTAACCCTAGCCCTCATTCTACCTCTAACCATAACTCAAACCTGACCCTTATTCTTACCCTAAAGTTAACCATAAGTCTAAACTGGACCTTAACCCTATACTGAACTCTAACACTAGCACTAGAAATAAACCTATTCCTAAACCTAACCCTAACACTAGCCCTAGACCTAAACGTAATCATAAATCTAGACATATCTCTAGCCCTAGACCTAAACAAAACCAAGCCCTAGCCCTAATAATAAACCTTAACCTAACACAAACACTAACCCTACCCCTAGACCTAACCCTAGTGATAATTCTGGCTTTAACCCTAAAGCTAACTCTAACCTGAACACTGACCCTGACCCTAACACTAACTCTAGCTCTACACATCACAATAACACTAACCCTAACCGTAACACGTGACCTAGTCATAACACAAACCCAAAAACTGGCCCTATCATAACCCTAGTTCGTATATTATCTGTAACCCTAACACTAGCCCTAACCTAAACCAAATTGGCCCTAATCTGACCTTAACCCTAGCTTTAACCCTAACACTAACCCTAGCTGTAAGCCAATCCCTAACCCTTGCACTATACCTAAATCTTATCCTATTTGTTACCTTAAGCCAACCCCTAAACGTAATGCTAACCCTGGTCCTAACCCTAATTCATAGCCTAACCCAAACCCTAACCCTATTACTAGTCCTAACCCTAGACCTCATTCTAACTCTAACCATAACCCAAACATTAATCCTAACCCTGAAACTTATACTGACCCTAACACTAATCATTGGTCTAAAACTGACCCTAACCCGAATCCGAACCCTAACACTAGCCATACCGGTAATCCTATACATAAACCTAAACCTAACACTAGTGCTAGACCTAAACCTAATTCTAAATATAGCAATAACTCTAGCTCTAGACTGCAACAACAACTTTTCCCTGGCCCTAACAATCACCCTTAACATACCCAAACACTAACCCTACTTCTAGACCTAACCCTAGTCCTAAATCTGACACTAACCCCAACACTCACTCAAACCTAAACACTGACCTTGACCCTAACATAAACCTAGCTCCAAAGCTCACCCTAACTCAAAACCTAATCCTAACACTACACCTAGCCATAACCCTAACCCTAAAAATAGCCCTAAACATAACCCTATCTCTTAATTACCTATGGCCCTAACCCTAAGACTAAACTAACACAAAACCTAGCCCTAATCCTAGGCGTAAACCTAGCCCTAAGTGTAACGCTAAACTAACCCTATCCCTAACCCAAACCTAACCCTCCCCTTAGACCTAACCTTAGCTCAAAGCCTAACCTTTACCCTAAAGATAAACCTAGCCCTATCCCAAACCCTAATCTATCCCTAACCCTAATACTAACCTAAACCATAGCCCTAACCATAGCTCTAATTCTATACACTACCCTAACCCTAACCCTAATCCTAACCATAACCCTAGCCCTAAACCTAGCTCTAATCCCATCCATTACCCTAACCATAATCCTAACCCTAATTCTAACCCTAGGCTTAACCCTAACCCTATCACAATCCCTAAACCTATCCATTACCCTAAAACTAACCTGTACCCTAATTCTAAGCCTATTCATTACCCTAACCCTAACCCTAAAACTAATGCTAATTAAAGCCCTAAACCTAAACCTAAACCGTAACCTAAACTGAACCATAAGCTATACCCTGACCTTAATAATACATCTAGCTCTATACTTGACCCTTACCTTAAACCTAACCCTTACACTAGACCTAACCATGAACATTACCCTAAATCTATCCCTAGCTATATCCCTAGACTTAACACTAGACACTTACCCTAACACAAACCCTAGATCTAAAATTTATCCTAACTGAAAAACTAACTCTAAAACTAGATGAACCTTAAATCTAACCATAAACATAACCCTAGCTTTTACATTACCCCTAAACCCAACACTAGCCCTAAACCTCACAAACAACCTAGCCCTAAACCTAGCCCCAAATCTAGACATAAGCATAACCCTAAACCTATCTCTAGCATTAACCTTAACCCTAAACTGGCTCTGGCCCTAACCCTACTAAAATTCTAATCCTTACCCTAAACGTAAAAATAGCCCTAACCCTCAACATAACCTAAACCTAGCCTGAATCCTAACTGTAACCATAGCACAAATCCTAGCACAAACTCTATCCATTACCATAAACATAACCCTTACCCCAATGCTAACCCAAGCCATAAACCTAACCCTAACACTAACCATAGCCCTGACTCTAACCCTAACCCTCAACCTAGACCTAACCCTAGCTCAAACCCTAACACTTCTACTAAACCTAACACTAACACTAACCCGAGGCCTATCTCTAAACCTAGCCAAAATCCTAAGGTTAACACAAGCCCTAACACTAGCACTAACCCAATCCTTTACTCTAAACATAAACCTAACTAACCCAAATGCTAACCCTAGGCCTAACCCTAATCCTATCGCTAACACTAACCCTACCTATTACTTTAAACCTAACCTGAACTCTAAACCTAACACTATTCATTACTTTAACCCTAACCCTAATGCTAATTTGAGCCCTAACCCTAAACCTTATCCTAAACCAAACCCTAAATGGGACTCTGACCATAATAATACACCTAGCTCTCAACCTGACCTTTACCCTAAACCTAGCTTTCCACTAGACCTAGCCATAAACCTAAAGTTAATACTATTCCTAACCATAACCCTAGACCTGACATTATCCCTAGCCCTAATTCTAGCTCTAACCCTAACACAAACCCTAACCCTCATCCTAGCCCTAAACCTAGCTTTAATCCTAACCTGAACACTCACCCTATTCTTTTTTTTTTTTTTTTTTTTTTTTTTTTTTTTTTTTTTTTTTTAGTAATAAAAGAGATTTATTATTAGGAATGGGTTCACACAATTATGGAAATCAAAGAAGTCCCCAGATTTGTAGTCCAAATGCCTGAGAACCAGGAGAGCTGTTGGTGTAAGTTTCAGTCTAAGTCCAAAAGAAGGAGAAGACTCCTGTCCCAGCTGAAAGACCATCAGGCAGAGGGTACGAATTTCCTGGAGCTCAGCCTGTTAGTCTCTTGTTCTCTTCCAGCCCTGGATGAGAGGAGGCCCACTCGCACTGGAGAAGGCAGTCTCTTTTACTCAGTCTACCAATTCAGGTGTTAATCTTACCCAGAAACCCCTCAAGCCACACCCAGAATAAAATATGACCAAATATCTGTGCATCCATGTTTCAGTCAAGTTGACACCTAAGTTAAATGGCACACAACTCAAACTACTACCTTTCTTCCAGAAGATTGTCCACAGTTCACTGATATCCTACTGGTGAGGGGACTGCAATAGTGATGATTGACTTAGACCATTCCGTGAACCGTAGACAGCAAAAACTGAGTATTATGCCAGCAAAGAAAAATTAGAGATTGGATATTGGGTAGGTAACTAAAAAAAAAAAATCTGTTCTATTTCCAAGTACTTCTTTTTGAAAATTCAGAGCCATCCACACTAGTCTGTGCTTTGTGTTTGTAACAGACAAAAACAAAACAAACAAAATATTCAAGTTACTTAAAAAAAAAAAAAGGACAATTTAGGTTTCAAGTAAGAGTAGATCCAGAGGTTTGAAGGCTTGGCTCGGGATTCTGTCTCTTTCTCCATTCTCACTTGTTTTCCTCTAGTATTGGATTAATATTTAAGGAGACTCCATCCGTGCAATGAGGAAGAAAGCCATCAGCCTCTGCAAGTGTAAATAATCTACCTAACTGTGAGTCACAAAGAAAAGAGATGAAACCGCACTCCCACAGAATTCTGACTGGCCCTGTTTAGGTCACATAAATACATAAATATTCCTACTCCAACTCCTGTTTCTGTTCTTGATCACTTCATCATACCTAGCAGTCCCAATCAGTATCCTCCTCGTATGGCAGGGGTTCGGGAGGACCTTCATTTGACCTCTGCCATCTACTTCTTTGACCACTAGAGCTAGTTATCTGAAACTGGACCACAATCACCAAATAAGCTATCCCAATCTCCAAACACTACATACCTCTCTGCCAGCCCTTTTGCTCTGATAGTCCACATTTGCCATTTTTTTTTGTATTCCTTATAGGATATTATCATCCTCGTTCTTTTCTGCTACCAATGAGCCTCCTCCTAGGCTTTATTCCTTTCTCCTCTTTTACTTCTTACTTTCCTTTTCCCTTTGCTTCTTACTTCCTTCCATTTCTAAATATACAAATATGCATCCTTTTACAACTTTCTGACACTTCTCCCTGGTGTCATAGGAGAGGCAGTTTCTCTCCACTCGTCCTCTTTACCCTCTTAAGGACTGAGCACATCAGTCAGCCATTTCTTCTCCTACATTATCAGTTTCCCTGCCTGGAGTTGACCATACATCCAGTAAATATTTCAAGAATGCCTATATTTAGAAAACTTACCCTGGCTTCACATTTCCTTTTCATCCCTACCCTACCTGCCCTCCGTTATAAATCCAAGTTTCTCAAAAATAAGTCGACACAGGTTGATTCTACTTCCTCACTTGCCATTCTCCTCCTCTTCCTTTACCTTTCCAGAAAAAAAAAGTGTTCTCATTATGGTCATTGTTATCTTCACATGCCAAAGCCAATGACTTCTTTTTCCATTATCATCTAACTCAACTTCTCAGTACCTCTGAACTCAAAGACCACCTTCCCCTCTGAAAAACTCCCTTGTCTTGGCTTCTATAGAAATACACTAACAAGGCTTTCCTCCTACTTCTCTGAGTCCTCTGTTCTGGGGAGGAGCATTGGGCATTGTCTCTATGCATGCTTTTTTTTTATCCCCATGACTTTGAAAAGTCTACAACTTTCATATGTATGTCTCCATCTAAACCCTATTTGCTTAGCTTTAGGCTCACAAAAGCACAACCTATGTGATGTCTCAAGTTGAACACTTTCCTCTCCCCCACTGCCCCTCTCCACATTCCCTCAGCAGGCTCCTGTGCCCAGCCTCTGCCTGCAGTAAATGCCATCCCTAACACTAAACCTAACCCTAAACATAAACGTATCCCAAGACCTAACCATAAACCTAAACCTCATCATAGCCCTAACCCTAGCAGAAACATTAAGCCTTACACTAAACCTAATCCTAAGACAAGCCCTAAATCATAACCTAACCCTAACCCTAACCCTAACCCTAAATCTAACATTATCCATTAACCTAAAACTAACCCTAAATGTAATGAAAACTCTAGCCATAACCCAAACCCTAAACCAAACCCTAACCATAAACATATCACTAGACCTGAACGTAAACCTAATCCTTGCCCAAGACATTACCCTAGCTCAAACACTAACCCTTTCCCTAACCTAACCATAACCCTAGCTAAAAACCTAACACTTACTGTAAACCAAACCCTAGCCCTATCCTTAAACCTAACTCTAATTTTAGACTTAATCCAAACCATAACCTAGCCCTAACCCTAGCTCTAAATGTATTCATTATACTAAACATAACCCTAACTTAATGCTAACCTTAACCCTATTGCTAAACCTAACCCATCCATTACCCTAAACCTTATCGGAAACCTAAACCTAATCCTATCCATCACCCTAACCCTAAGCCTAAACCTAACACTAATTCAAGACGTAAACCTAAACTTTGACCTAAACCAAATGTTAACTCTGACCCTAACCCTAATAATACCCCTAACTCTAAACCTGACCCTTTTCCTAAACATAGCTCTGACACTAGACTTAGCAATAACCTAACCCTAAAACTATCTTTAATCATAATTCTAGACTTGACATTAGCCGTAGCCTAATTCTAGCACTGAACCTAAAAGAAACCCTATCCATAAACTTATCCTTAATCCTAACCTAAACACTAACCCTAGCCCTAATCCTAATTCTAACCCTCACCCTAGGCCTAAAGCAAGCTATAACATCACCCAATACCCTAAACTTAATCCTAACCCCAATGCTAATCCTAAATCTAGCCCTACCCCCTAACACTAAACCTAGCACTAATCTAGCCCTAATTAGCCATAACCCTAAGCAAATCCCTAATTCTAGCTCTAAGAATAACTCTAACTCTCAACCTATCCCTATTTCTATTTCTAAACCTGTCTATTATCATAACCCTAACACTAACCCTAACCTTAGCCCTAAACTTAGATCAAACTATAACTCTAAATCTAACCCTAACCTTAAGCCTAAACCTCACCTTACCACTAGTTGAACACTATCGCTAATCATAAAACTAAACTTAACCCTAAACCTCGCCCTAAACAAAACCGAGCCATTAGCCTAACCTTAAACCTAACCTAAACCAAATACTAACCCTACAACTAGCCATAACCCTACTCAAATTCGAGTCCTAGAACTAAAACTAACCCTTACCCTTACTCATATCCAAACACTAAACCTAGCTCTATATATCAACCTAACCATAAAGCAAATGATAACACCATTCCTAGCCCAAACCCTATCCCTAAAACTAACCCTAATAATAACCCTAGTTCTTATATTAGCCATAGTCCTAACCCTAGCCCTAACCCCAAAACAAAAATAGCCCGAATCTGAGCCCTAAACCTAGATTTAACCCTAACCTTAGCCGAAGCCCTAAACCTAACCCTAACCCTAGATCTAAACCTAGCTATAACCCTATACCTTATACTAAGCCAAATCCTATCCATAATGCTAACCCTAGTCCTAATCGTAATCCTTAGTCTAAATCAAATACTAAACCTATTACTAGTCCAAACCCTAGCCATCATTCTAGCTCTAAACCTAACCCAAAACCTAACCCTAAACTTCACCCTTATTCTGACCATAACACTAATTATAGGTCTAAACCTGACCCTAACCCTAAACTGAACCCTGAAACTAGTCCTACCAGTAAACATTTATCTAAACCTAACCCTAACACTACCCCTAGACCTAAACATAATCCTAAATCTAGTGATAACTCTAGCCCTAGACCTAAACAAAAACTTAGTCCTAGCCCTAACAATAACACTTAAGCTAAAATAAACAATAACACTACCCTTAGACCTAACCCTACTCCTGATTCTGGCTTTCATCCTAACTCTAATTTGAACACTGACCCTGACACTAACACTAAACCTAGCTCTAAAACTGACTCTAAACCAAAATCTAAACCTAACACTAGACCTAACCATATCCCTAACCCTAAAACTATCCCTAATTAGAACCCTAGATCTTACATTACCCATAGTACTAACCCTAGACCTAAACCTAACACAAAACCTAGCCCTAATCTAAGGCCTAAAACTACCGTAAGCATAACCATAACCCTAAACCTAGTCCTAACCCTAAGCCTAACCCTCACCTTAGACCTAAGCATAGGTCAAAGCCTAACCTTTGACCTAAACATAACCCTAGCTTTATCCCTAACAATAACCCTAACCCTAACCCTAACTCTATACATTACCCTTATGATAACCCTATTCCTAATGCTAAACCTAGGCCTAACCCTAACCCTATCGCAAACCCTAAATCTCTCCATTACCCTAAACCTACCCTGAACCCTAATCCTAACCCTATCCATTGCCCTAAATATAACTAAACCTAATGCTCATTGGAGCCCTATCCCTAAATCTTAACCTAATACAAACCTTAACCCTGACCCTGAACCTAAAAATACCCCTAGCTCTAAAACTGACCCTTACACTAAACTTAACATTACACTAGACTAAGACATAGACCTAATCCCAAATGTACTCCTAACTGTAACACTAGACCTGACATTATCCCTAGCCCTAATTCTAGACCTAATCCTACAACAAACCTTTGCCTTCATCCTAGCCCTAAATCTAGCCTTAATCATAACTGTAACACTAACCCTATCCCTAATCCTAATTCTAACCCTCACTCTACCTCCAAACCTAGCTATAGTACATCCTTTACCCTAAACTTAACCCTAAACCTGGTCCCAATGCTAGGTCTAAGCTGAACACTAACCCTAGTTCTAATCCTTGCCCTGATGTAGCTTTATCATAAAACTAACCATAACCCTAGCCCTAAGACTAACTCTAACTCTCGCCCTAGACTTATCCCTAGTTCTAACCCTATCATTTACCATAACCCTAAACCTAGTCCTAACCCTTGTACTATCATTAGACCTAGCCGTAATCAGAGATCTAACCCTAACTCCAAGTTTTAACATAACCCTCAGCCTAAGCCTAACACAAACACTTGCCCTGACACTAACACTAATCATATAACCTAGGAATAAAACAAAACTGAGCAATAGAGGCTGAGGATATGGCTCAAGTGGTAGCACATTCAACTGGCATGCGTGGGGTGCTGGGTTTGATGCTCAACAACAATAAAAATATAATTTAAAAAAAGAAGTTGTGTCCACTAAAAACTAAAAAAATATTCAAAAATTCTCTCTCTCAAAAAAACAAACAACAACAAAAAAAAACTTAGCAATACTCCTAACCTTAAACTTTAACATAAACAAAACACTAACACTACACCTAGACCTAATCCTAGCCCTAATTCGAGTCCTAACCATAACCTTAAACTAACCCTGACCCCGAATAATATCCTAACACTCACCCTAGGTCTAAACACCACCCAAAACTTGAACTGAACCCTTAATCGAACACAAGAACTAACCCTACCCCTAGACCTAAACCTAGTTCTAATTCTGGCAGTAACCCTAACTTTAACTTTAACTCTAACCCAAACATTGACCCTGCCTTTAAGAGTAAACCTTCCTCTAAACATGACCCTAAACAAAAATCTAAACCTAACACTAGACATAGCCAAAATCCTAACCCTAAAACTAGCCCTAATCATAACCCTAGCTCTTACATTACCCACAGCCCTAACCCTAGGCTTAAACCTAACACAAAACCTAGAGTTAATCCTAAGCCTAAGCATAACACTAACTAACCAAAATCTAACACTTGATTAGTTCTAATCCTAGCTCAAATCCTAACCCTATCAGTTAGCCTCAAAGCCTAACCCTTATCCTAAACATAAACCTACACCTATCCCTAAATATACCCCTAACTCTAGCCCTAATCCTAAACTTAACCCTAGCCTTAAATCTAGCACTAAACCTACCCATTACCCTAAAACTAAACCTAAACCTATTGATAAACCTAGGCCCAACCCTAACCCTAAATCTAACCAGAAATCTACACTAGACCAAACCCTAAACCTCACAGTCACCATAGACCTAACTCTAGCTCAAACACTAACCCTTACCATAAACCTAAACATAACCATAGCCCTAACCCTAAACCTCAATCTAACACTAACCATAGCCCTATGCCTACATCTAACCGTATCCATTACTCTAAACCTAACCCTACCCCTAATGATAATGCTAGCCCTAATCCAACCCTAACCTTATGCATACTCTAATCTTATCCCTAGACCTAACTCTAAACCTAACCCTCGCCCTAGCCCTAACCCTAGATCAAAACCTAACTCTTATGCTAAACATAACCCTAACACTAATCCTAGTTCTAACCCTAACCCTAGCCCTAACCCAAGACCTATTCCTAGCAATAACCCTAGCCATAACCTTAGCTCTAACCCTATCCATTTTCCTAACCATTACCCTTTCCCTAATGATAACCCTAGGCCTAACACAAACCCTATCGCTAAACCTAACCCTATCAATTACCGTAAACCTAACCTGAACCCTAAAAAAATCCTAACATTACCCTAACCATGCCTAATGTTATTTGAGCCCTAATGCTAAACCCTAACCTCAACCAAACTCTAACCTGATCCTGACTCTAATAATTCCCCTAGCTCTAAACCTGACCCTTAGCCCTAAACCTAACCCTTACACTAGACCTAGCCATAAACCTAATCCTAAAACTGTCCTCGCCTCAACTGAAACACCACGCCTGACATTAGCCCTAGACCTAATCCTAGCCCTAACCCTAACAAAAACCCCAGCTCTTATCCAAGCCCTAAATCTAGATTAATCTTAACCCTAGCCCTAACCCTAGCTCTAACCCCAATACTAACCCTAGCCCTAATCTTAGCGATAATTTCACACTATCTTTAAACCTAACCATAACCCTAGATCTAAGAATAATATAACTCTCACACTAGCCCTATCACAAGTTCTACCCCTATCCCTTAATGTAACCCTAACCCTAGCCCTAAACTTTGCCCTATCCATAGCCCAAGCACCAACCTTAGATCATAATCTATCTCTAAATCTAACCCTAACCCGAAGACTAAGCCTAAACCTAACACTAGCCCTCACCCTAACACTAAACCTAAAACTAGCACTAATCCTAGCCCTAGCTCTATAAAAACACCCGGGCCATAAGCTCTATCCCTAACCCTTAAACTAAACCAAACCCTAACCATATACATACCCCTAACCCTAGCCCTAATTCAAGTTTTAAGCTGAACCCTAAAACTAAACCTGACACTGACTCTGACACTAACACTAATCCTAGCTCTAAACATCACCCTAATCCTAACACTAACCCTAACACTAAACCTAGCCCTAATCTTAACCCTAAAGTTAGCCCTAATCGTAACCCTTGTAGTTACATTAGCCGTAATCCTAACCCTATCACTAATTTAACCCAAATCCTAGCCCTAATCCGAGCCCTAACCTGAGCTTTAACCCTAACCCTAACACTAGCCCTAGCCCTAATCATAACCATGACCCTAGCCCTAACCCTATACATTACCATAACAATAGCCCTAACCCTAATAATAACCCTAGGCCTAAACCTAACCCTATCTCTAATCCTATACCTATCCATTTCCCTAAACCTAACATGAACCCTAATTCTAAGCCTATCATTACTCAAACCCTTACCCTAATGCTAATTCAACCCATAACTTTAAGCCTTAACCTATTCAAAACTCTAACCTAGACCTTCAACTTAATGATACCCCTAGCCCTAAACCTGACCATAACCATAAATCTAAACTTTACACTAGACGCACCCATAATCCGAACCCTAAAACTATCTTTAAACATAATTCTAGACTTGAAATTGGCCATAATCCTGATCCTAGCCCTAACTCTGAAACAAACCCTAGCCCTCATCCTAGCCCTAAACCTAGACTTAATCATAACACTAATCCTAACCCTTATTCTAAACATCACCCTACCTCTAAAACTAGCATAACACCTTACCCTAAACTAAATCCTAAATCTAACCCTAATTCTATGCTTAGGCTGAACACTAACCATAGACCTAATCCTAGCCTTAATTTAGCTCTATCCTTAACCCTAACACAAACCTTAGCCCTAAGAATAAAATAATTCTCACACTAGCCCTATCACTAGTTCTAATCCTAGCCCTTACCATAACCCTAACCTAGCCCTACACCTTGCCCAATCCTTAGTCCTAGCCCTAAGCCTAAGCCTAAGCCTCACACTAACACTAAACCTAATCCTAATGCTATTCATAAAACTAGTCCTAACCCTACCACTAGCAGTAAAACAAAAACAAGCAATAGTCCTAACGCTAAATCTAACTTAAACCAAACCTTAACACTACACCTAGACCTAACCATAGCCTTAATGCGAGTCCTAACCCTAACCTTAAAAGTGTACCTGACACTGGCTCATATGCTAAACTCACCCTAGCTTGAAACACCATCCTAAACTTAAACCAAAATGTAACAGTGACCCTTGCCCTTATTTGAGTCCTAACCCTAACCCTGAGTCATATCCTAAAACTAAATGTAGCTCTAAATATCATCCTAAACTTAAACTTAACCCTAAAACTAAAACTACACCTACCTCTAACCCTAACCCTAAAACTAACCCTAATTGTAACCCTAGTTCTTATATTAGTGATTGCCCTAACCCAAGTCCTAACCCTAACACAAAATTAGCCCTAATTCAAACCCTAAACCTAACTTTAACCTTAACCCTACCCTAACTCTAGCCATAACCCTAGCTCTAAACCTATCCCTTACCCTAAGTGAAACCTTAAGCCTAATGGTAAAACTAGACCTATCCCTAATCCTTAGGCTAACTAAACATAACCCTGAACATAACCATAAGTCTAGCTATAAACTTAGCTCTAACTGTACACATTACCCTAATCATAACCAATACCCTAATGCTAATTCTAGGCCTAAACCTACCTCAAGTCATAATCCTAACCATAACCCTAGACTTAAACTTAACTCGAACTCTATCCAGTACCCTAAACATAACCCTTTCCCTAATGCTACCCCTAGGCCTAACCCTAAACCTATCATTAACCCCAACCCTATCAATTAACTTAAACCTAACCTGAACCCCAAATCTAACCCTATCATTACCCTAACTGTAACCCTAATGCTAATTTGAGCCCTAACCCTAAACTCAAACCTAAAAGAAATGCTAACCATGACCCTGACCTTAATAATTCACCTACCTCTAATCTAACCCTTACCCTAAACCTAAACCTTACATTAGACCTAGCCAAAACCTAACCGAAAAACTATCTATATCCATAATCCTAGACCTGACATTAGCCCTAGATATAATCCTAGCCCTAACCTGAACACAAATGCTAGCCCATATTAGCACTAAACATAGCCTTAAACATAACCCTAACCTTAAACCTAGGCCTAACTTAAAACCAACCCTATCCCTAATCTTAGACCTAACTTAGCCCTATACCTAACCCTAACCCTAACCCTAGCCCTAAAACTAAGTCTAACTCTCTCCCTAGCCCTAAGACTAGTTCTAACCCTATCCCTTACTGGAATTCTAAACCTTGCTCTAATCCTAGGCCTAACCCTAGCCATTTCCTTAGCCCTAGTCCTAACCTTATATCTAAACTTAACCCTAATTCTAACTCTAATGCAAAGCGTAAGCCTAAACCTAACACTAACCCTAACCCTAACCCTAATGCTACTCCTAAAAATAGCCCTAACTCTAGGCCTAGCCCCGATACAAAACCGAGCCATATCCCTAAACCTAACACTTAACCTGAACTACACCCTAACCCTACACCTAGATCTAATCCTAGCCCTAACTCTAATTTTAAGCAGAACCCTAAAACTAGCCCTAACCTTGATTCTGATGTTAACACTAAACCTAGCTTTAAACATCAGCCTAAACATAACCCTAAACATAACACTAGACCTAGCCCTAACCCTAACCCTAACCCTAAAACTAGCCCTAATTGGAACCCTAGTACTTACATTAGCCATAACCCTAACCCTAGCCCTAACTTAACCCAAAACCTAGCCTAATCTGAGCCTTAAACAGAGCTTTAATGCTAACCCTAACCATAACGCTAAACCTAGCACTAAGAATAACGATAAACTTAGCTCTAACCCTAGCTTTAACCTTAGCTCTAACCCTATCCATTACCCTAAACATAATTCTAATGCTAATGCTAACCTTAGGACTAAACCTTACCATATCCCTAATCCTAACTCTATCCATTACCCTAAACCTAACTTGAAACCTAGACCTAACTATATCATTACCCTAATCCTAAACCTATGCTAATTCGAGCCCAAAATTTAAACCTTAACCCATCCCAAACACTAACCACGACCCTGCCCCAAACAATAACCTTAGCTCTAAACCTGACCCTAACCCTAAACCTAATCCTTACACTACATCTAACCTAACCCTAAACTATCTTTAACTGTACAGCTGGACCTGAAATTAGCCCTAGCCCTAATCCTAGCCCTAAACCTAGCCTTAATCCTAAACTGAACCATAACCCGAGGTTTAACTCAAATTCTAACCCTAGCCCTAAACTTACCTATAACCCCATCCCTTACCCTAAACCTAACCATAACCCTAAACCTAACCATAATCTTAAACATAACCATAACCCTTGCCCTAACCGTAGTCCTAACCCTAACACTAAGCCTAGCACTAACCCTAATTTAGTCGTATCCTAACCCTAAACTTACCCTTAAGACTAACTCTAACTATTGCCCTAGCCCTAGCCCTAGTTCTATCCTTAGCCCTAGCCAAACACTGGATCTAAACCTAACTCTAAATTTAAACCTAATTCTAAATTTAACCATAACTATAATCCTAAACCAAACCTAACACTGGCCCTAACAATAATGCTAATCCTAAAACTTGCATTACCCCTAGCCCTAGCCTTAAAACAAAACCAAGCCATATGCCTAACCCTAACCCTTAACCTAAACCAAACCATAAACCTACACCTAGCCCTAACCCTAACTCTAAAAATAACCCTGACCCTGACACTGATCCTAACACTAATCCTAGCTCTAAACATCTGAATTAACCCTAACACCAGACCTAGCCTTAACGGTAACCTTAAAACTAGCCCTAATCATAACCCTAGTTCATACATTAGTCGTTGTCATAAACCTAGCCCTAACCCTAACACAAATCCTACCCCTAATTCTAGTTCTAACCCTAGGAAATACCCTAATCTAAACCCTAATTACCCGTAACCCTAACCCTAACCTGAGCCCTATCCCTAGCTCTAACCTTATCTCTTACCCTAAGACAAACCCTAAACCAAATGCTAACACTAGTCCTAACCCTAATCCTTAGCCTAACTTAAACACTATTACTAGTCTAGCCCTCATTCTAGTTCAAACTCTAACCCTGATCCTTATTCTGATCCTAACAGTAACTCTAGGTAGAAATGGCACCCTAACCCTAAATCAAACCATAACACTAGCCCTACCAGTAAGCCTATTCCTATACCTGACTATAACACTAGATCTAGACCCAAAACTAATCCTAAATATAGCTATAATTCTAGCCCTAGACCTAAACAAAATCCTAGCTCTAGCCCTAACAATAACCCTTAACCTAAACTAAAAACTTACCCTACCTCTAGACCTAACACTAGTCCTAATCTGGCTCTAACCCTAACCCTAATCCTATCTGGAACACTGACCCTGACCCTAACATTAACCTATCTCTAAACCTCTCCCTAACACAAAACCTAGTCCTAATACTAGACCTAGCCATAACCCTAACCCTAATACTAGCCCTAAACATAGCCCTAACCCTATTTTAACCCTAATCTTAACCCTAACAGTAGCCCTAACAATAACCATAGTCCTCACCCTACCCTAAACCTAACACAAACATAGCCATAATCCTAGGCCTAAACTTAGCCCTAAGCATAACCCTAACACTAACACTTGCCTTAGACCTAACCCTAGCTCAAAGCCAAACCCTTAACCTGAACATTACCCTAGCCCTAACCAAAACCATAACACTAACTCTAGCTCTTATCCTAACCTTAATCCTAGCACAAACGTTAGTTCTAAACCTGTCAATTACCCTAACCCTAACCCTAACCCTAATTATAACCCTATCCCCTAACACTAAACCTAACCCTAAACATAAACGTATCCCAAGACCTAACCATAAACCTAAACCTCATCATAGCCCTAACCCTAGCAGAAACATTAAGCCTTACACTAAACCTAATCCTAAGACAAGCCCTAAATCATAACCTAACCCTAACCCTAACCCTAACCCTAAATCTAACATTATCCATTAACCTAAAACTAACCCTAAATGTAATGAAAACTCTAGCCATAACCCAAACCCTAAACCAAACCCTAACCATAAACATATCACTAGACCTGAACGTAAACCTAATCCTTGCCCAAGACATTACCCCTAGCTCAAACACTAACCCTTACCCTAACCTAACCATAACCCTAGCTAAAAACCTAACACGTACTGTAAACCAAACCCTAGCCCTATCCTTAAACCTAACTCTAATTTTAGACTTAATCCAAACCATAACCTAGCCCAAACCCTAGCTCTAAATTTATTCATTATACTAAACATAACCCTAACTTAATGCTAACCTTAACCCTATTGCTAAACCTAACCCATCCATTACCCTAAACCTTATCGGAAACCTAACCTAATCCTATCCATCACCCTAACCCTAAGCCTAAACCTAACACTAATTCAAGACGTAAACCTAAACTTTGACCTAAACCAAATGTTAACTCTGACCCTAACCCTAATAATACCCCTAACTCTAAACCTGACCCTTACCCTAAACATAGGTCTAACACTAGACCTAGCAATAACCTAACCCTAAAACTATCCTTAATCATAATTCTAGACTTGACTTTAGCCCTAGCCTAATTCTAGCACTGAACCTAAAAGAAACCCTATCCATAAACTTATCCTTAATCCTAACCTAAAAACTAACCCTAGCCCTAATCCTAATTCTAACCCTCACCATAGGCCTAAAGCAAGCTATAACATCACCCATTACCCTAAACTTAATCCTAACCCCAATGCTAATCCTAAATCTAGACCTACCCCTGGGCCTATCTCTAACACTAACCTTAGCCTTAATCCTAGCCCTATTTTAGCTCTAACCCTAACCCTAACCCTAAGCCTAGTCCTAAATATATATCTAACTCTTATCCTAGCCATTTCCTTAGTTCTAACCCTATCCATTACCGTAACACTAACCCTAGCCCTAACCCCAACCCTGGATCTAAATCTAACTCTAAATCTAACCATAAACCTAAGCATACACCTCACCCTAACACTAGCCCTAACCCTAATGCTAATTCAAAATCTAGCCCTAACACTAGCCCTAGCCCTAACACAAAACCGAGCCATAGCTCTAACACCAATCCTAACCCATAGAAGTCAAGATGAAGTGAAACCTTAAAACACAAACTGTTCCTGACAGCAAACCTTGAACTAAGAAGGCCCAACCTGGAAACATGGTAATGCTAGGTTAAAAAACGAATCCTGAATGGTATCAAAGAAGTTTGAACAACACTAACTCTAACCCGGATATTAGTTCTAAACCTAGCCCTAACCCTAATCCTAAAACTAAGCCTTTCCTGTTTATAGAGCTTGATCATAAATGTCCCAAACTTGGGGTGCCTAGTAGGGCAAGGTAACAGATGAATCCTGCCCAGTATCAAAAAATTCTGACCAATAATTGGGGAAGGTGTTTTAGTACATGCCTATTTCCCCTGTTTTCTCCTAAAGTGCTCTTGGATAAATTGTTTTTTCATGCTTCAGATGAAGATACTTTCACAAGGAACAAACCAGAGCATGCCCACAGCGAAGTGATTGAGTGTGTGCAGTTTTATGCAGCTAGCACAAACCCTATTTGATTGCCAGCTCCATTTCCATTCACACCTATAGGCCATAATGTAGTGAAAACTAACAATTCAAACTGTTCCTGACACTGAACCACTGAACCTTGAAGGCCCAAAACTTGGGAAGCCTACTAAGGTTGGTCAAAGATGAATCCTGTAATGGATCAAAGTAATCTGACCAAAAAAAATCAGAGCTCTTTCAGTACATGTGTATTTTGCTTGCTCCTAAAGCACTCATAGATAAAGATGTTTCTTTCTACTTCAGCTTAGGGATACTTCACAGGAAACAAATCAGAGAATGTTCACTGAGAACTGTTTGAGTGTGTGAAGTTTCAAGCAGGTAGCACAAACCTTGTTTGATTTCCAGCTTCATTTCCATTCACCCCTATAGGGCAAAAAGAAGAGAAACATGAAAATTGAAACTGTTCCTGAGAGAAAGGAGGCCGAAACATTTGGAATATAGTCAAAATAGGAAAATAGTGAAAAAGTGAAACCTGCCAGTATCATAGAAATAAAAATAAAAAATAAAAAACTAACTCTAACCCTAACACCTGGTTTAAACCTAGTCCTAACACTAAGTCTAACCCTAAACCTAATATGTTTAGAGAAACATTGATCATAGAAGTTTCAAAATTGGGAGTCTAGTGGGGCAAGCTTAGATGAATCATGGGCAGTTTCAAAGAAATCTGACAAGAAAAATGGGGGAGCTATTTCAGTACATGCATATTTCCCTGTTTTCTCCTAAAGTGTTCTCAGATAAATTTGTATTGCATGCTTTAGCTTATTACTAATTTCATAAGGAACAAACCAGAGAGTGCCCACAGAGAACTGATTGAGTGTGTGAAGTTTCGAGCAGCTAGCACCAAAAAGGTTTGATTTTGTGCTCCATTTCTCTTCAACAAAATAGTTCAAAATAAAGTGAAACCATAAAATACAAACTGTTCCTGACAGCAAATCATTGAAGCAAGAAGGCCCAAACCAGGGAACATTGTGAGCCCAGGTAAAAGACGAATCCTGACCAGTATCAAAGATATATGAAAAAAAAAACTGACTGTAACCCTAACACTAGGTTAAACCTAGCCCTTACCCTAACTATAAACCTAACCTTAATCTGTTTAGAGAACCTTTTATCATAGAAGTCCCAAACTAAGGGAGCCTAGTGGGGCAACCTAACAGATGAATCTTGTGCCGTATCAAAGAAATCTGACCAAATAATTTGGGGAGGTAGTTCAGTACATATATATTTCCCTGTTGTCTCCTACAATTCTTTCGGATAAAGATGTTTTTGCATGCTTCAGCTTTGGGAAACGTTCACAAGGAAGAAATCAGAGTGCCCACATAGAACTGATGGAGTATGTGCAGTTTTAAGCAGTGAGCACTAACCCTGTTTGATTTCAAGTTCCATTTACATTTACCCATATAGGTCAAAATGAAGGAAACCTTAAAATACAAACTGATCCAGACAGGGATAAGCCCAAACCTGGGGAAAATAGTAAGGCTAGGTAAAAGACGAATTATTCCAAGTATCAAATGAATTTGAACAAAACTCACTCTAAATCTAACACTAGATGTAACCCAATCCTAACCTAATTCTAACTTGTTTAGAGTACCTATGATCATAGAAGTCCCAAATTGGGGAGCCTAGTGGTGCAACTTAACAGATGAATATTGTGCAGTATAAAAGAGATTTGATTAAAAATTGGGGGCGGTATTTCAGTACATTCATATTTCCTTGTTTTTTTCTTAAAGTGCTAATTGATAAATAGTTTTTCATGCTTCAGCTTAAGGTACTTTCACAAAGAAAAACGAAACAGTTCCCACAGAGAGGTGATTGAGTGTGTGAAGTTCCATGCAGCTAGCACCAACAATGTTTGATTTCTAGCTCCATTGCATTCACACCTATAGGCCATAACGAAGTGCAACACAAAAATTCAAACTGTTCTTGACACTGAACCATTGAAGCTGAAGGCCCAAACGTGGGCAGCCTACTAAGGCTAGGTCAAGGATAAATCCTGTATAGTATCAAACTAATCCAACCAAAAAATTTTGAAGCTACTCTGCTTGCTCCTAAAGCACTCAGAGATAAAGCTGTTTCATTCTACTTCATCTTAGGGCTACTTCCATGGCAAACACCAGATTATGCTTACTAAAAATTGATGGAGTGTGTGAAGTTTCAACCAGCTAGCCCAAACCCTGTTCGATTTTCAGCTTCATTTCCATTCACCCCTATAGGGCAAAAGGAAGAGAAACATGAAAACTGAAACTGTTCCTGAAGGCAAAACCTTTTATGTAGGAGGCCCAAACAGTTGGAGTATAGTCAAAATAGGAAAAAGATGAATCCTGCACAATAGCATAGAAAACTTTGAAAACAAAACTAACCCT
This sequence comes from Marmota flaviventris, assembly GCF_047511675.1. NCBI lineage: Eukaryota > Metazoa > Chordata > Mammalia > Rodentia > Sciuridae > Marmota > Marmota flaviventris. The sequence goes on from NC_092499.1 coordinate 129,971,223, forward strand.
TACCTTAACACTAGGTCTAATGCTAGTCCTAGCACTAACCCTAACAGTAATCTTAACCTGTTTAGAATCCCTTTGATCCTAGAAGTCCCACATTGGGGAGCCAAGTTGGGTAGACTAACAGATGAAGCTTTCACAATATCAAAGGAATCTGACCAAATAATTAGGGAGGTAGGTCAGTACATGCATATTTCCCTGTTTTATCCTAAAGTGCTCTCACATAAAGTTGCTTTGCATGCTTCAGCTTAGGGCTACTTTAACAAGGAATAAACCATAGAATGCCCATAGAAAACTGATTGAGTGTGTGAGGTTTCAAGTAGCTAGCACCAGCCCTGTTGGATTTTCTGCTCCATTTCCATTTACACACATAGGTCAAAATGAAACCAAAACTTAAAATACAAACTGTTCAGGAGAGCAAACCCTTGACCCAAGAGGCCCAAACCTAGAGAATATAGTAATGCTAGGTAAAAGTTGAATTATGCACAGTATCAAAGAATTTTGGAAAAAAAACTAAATCTAACAAAACACTAATATTCAAACCTTGCCCTAACCTAATACTAAATCTAACCTAACCTTTTAAGAAAACCATTGATCATAGTAGTCCCCAAATAAAGGAGCCTAGTGGGACGAGCTAACAGATGAATCCTGTGCAGTATCAAGGAAATCTGACCAAATAATTGGGGGAGGTATTTCATTAAGTGCATATTTCCCTGTTTTTTCCTAATGTGCTCTTGGGATAAATTATTTTTTCGTGCTTCAGTTTAAGGTATTTTCACAAAGAACAATCAGAGAGTGCTCACAGAGAGCTGATTGAGTTTGTGAAGTTTCAAGCAGTTAGTAGTAACTCTGTTTGATTTCCAGCTCCATTTTCATTCACATCTATAGGCCATAATAAAGTGAAACCTAAAAATTCCAACTTTTCCTGACAGTGAACTGGCAAACCTTGAAAACCCAAACTTGGTGATCCTACTAAGACTAGGAAAAGGATGAATCCTGTACAATATCAAAGTAATCCATGCACAAAATATTGAAGCTTGCTCCTAAAGTGCTCACAGATAAAGCTTTACTTTCTAATTCAGCTTTTGGCTACTACCACAAGAAACAAATGAGAGAATGTGCACTGAGAACTGATTGAGTGTGTGAAGATTCAACCAGCTAGCACAAACCCTGTTTGAAACCAGCTCCATTTCCATTCACCACTATAGGGCAAAATAAAGTGAAACATGAAAATTAAAACTGCTCCTGAGAGCAAACCCTTTTACCTAGGAAGCCCAAACATGGGGAGCATACTAAGAATAGGAAAAAGACAAATCCTGCCTAGTATCCAAAACGTTGATAAGAACTAACTCTAACCCTAACCCTAACACTATTTCTAAAACTTGCCCTAATTCTAACCATAACACTAAGCCTAACCTGTTAAGAGAACCTTTGATCATAAAAGTTTTAAACTTGGGGAGACTAGTGGGCCAAGTTTACAGATGAATCCTGTACAGTATCAAATTATTCTGACCAAATAATTGGGGGAGGTATTTCAGTACATGCATATTGCCCTGTTTTCTCCTAAAGTGCTCTTGGGTAAAGTTGTTTGGCATGCTTCAACTTATGGCAACTTTTTAAAAGGAAGAAACCAGAGATTGCCCACAGACAACTGATTGAGTATGTGAAGTTTCAGTGAGGTAGCACCAACCCTCTGAATTCTAGCTCCATTTACATTTACCCATATAGGTCAAAATGAAGTGAGACATTAAAAACAAACTATTCCCAACAGCGAACCATTGAACCGAGAAGGCCCAAAACTGGGGAACATAGAAGTGTAGGTAAAAGATAAATCTTCCCAGTATCAAAGAAATTTGAACAAACAAACTCTAGCTCTAACACTAGCTCTAAAGTTAGCACTAACCCTAACTGTAACACTAACACTTACCTGTTTAGAGAACCATTGATACTAGAAGTGCCAACCTTGGGGAGCCTAGTGGAGCAAGCTAAAAGATGAATACTGCACAGTACCAAAGAAATCTGATCAAATTGATGGGAGACTTATATTTCTCTGTTTTCTCCTTAAGGGCTCTCAGGTACAGTTTCTTTTGCATGCTTCATCTTTGGCCTACCTTCAAAAGAAAGAAACCAGAGAGTGCCCACTGAGAACTGAGTTTGTGAAGTTTTAAGCACCTCCTGCCCACCCTGTTTGATTTCCAGCTCAATTTTCATTCATATCAATAAGCCATAATGAAGGGAAACCTTAAAATACAGACTGTTCCTGACAGCGAACCATTGAACTGAGAAGGCCCAATCCTGTGAAGCAGAGTAAGGTGAATCCTGCCCAGTATCATAGAAATTTGAAGAAAACTTGTGCCACATGGGTGCTCTCAGCTCAAATGGAAGGCTCGGGTGTGCAGTTTCTCAGGGCGCTGACAGCAGTGTCAACCACATGGGTGCTCTCTGTGCAGATGGAAGGAAGCACAGAAAACAGAGGCTTAGTTTGAGAGTCAAGAGACGGAGCTCTGGACACAGCACAAGGTCACTCCAGAACCATCCACCTCACAAAACACCATACATGGGTAATAGATGGAATCCATCTTGCAAGTCCTTACTCGTTATCTATCAGTGGGCGTGGCTACCAGCTCGATTTTGCAGCTTATCAGGTAACCCCATTTCCAATTCCCTACCTCCAGCTGTGATAACTCAAGATTTTTCTCACGAGCTTTTGGGGGGTGTAGCTATCAATGTGGAACAGCAACTGTACAGGCACCTGGTTTCCAATTCAGAGACTAAGAGTAGGAAGGCTCCAGGTAGAAGCTCAAACCCTCTCACCCTGGCTATCTCCACCACCCTGAGCACAGAGACTTAAGCTAGGAATAGACAACTCCATCTACTGCAAGAAATGAAAACAAGAGTCCTGAGAGAATTTTTATTTCTTATTTTTCTTTTCTTGCTCTTCACATCCATTCTCTTCTACCCATCCCCTCTGGTCCTCACCACCTCAACATATGTGAAACCAAGTACTTTCCATGAAATTGGAATTTAAGAACTGAATCACTAGAATAGTATAATATAGAGGAATTGCATAGGCCCCACCTCACCACCTCTTTATTTGCTCTTATTTTCTTTCTCCATCTCTTTCTTTCTTTCCTTGTTATTTTTTCTTCTTGTTTCTTTCTCCCTCTATCTCACTTTCAGCCTCCTAACTTTTACTATTTATATGTAGGGTAATTTTATGAATACAGATAAGGAGTTTGAATTTATAACTTCTTCCATAAATTTCCCCTATCTATTCATTGGAGTTCTCCTCAAAAGTTGCTAAGTTAGATTAATCACATACCCTCATTCCTTTCCCCCATATCATAGCATCCTACCCCTGACCCTCAGTTCACTATACACCACCAGAAATGGTATGCCTTTTATGAAACTAATGACTATATTCTAAATAATAATTGAAGCCAACATCTGTGGACACAGAGTCTAAATATTTATAATGGTTTGGCTTAGGCTTCAGGTTAGGGTTAGATTTAGAGTTAGGTTTTGATCTATGGTTAGGGGCTATGGCTAAGGATAGGGCAAGGGTTAGGACAAGGGTTTGGGTTAGGTTTAGGATTATGGTAAGGGGTAGGGTTAGAACTAATGATAGGGCTAGTATGAGAGTTAGAGTTAGTCTTAGCTCTAGGGTTTGGGTTAGGGTTACTTAGACCTATCCCTAACTCTAACCCTAAACCTAGCCCTAACCCTAAACTTAAGCCTATCCCTAAAACTAGCTCTAAACCTACACATTACCCTAACCATAAATCTAACCCTATTGATAACCCTAGCCGTAACTCTAACCCTAACCCTAACCATAACTTGAAAACTAACCCTAAATCTAACCCTAACCTACCACTCGCCATAGCCCTAACCCTAGCTCAAACTGTAACCCATAAAATAAACCTAAACATAACCATAGCCTTCACACTAACCCTAAAACTAAATCTAACCCTAACCCTAAACCTAAACCTACATCTAAACATATCCATTACCCTAACCTTTATCCTAACCCTAATGATAAGCCTAGCCCTAACCCTAACACTAACCCTAAAACTACCATAATCCTATCACTAAATCTAATGCTGAACCTAACCCTTGACCTAGCATTAGCCTAACTCTAGCTCAAACCCTAACCCTTAACCTAAACATAACCCTAGGCCAAACCCTAACCCTCATCCTAGCCCTAATCCTAACCGTAACTATAGCCAAAACCTTAGCTCAAACTCTATCCATTTCCACAACCCTAAACCTGATATACGCCTAGCCATAATCCTTACCCTAACTCTATCTCTAGCCCTGATTCTCACCCGAAGTCTCAACCAAGCCCTAACACTTACTCAATCCCTGACTCTTACCCTTAACCTAATCCCTAGCTTAAAACGGGAACCCTAAACCTAGCCCTAATCCTAATCTTAACCCTAGCCTTAACCCTAGCTCTAACCCCACCCATTACCCTAATCCTAACCATAAACATCATGTTAACCCTAGCCCTAACCCTAAACTACTCTAACCCCATCTGAATACCTAACTCTAGACCTAACCATAAACTAACACTTACCTTAGTCCTAACCCTAGCTCAAACCCTAACAGCTATGCTAAACCTAACAGTAATCCTAGTCCTAAACCTAAACCTAACCCTAACTCGACATCTAACCCTGTCCACTACCCTTACCCTAATGATAACTCTAGCCCTAATCCTAATACTAACCCTAATCCTAGATCTAACCCTAAAACTAACCCTAGCCTTAGCACTAACCCTAGCTCAAACCCTAAAACCTAACCCTAGCCTAAACCATAACACTAACCCTAACTCTAGCCCTAATATTAAACATAATCCTAGCCCTAAACCTATCCATTACTCTAATGATAACTATAAACCTAATGCTAACCCTAGGCCTAACTATAAACATATCCTTTACCCTAAACCTAAACTGAACCCTAAAACTAACCTGAAGCCTAAACCTAAACCTATTTATTATTCCTAATCCTAACTCTAAACCTAAAGCTAATTTGAGCCATAACTCTAAAACTCAAACTAATCCAAAACCTGACCATGACCATTATAATACCCCTAGTTCTAAATCTGAACCTTACCCTAAACCTAACTCTGACACTAGCCTAGCTATAAACCTTACCCTAAAAGTATCCCTAACCATAACCCTAGACCTGATATTGGACCTAGCCCTAATTCTTGCCATAACCCTAAAACAAATGCAAACCCTCATCCTACCCTAAACCTAGCCTTGATCCTAACCCTAACCCTAACACTATCCCTATCCCTAAATTTATCCCTTGCCCAAGTTCTGAACCTTGCTATTACCCAATCCCTTCCCCTAAATCTAAACCTAATGCTAACCCTAGACTTCATCCTTACACTAATCGCTAGACCTACCTTATCCTAGCCTTAATTTAGCCCTAAACCTAACCCTAACACTAGCACTAAGACTAACTCTAACTCTCGCCCTAGCCCTAATCCTGGATCTAACCCTATCACTTACCATAACCCTAACAGTTACCTAACCTTATCACTAACACCAGCCCTAGCCCTAATCCTAGATCTAACCATAACTCTAAATCTAATCCTAACCCTAAACCTAAATCTCACAATAACAAAGCCCTAACACTAACGCTAATCCTAAAACTAGCCCTAACCTAGTCCTAGCCCTAATAAAAAACCGAGCCATAGCCCTAACCCTAACTTTTAACCTAAACAAAAAATCTAACCCTACACCTAGCCTAATTTTAGCTCTAATTCCAGTCCTACACTTATCCTAAAACTAACCTTGAACCTGACTCTGAACCTAACACTAACCCTAGCTCTAACATTACCCTAAAAGTACACCTAACCCTAAAACTATACCTAGCCCTAACTGTAATTCTAAAAGTGGCCCTAATCATAACTCTAGTTCTTACATTAACCTTAGCCCTAATCCTAGCCGTAACCTAACCCAAAAACCCAGCCCTAATCCAAGCCCTACAACTCTTTTTAATACTATCCCTAACCATAGCCATAACCATTAACCTAAACCTAACCCTAAAACTTTCCTAACCCTAAACCTAACCCTAGCCTTAATCCTAACCATAATCCTAGCCTAACCCTGGCTCTAACACTATCCGTTACCCTAACCATAACCCTAACCCTAATGCTAACCCTAGGATAACCCTAACATATTTATAACACTAACTTTTTCCATTATCCAAATTCTAACCAGAACCCTAAACCTAACCATAAACATTACCCTAACCTTAACCCTAACCCTAACGCTAATGAGAGCGCTGACCCTAAATCTTAACCTAACCTAACCTTAATCATGACTGTGACCCTAATAATAACCCCAATTCTAAACCTGACCCTAACCCTCAACCTAACCCTTACACTAGAACTAGCTATAAATCTACCCAAAACTAACCCTAACTATAAACCTAGACCTGAAATTACCCCTAGCCCTAATCATAGCCCTAAACCTAACACAAACCCTAGCCCTAATCCTAGCCTTAAACCTCGCCCTAATACTAATCCTAAACACAGGCTTAATCCTCATCCTAACCCTAACCCTAGCCCTAACTATATTTGGACCCTCGCCCTAAACCTAGCTATAACATCATACCTTACACTAATCCTAACCCTAAACCTAGCCCTAAACCTAGGCCTAGCCCTAACACTAACCCCACCATTAATCCTAGAACTAATTTAACCCTCACTCTAAACCTAAACCTAACTATCATCCTAGCAGTAACCCTAGTTCTAAACCTAACCCTTACCATAACCCAAACCCTAGCCCTAAACCTCGCCCAAACACTAGCCCAAAATTTGCCCTAGCTCTAAACCTAGACCTAACCCTAAGTCTAAAGCAAACCCTAAACCTAAGCCTAAACCTCATCCTAACACTAGTCCTAATCCTAATGCTAATTGGAAAAGAAGCCCTAACCCTTGGCCTATCACTCAAACTAAACCGAGTGATAGGTTTAACACTAATCATTAACATAAACCAAATCCTAAGCTTATACGTAGCACTGACCTAGCCCTAATTTGAGTTCTAATCCTAACTATAGAGCTTACCCTGACCCTGACTCAGACCCTATCACTAACCCTAGCTCTAAACATCACCCTAACCCTAAACCTAAACTGAACACTAGACCTAGCTCTAACTCTAACCCTAAAACTAGCCCTAGTCACAATGCCAGTTCTTATATTAGCCATAGTCCTGTAATAACAGAAAACGTAGCCTTAATCAGAGACCTAAACCTAGCATTAAATCTAACCCTAACCTTAAGCCTAGCCCTATCCCTAACCCTAACACTAGCCCTAATCCTAGCTGAAAACTTATCCCTTACCCTAAGCCAAACCCTCAACCTAATGCTACCCTAGTCCTAAACCTAATCCTTAGCCTACCCCAAATCATAAATCTAATAGTAATCCTAACCCTAGACCTCATTATAGCTCTAACCCTAACCCAAACAAAACCCTAACCCTAACCTTGAACCTTATTCTGACCCTAACTCTAATCCTAGGTTGAAACCTGACCCTAACCCTAAACCGAACCATAACACTAGCCCAACGGTTAACCCTATACCTAAACCTAACCTTAACACTCAATCTAGACAAAACCCTAATTCTAAATCTAGCTATATCTCTAGCACTAGCCCAAAACAAAAACCTAGTCCTAGCCCTAACAATAACTCTTAACCTAACTCAAACACTAACCCTACCTCTAGACATAACACTAGCCCTAATTCTGGCCTCAACAATAAACCTAACCCAAAAAAAACAAATACCCTTCTCCTAAAAAAAACCCTAGCTCTAAACATTAGGCTAACCCCAAATCTAGCCATAACCCCAACCCTAGACCTAACCATAATCCTAACCGTAGCTCTTACATTACCCATATCCTTAACCGTAGCCCTAAACCACACAAAACTTAGCCTTAATCCTAGCCCTAATCCTAGCCCTACATGTAACCCTAACCCTAACTCTCACCTTAGCCCTAACCCTAGCTCAAACACTAACCCTTAACATAAACATAACCCTAGCCCTAACCCTAACCTGAACCCTAACCCTAGCCCTAATCCTAACCATAACTAAGGCCAAACCCTACTTCTAACTTTATCCATTACCCTAAACAAAACCGTAAACTTAATGCTAACTCTAGACCTTAACTTAACATTAATCCTAAACCTAGATCTGACACTAACCCTAACACTTGCCCTAGCCCTAACCATAGCTCAAACCTTAACACTTACACTAAACCTTACATTAAACACTAACCCTAGGACTAACCCTAAGCCTAACCCTAACCCTTCCCATAATCCTAACCATAAACCTAGCCCTACACCAATCCATTACCCAAAATATAAGCCTAACCCAAATGATAACCCTAGGCCTAAACCTAAACCTGTTGCTAACACTAACCCTATCCATTACCTAAACCTAACCTGAACACTAAAACTCAACCTTTCAATTACTCTAACCCTAACCCTAATGCTAATTTGAACCCTAAACCTAAACCATAACCTAAACCAAACTCTAAACAATACACTGACTCTAATAATACACCTAGCTCTAAACCTGGCCCTAACCCTAAACCTAACCCTTACACTAGACCTAGCCATAAAACTAACCCTAACAGTATCCCTAACCATAACCCTAGACCTGACATTATCACTCTAACTAATTCTTGCCCTAAACCTAACACAAACCCTATCCCTCATCCTAGCCCTAAAGCTAGCCTTAATCCTAACCTTAACCCTAACACTAGCCCAATTCCTAATTTCAAACCTTGCCTTAGTTTTGAACCTATGTATAACCACATACCTTTCCCTTCCCCTAACCCTAACCCTAACACTGTCACTAACCCTAACCCGAGCCCTAACCTTAGGCCTAACCATAACACTAACCCTAGCTCTAATCCTAGCCCTAATTTATCACTAACTGTAACCCAAACTCTAACCCTAGTCCTAAAACTAACTCTAACTCTCACCCTAGACTATTTCTAGTACTAAACTTATCTGTTACCATAACCCTAACACTAGCCCTAACCTTAGCCCTAACCCTAGCTCTAAACCTAGATGTAACCATAACTCTAAATATAACCCTAACCCTAAGCTAAACCTCACTATACCACTAGCCCAAACACTACTGCTAATCCTAAAACTAGCCCTAACCCAAGCCCTAGCCCTAAAACAAAACCGAGCCATAGCCCTAACACTAATCCTAACCTAAACATAACTCTATATCTGACATTAGCCCTAGTCCTAATTCTTGCCTTAACCTTAACACAAAACCTAATTATACACCTAGCCTTAATCCTATCTCCAATTTCAGTGTTATCCCTAATCCTAAAACTAACACTGACCCTGACTCTGACCCTAACAATAACCTCATCTCAAATCTTCACCCTAAAGCTTAACTTAACCCTAATACTAGACCTAGCCCTAACCCTAGTCATAAAACTAGCCCTAATCATAACCCTAGTTTTTACATTAGCCGTAGCCCTAACCCCAGACCTATGGTAATATAAAACTTAACCCTAATCCACGCCCTAACCCTAGCTTTAAACCTAACCCTAACCCTAACCCTAACCCTAGCCTTAATCCTAACCATAACCCAAGCCCTAACTCTAGCTCTAATCCTATCAATTAGCTTACCATAACTCTATCCCTAATGCCAACCCTAGGATAACTTGAAACATACCCATAACCCTAACCCTATCCATTTCCTTAAACCTAATCTGAAACCTATACCTAACCATATCCATTTCCCTAACCCTAAATCTAACCCTAAAGCTAATTTGAACCCTAACCCTAAACCTCAACCTAAACAAACCCTGACTCTGACCCTGACTCTAATGATACCCCTAGCTCTAAAGCTGACCCGAACCCTCAACTTAAACCTTTCGCTATACCTAGCCATAAACCTAACCTTAAAACTATCCCTAACCATAACCCTAGACCTGACATTAGCCCTAGTCCTAATGCTAGCCCTATCCCTAACAAAAACCATAGCCCTAATCATTGCCCTAAACATAGCTTTAAACCTAAATCTAATTCTAAATCTAGACTTAACCCTAAATTTATCCCTTGCCCTAGGCCAAAACCTCATTATAACATCATACTATACCCTAAACCTAATCCTAACTCTAGCCCTAAACCAAGGCCTAACCCTAATACTAACCCTAACTCTAATCCTAGTCCTAATTTAGCACTAACCCTAAACTTAATCATATCCCTAGCCCTAAGACTAACTCTAACTCTCGCCCTAGCCCTATCCCTAGTTCTAACCTTATCCCTTAACATAACCCAAAGCCTAGCCCTAACCACAGCCCAAACCTAGTCTAAAACTTAGCCCTAGCCCTACATCTAAATCTAACACTAAATCTAACCCTAAACCTAAACCTAAACCTCACCCTAACACTAGCCCTAACCCTAATGCTAATTTGAAAACTAGCCCTAACCCTAGCCACAGCCCTCAAACCAAACTAAGCTATAGTCCTAATCCTAACCCTTAACCTAAACCAAATCCTAGCACTACCCCTAGTCCTAACCCTATCCCTACAACTAATACTGACCCTGACTCTTACCCTAAAACTAACCCTAGCTCTACATATCACCTTAACACTAATGTAACCCAAACACTAGACCTAGCCCTAAACATAACCATAAATCTAGCCCAAATTGTAAAGCCAGCTCTTACATTAGCCATAGCCATAACACTAACCCTAATCTGAGCCCTAACCCTAGCTTTAACCCAAACCCTAAATATAACCCTAGCCCTAACCCTAACCAAAACCCTAACCCTAGCTCTAACTCTATCCCTTAGCTTAAGCCAAACCCTCACCCTAATGCTACCAGAGTTCTAACCCTAATCCTTAGCCTACCCCAAACCCTAACCCTATTACTAGTCCTAACCCTAGCCCTTATTCTATCTCTAACCATATCCCAAAGCCTAAGCCTATCCCTGACCCTTATTCTGACCCTAACACTAACCCTTGGACTAAGTCTGACCCTAACTCTAAACTAAACCCTAACACTAGCCCTACCGGTAAACCTATACCTAACCTATCCACAATACTAGCACTAGACCTAAACCTAATCCTAAATATAATCATAACTCTAGCCCTAGCCCTAACAATAACCATTAACCTAATGCAAAGACTAACCCTACACCTAGACCTAACCCTAGTTCTAATTCTGGCTCTAACCCTTACCCCAACACTATCCTGAACACTGAACCTTATCCTAACACAAACCCTAGCTCTAAATCTTATCCTAACCACAAACCTAACCTTAACTATAGACCTATCCATAACCCTAACCCTAAAACTAGCCATAATCATAAACCAGGGTTTTTCATTACCCATAGCCCTAACTCTAGACATAAATCTCACACAAAACCTAGCCCTAACCCTAGACATCAGCATAAACCTATCCTAAACCCTTGCCCAACCCCTAACCCTAACACTTGTCCAGCCCTAATCCTAGCTCAAACTCTAACACTTACCCTAAACATAACTCTAGCCCTAACCCTAACATTAAACCTAGCCCTAATCTTAACTGTAACCATAGCCCAAATCTTAGATCTAACTTTTATCAACTACCTTAAACAGAACCCTGAACCTAATGTTAATCCTAGCCATAACCATAGTCCTAACCTTAAACCTCTCCTTAACCCTAACCCTAGCTCAACCCCTAACACTTACCCTAAACTAACCTTAACTCTAACACTAACCCTACGCCTAACCATAACTCTAGCCCTAATCCTAAGCTTAACCCAAGGTCTAACACTAGCACTAACCCTATCCATTATTCTAAACATAAGCCTAACCCAAATGCTCACCTTAGGCCAAACCCTAACCTTATCCCTAACACTAACCCTATAAATTATTCTAAACCTAACCTGAATCTTAAACCTAACCCTATCCCTTACTCTAACCCTAAAACTCACCCTAACTCTAACCATAAAATTAACCCTAATTGTAAAGCCAGTTCTTAACCCTAACGCTAATTTGAGTTCTACCCATAAACCTTAACCCAAACCAAATCCTAACCCAACTCTGAACCTAATAATACACCTAGTTCTAAACCTGAAACCTACACTAAACCTAACAATTACACTAGACCTAGCCATAAACCTAACCCTAACACTACCCCTAACCATAACCCTAGACCTGACCTTAGCTCTAGCCCTAATCCTAGCCCTAACCCTAACACACCCTTGCACTCATCCTAGCCCTAAACCTAGCCTTAATTTATCCAAAATTTTCACCCTAGACTTATCCTAAATTTTAAAGCACGTCTTAGCCATGAATCTAGCTATAACCCCATCAAGGGTGAGGGTTATTCTTAAGGTAGGTTTAGGTCTCGGATTAGGGCTAGGTTTTGTGTTAGGTTTAGGCCTAGGGTTAGTACTATGGGTAATGTAAGATTTAGGGTTCTAATTACAGCTAGTTGTAGGGTAAGGGTTAGTTCTTACATTGGCCATAGCCCTAACCCTAATACAAAAAAGCACTAATCCAAGCCCTAACACTAGATTTAGCCCAAACCCTAACCCTAATCCTAGCCCTAAACCTAATCCTAAACGTAGACCTAACCATAGCTCTAACCCTATCCCTTACCCTAAGCCAAACCCTATCCATAATGATAACCTTAGTCCTAATCATAATCCTTAGACAAAACCAAACACTAACCCTATTACTAGTCCTAACCCTAGCTCTCATTGTACCTCTAACCCTATCCCAAAATCAAACTCTAAACTTCACCCATATTTTGACCCTAACATTAATTGTAGGTCAAAACCTGACCCTAACCTAAACTGAACCCTGAAACTAGCCCTACAAGTAACCTTATACCTAAACCTAACACTAACACTAGCCCTAAACCTAAACCTAATCTTAAATTTAGCGATAACTCTAGCCCTAGACCTAAACAAAACTTAGTCCTATCCCTAACAGTAACCCTTAACCTAATCAAAATACTAACCCTACCCCTATAACTAACCTTGTCCTAATTCTGGCTTTCACCCTAATCCTAACTCTAACCTGAACCTGACCCTGACACTAACACTAAACCAAGCTCTAAACCTGACAATAAACCAAAATCTAAACTTAACACTAGACCTAGCCATAACCCTTACCCTACAACTAGCTGTAATTAGAACCCTAAATCTTACATTACCCATAGTACTAACCCTAGGCCTAAACCTAACACAAAACCTAGCCCTAATCCGAGACCTAAACCTACCTTAAGAATAACCCTCACCCTAACCGTAGCTCTAAACTTAACCCTAATTCTCACCTTAGTCCTAACCGTAGCTCACAGCCTAACCCTTAGCCTAAACATAACCCTAGCCATAGCCCTACCCATAACCCGAAACCTAGCCCTAATCCTAACCTTAACACTAGCTTTAATCCTAGCTCTAACTCTAGCCCTTACCCTATCTCTAATGCTAAATGTAATGATAATCCTGGCCCTAACCCTAACCAAAACCCTAACACAAAACATAAACCTAACCCTAGACCTAACGCTAAACCTAACCATTGTTTTACCCTGACCCTAACTCAAAACCTAACCCTTACCATAGACCCAATAGTAAAACCAGCTTTAAAACTAAAGTTAACCCTAAACCTAGGCTTAACCCAAAAGCTAATCTTACATCTAACCCAATCTATTATTCTAAACCTAACCCTAAACCTAATGAAAACCCTAGACCTAACCCTAAACCTAACCCTGACCATAACCATAACACTAACCCTAGACCCAACACTAAACCTAACCCTCACCCTAGGACTAACCAAGCTCAAAACCGAACTTTACCCTAAACCTAAACTTAAACTACCCTAAGCTAGGTTTACTAGCCCTAACCCAAACCCTAACCCTAACTCTAGCCCTAATCTTAACCATAAACTTAGCCCTAAACCTAGATCTAACCCTATACATTATCCTTAGGATAATCCTAATCCTAATGCTAACCTTAGGCCTAAGCCTAACCCTAACCCTAATGCTATCCCGAAAACTTTCCATTACACTAAACCTACCCTGAATCCTAAACCTAACCCTATGCATTACCCTAAGCCTAACCCTAATGCTCATTTGAGCCCTATCCGTAAACCTTAACCTAAAACAAACCTTAAACCTGATCCTAACCCTAAAAATACACCTAGGTCTAAACCTGACCCTTACACTAAGCCTAACATTTACACTAGAGCTAGACACAAACCTAACCCTAAATCTACCCCTAACTGTAACACTAGACCTGACATTAGCCCTAGCCCTAATTCTAGACCTAACCCTTCAACAAGCACTAGCCCTCATCCTAGCCCCAAACCAAGACTTAGTCATAACCTTAACCCTAAACCTATTCCTAACTCTAATTCTAACCCTCACCCTACTTCTAAACCTAGCTATAACAACATCCCTTACCCTAAACAGAACCATAACCCTAGTCCCAATGCTAGGCCTAAGCTGAACACTAACCTTAGCCCTAATCCTAGCCCTATTTTAGCACTATCCCTAAAACTAACCATAACCCTAGCCCTAAGAATAAATCTAACCCTCACCCAAGACCTATCCCTATTTCTAAATGTATCCATTACTGTAACCCTAACCCTAGCCCTAACCCTTGCCTTATCCTTAGACCTAGCCCTAACCCTAGATCTAATGCTAACCCCAAATCTAAACCTAACTCTAAGCCTAAGCCTAACATTAACACTAGCATTAACCCTTATACAAATCATATAACTAGCACTAACCCTAAACCTAGGACTAAAACAAAACTGAGCAATACCCTAACACTAAACTTTAACTTAAACTAAACCCTATCAGTACACCTAGACCTAATCTAGCCCTAATTTGAGTCCTAACTCTAACCTTAAAACATACCCTGACCCTGAATCATATCTTAACACTCACCTGAGCTCTAAACACCATCCTAAAATTAAACAAAACCGAACTGTAACCCTAGCCCTTATTTGAGTCTTAACCGTAACCCTGAAACTAACCCTGACCCTGACTCTGACCATTACCCTAACCTTAACACGAATTTAACCCAAAATCTAGCCCTAATCTGAGTCATTACCTGAGTTTAAACCTAATCCTAACCCTAACCCTATCCCTAATCATAACCATAACCCTAGCCCTAACCATAGCTCTAATCCTATCCATTGCCATAACCATAACCATAACCCTAATGCTGAACCTGGGCCTAAACCGAACCCTATCCCTAATCCTAAACCTATCCATTACCGTAAACCAAACTTAACTTAAACCCTAAGCTTTGCTCTATCATTACCCTAAAACTAACCCTAATGCTAATTTGAGCCATAATTTTAAACCTTAACATATCCCAAACCCTAAACCAGACCCTGACCCTAAATAAATACCCCTAGATCGAAGCCTGACCCTAACCCTAAACCTAACCCTTACACTACAGGTAGCCAAATACCTAACACTAAAGGTATCTTTAACCAAAACCGTAGATCTGATATTAGCCCTAGCCCTAATCCTAGCCTTAACCCTAAAAATATCCCTAGCCCACCTTCTAACCTAAACCAAGACTTAATCATAACGTTAACCCTAACCATAAACCTATCCCTAATTCTAACCCTCACCCTATCTATAAACCTAGCTATAACGTGATCCTTTAGCCTAAACTTAACCCTAACCCTAACCCTAATGCTAGGCCTAAGCTGAACACTACCCCTAGACCTAATTTTAGCCCTAATTTAAACCTATCCCTAATCCTAACCCTAACCTTAGCCCTAAGACTAACTCTAACACTCACACTAGCCCTATCCCTAGTTCTAACCCTCTACTTTACTGTAACCATAACCCTAGCCCCTAAACCTAGACATAACCCTAGCCATAACCCTTGCCTAATCTTTATCCCTATTCCTAATCCTAGATCTAACCCTAACTCTAAATCTAACACTAACCCTAAACCTAAGCCTAACATTAACACTAGCCCTAATCCTAACACTAATTATAAAACTAGCTCTAACCCTAACCTTAGCAGTAAAACAAAACCGAGCAATAGCCCTAACACTAAGCCTTAACTTAAACCAAACACTAGCACTACACCTCGACCTAACCCTAGCCCTAATTCACGTCCTAACCTTAATCTTAATACTAACCCTGACTCTGACTCATATCCTAACACTCACCCTAGCTGTAAACACCACCCTAACTTTAAACCAAACGCTTACAGCCTTATTTCGAGTCTTAACCCTAACCCTAAAACTAACCCTGACCCTATTAACCTAATATTAACACTCGCTCTAAATATCACCTTAACCTTAAACCTAATCCTAACATTAGAGGTTTAACCCCTAACCATAACCCAAAAATTAACCCTAATTGTAACCCTACTTCTTACATTAGCTGTTGCTCTAACCCTAGCCCAAACCTAACACAAAACTAGCCATAATCCGAGCCCTAAACCTAGCTTTAACCCTAAACCTTGCCATAATCCAAGCCTTAACCCTACCTCTAATCCTATCCCTTACCCTAAGCCAAACCCTAACCCTCATGTTAACCCTAATCCTTAAACTAACACAAACCCTAACCCTATTACTAGTCCTAACCCTAGCCCTCATTCTAGCTCTAAACATAACCCAAACCCTAACCCTAACCCTGACCCTTATGCTGACCCTAACACTAATCGTAGGTCTAAACCTGAACCTAAAGCTATTCTGAACCCTAACACTAGCCCTACTGGTAACCTTATACCTAAACCTAACCATAAAAATAAAACTAGCCCTAGACCTAAACCTAATCCTAAATCTAGCCATAACTTGAAAGCTAGACCTAAAGAAAAACCTAGACCTAGCCCTAACAATACCCTTAGCCTAAGCCAAACACTAACCCATCCACTAGACCTAACACTAGACCTAATTCTGGCTTTAACCCTAACCATAACCCTAACCTGAACACTGACTCTGACACTAACACTAACCCTAGCATAAACATCACCCTAACCCTAAACCAGCCCTAAAACTATACCTAGCCCTAATATTAACCCTAAATCTAGCTCGAGTCATAACAAGTTCTTACATTAGCTTTAGCCTTAACCTATCACAAAACCTAGCCCTAAACCTACTCCTACCCTAGTTTTAACCGTAAAGCTAATCCTAACCCTAACCATAGTCTTAGCCCTAATTCTAAGCCTAACCCTAGACATAATTCTTAGCATAACCCTAGCCCTAACCCTAGCTCTAACCTATCCATTACCCTAATGATAACACTAAACCTTATGCTAACCCTAGGCCAAACCCTAATCCTATCCCTAACTCTAACCCTATCCAATACCACCACCCTTAACCTGAACCCTAAACCTAAAACTATCGTCACCCTATCCTTAAAAATAATGGTAATTTGAGCCCTAAACCTAAACCTTACCCTAAACCTAATAATACCCCTATCTTTCAATCTGACCCTAATCATAAACTTAAGCCTTACAAGAGACCTAGCTATAAACCTACTCCTAAAATGATCCCTAAATGTAACCCTAGGCCTGACATTAGGCTTAACTCTAATTCTAGACCTAACACTAACACAAACCTTAGCCCACATCCTAGCCATAAACCTCGCCTTAATCATAAAACTAACCCTAACCCTAACCCTAATTCTTTCCCTCACCTTAGCCCCTAAAACTAGCTATAATCCCATCCCTTACCCTAAACCTGAACTTAACCCTAAACCTAACACTAACCCTAGCCCTAAACTTAAACTAACCATAACACTAACCCTTTTGCCCTAATCCCAGGCCTAATTTAGCCCTATCCCTAACCCTAACCATAACCCTTTCCCTAAGACTAACTCTAACTCTTGCCCTAGCCCTATACCAAGTTCTAACCCTATCCCTTACAATCACCATAAACTTAGCCCTAAACTTAGCTCTAACCATACCCCTATTCTTAGCCCTAGCTCAAACCCTAAATCTAAACCTAACTCTAAATCTAACCTTATACCTAAGCCTAAACCTCACCCTACCCTAGCCCTAAAACAAAACCAAGTCATAGCCCTAACCCTAATTCTTAACTTAAACCACCCTAACCTTACACCTGGTCCTAACCCTATCTCTAATTCTAGACCTAACCCTAACCAGAAAACTAATCCAGACCCTAACTCTGACCCTAACACTAACCCTAGCTCTAAACATCATCGTAACCATAATCCTAATCCTAACATTAGACCTAGCACTTACCCTAACCCTATAACCAGCGCTAATAATAACCCTAGTTCATACATTACCCATAGCCTTGACCCCAGCCCTACCCTAACCCAAAACCTAGCAGAATCCTAAACCTAGATTTAACCCTAAACTTAATTGTAACCCTAACCCAAACAAAAGTCCTAATCCTATTCATAAACCTAGCCCTAATCTTAGGTCTAACCCTATCCATTACCCTAATGATAACCCTAACCCTTATGCTAACCCTATGCCTAAACCTAACCCTATCTATTACACTGAACCACATCTAAACCCTAAACCTAACCCTGTCATTACCCTAGCCCTAAACCTAATGCTAATTCGAGCCCTAAACCTAAACCCTAACGTAACTCAAATCCTAACCTTGAACCTGACCCTAATAATAACCCTAGCTGTAAACCTGACCTTCTCCTAAACCTAACCCTTACACTGGAACAAGCCATAAAACTAACACTAAATCTATCCATAACTGTAACCCTAGACTTGACATTAGCCCTACCCCTAAATCTAGCCCTAACCCTAACACAAACACTAGCCCTAAACCTAGCCTTAATCATAACCCTAACCCTAACCTAGCCCTAAACCTAATACTAACCCTTACCCTAGCCCTCAACTTAGCTATAACCCATTCCCTTAACCTACACATAACCTTAATTCTAACTCTAACCCGAGGCCAAACCTAACACTAACCCTAGCCCTAATTTAGCCCTATCCCTAACCATAACCCTAACCCTAGCCCTAAGACTAATTCTAAATCTCACACTAGCCCTATCACAAGTTCTAACCCTATCCCTTACCATAACCCTAAACCTAGCCCTAACCCTAGTCGTAACCCTTTCCCCCTCCTTAGCCCTAGCCCTAAGCATAGATCAAAACCTAACTCTAAATCTAAACCTAACCCATGACCTAAGCCTAACTATTATAAATACATTTATATTTAGACTCTATGTCTACAGATGTTGGCTTCAATTATTATATAGAATATATTCATTGGTTTCATAAAAGGTATGCCATTTCTGGTGGTATGTAGAGAACAGATGGTCAGGGGTTGGATGCTACATTAAGGGGAAAAGGAGTGAGGGTATGAGATTAATCTATCTTAGCAAATTGGAGGAGAACTGTAATGAATAGACGGGGGTAATTTATGGAAGAATGTATAAATTCAAATTCCTTATATGTGTTCATAGTAAAAATTAAGAGGTTGAAAGTGGGATAGAGGGAGGAAGAAAAAGAAAGAGAAAAATAACAAGGAAAGAAAGAAAGAGGGAGAAAGAATATAAGAGAAAATAAAGGGAGGTAAGGTGGGGCCTATGCAATTCCTCTATATTTAACTATTCTGGTGATTCAGTTCTTTCTGTTTTGAGATAGATAGAGAGAGAGAGAGAGAGAGAGAGAGAGAGAGAGAGAGAGAGAGAGAGAGAGAGAGATAATTTTTTAAAATATTTATTGTTTAGTTTCCGGAAGACACAATATCTTTATTTGTATGTGGTGCTGAGGATCGAACCCAGCACCAGATTCAGTTCTTAAAGTCCAATTTCATGCAAAGTTCTTGGTTTCACATATGTTGTGGTTGTGAGGACAAGAGAAGGAAGGGTAGAGGAGAATGGATGAGAAGAGTGAGAAAAGAAAAGTAAGAAAGAAAAAAAAGTATCTCAGAACTCTTTTCTTTTCTTGCAGTAGTTTTTCTATTCCTAGCTAGAGTCTCTGTGCTCTGGGTGATGGAGGTAGCCAGTGTGAGAGGGTTTGAGCATCTACCGGTAGCCTCCCTATTCTTAGTCTCTGAGTTGGAAACCAGGTGCCTGTACAGTTGTTGTTCCACATTGATAGCTACACCCCACAAAAAGCTTGTGAGAAAAATCTTGAGTTATCATAGCGGGAGGTAGGGGAGCTAGAAACCAGGTACCTGAGCAGCCACAGAACTGAGCTGCTAGCCATGCCCAGTGATAGATGTTGAGTAAGGTTTTGAAAGATGTATTCCATCTGTTAACTGTGTAGGGTGTTTGGTGAATTAGGTGGTTCTGGGGTGACCTTGTGCCAAGTCCAGAGCTTGGTCTGGTGACCCCCAAGCAAAGCCTCTGTGTTCTGTGCTGCCTACTCTCTACACCGAGAGCGCCCTCCCAGCTGAGACTTCCCTCTGAGCCCAGAGCCCACTTGAGGCCGAGACTTCCTTCTGAGCCTTGAGCAAATGCACAGCAGAGACATCTGCAACCACATGCGGGAGCCTTCTGTCTGTGCTGAGAGCACCCATGTGGCCCTAGTTTTCTTCAAATTTTTTATGATACTGGGAAGGATTCAACTTTTACTTAGCTTTACTATGTCACACAGATTGGGCCTTGTTGGTTCAATGGTTCGCTGTCAGGAACAGTTTGTATTTTAAGATTTCCCTTCATTATGGCTTATTGATGTGAATGAAAATTGAGCTGGAAATCAAACAGGGTTGATAGGAGGTGCTTGAAACCTCACACAATCAATTCTCAGTGGGCATTTTCTGGTTTCTCTCTTTTGAAGGCAGGCCAAAGATGAAGCATGCAAAAGCAACTGTATCTGAGAGCTTAAGGAGAAAATAGAGAAATATGTATGTACTGAAATAAGTCTCCCAAAGATTTGATCAGATTTCTTTGATACTGCACAGTATTCATCTTTTAGCTACCCCACTAGACTCCCCAAGTTTGGGACTTCTAGGATGCTTGGTTCTCTATACAGGTAAGAGTTAGGGTTACAGTTAGGGTTAGGGTTAGGTTTAGAGCTGGTTTTAGAGTTAGAGTTATTTTTGTTCAAATTTCTTTGATACTGGGCTGGATTCATCTTTTCCCTAACCTTACTATGCTTGCCAGGTTTGGGCCTTCTGGATTCAGTGGTTCACTGTCAGGAACAGTTTTTTTTAAGGTTTCATTTTATCTTGACTTATTTGGATAATTGGAAATGGAGCTTGGTAACAAACAGAGTTGGTGTTAGCTGCTTGAAACTTCACACATTCAATCAGTTCTCTGTGGGCACTCTCTGCTTTGTTCCTTGTGAATGTAGCTCTATGCTGAAGCATGCAAAGCATAGGTTTATGGGTACAGTGATGTTTAGAGCTAGGTTTAGTGTTAGGGTCAGAGTCAGGGTCAGGGCTAGTTTTAGGGTTAGGGTTAGGACTCGAATTAGGGCTTATGTTAGGGCTAGATGTAGGGTTAGGGTTTGGTTTAAGCTAAGGGTTAGGGTTAGGGCTATGGCTCGGTTTTGTTTTAGGGATAGGGCTAGTGTTAGGGCTAAATTTTGGATTAGTTTTAGGTTTAGGGCTAGTGTTAGGGTGAGGTTTAGGCTTAGGGTTAGATAAGATTTAGAGTTAGTGTTAGATCTAGGGCTAGGGTTAGGGCTAGGGCTAGGTTTATGATAAGGGATAGGGTTAGAATTAGGGATATGGCTAGGACGAGACTTAGAGTTAGACTTTAGGACTAGGCTTAGTGTTAGTGTTAGGGTTACAGCTAAATTAGGTTTAGGGTTAGATTGAGTTTTAGAGCTAAGGGTATTATTAGGATCAGGGTTGCGATTAGTGATTGGGATAGGTTAAGTTTTAAATTGAGGGCTCGAATTAGCATAAGTTTAGGATTAGGGTAATGATAGAGTTAGGTTTAGGTTTCAGGTTAGATTTAGGATTAGTTTTATTTTTAGGCCTAGGGGTAGGGCTAGGGTTAGGTTTAGCATTGGGGTTAGGGTTAATTTTAGGGGAATGGGTGGGGATAGCTAGCTTTAGGGCTAGTGTTGGGGTTAGAATTAATATTAGGGCTAGGGTTAGTGTTTGGGTTAGGATTAAGGCTAGGTTTAGGGCTAGGGTTTCTGTTAGGGTTAAGGCTAGGGCTAGGGCTAGGGCTAATGTCAGGTCTAGTTTTATGGTTAGGGATAGTTTTAGGGTTAGGTTATGGTAGGTCTAGTGTAAGGGCTAGGTGAGGGTCAGGTTTAGAGCTGGGGTATTATTAGGATTAGGGTCAGGGATAGTTTTAGAGTTAGGATTAGGGCTATGTGTAGGGTTAAGGTTTGGTTTAGGTTATGAGTTAGGGTCAGGGATATGGCTTGGTTTTCGTTTATGGCTAGGGCTAGGGGTAGGTCAAGTTTTAGGATTAGCATTAATGTTAGGGCTAGTGTTAGGGTTTAGTTTAGGATTATGGCTATGGTTAAATTTAGAGTTAGTTTTAGATTTAGAGTTAGGTTTAGATCTAGGGTTAGGGCTAGGGCTAAGGATAGAACTAGGGATAGGGATAGGGAAAGAGTTAGATTTAGTCTTGGGGCCATGGTTAGGGTTACAATAAGATTAAATTAGGGCTAGGATTAGCGTTAGGCTTAGTGTTAGTGTTGGCCTAGGGTTAGGGCTAAAGTTAGGTTTAAGTTTAGGGTTAGGCTTAGGTTTAGAGTTATGGTTGGGTTTAGGGTTATTGTTAAGTTTAGGGTAAGAGATGGGGTTTTAGCTAGGTTTAGGTCTAGGGTGAGGATTAACATTACGGTTAAAGCTCAGGCTATGGTTTGGGTTAGGATTAAGGCGAGGTTTAGGGCTAGGATTAGGTCTAGGGCTAATTTCAAGTCCAACATTACAGTTAAAATAGTTATGGGTTAGGTTTATGGCTATGTCTAGTGTAAGAGTTAGGTTTAGGGTTAGATTGAGTTTTAGAGCTAAGGGTATTATTAGGATCAGGGTTGCGATTAGTGATTGGGATAGGTTAAGTTTTAAATTGAGGGCTCGAATTAGCATAAGTTTAGGATTAGGGTAATGATAGAGTTAGGTTTAGGTTTCAGGTTAGATTTAGGGTAATGGATAGGGTTAGAATTAAGGTTAAGTTTAGGCCTAGGCTTAGCATTAGGGTAGGGTTATGGTTAGGGTAATGGATAGGGTCAGATATAGGGTTAGGACTAGGGTTATGATTATTATTAGTGCTAGGGTTAGGTTTAAGGTTAGGTTTAGGGTTAAAGCTCGGGTTAAGGCTAGGTTTTGGGTTAATTTAGGGCTAGGGTTAGGGTTATTTCTAATGTAAGTACTAGGGTTACAATTAGGGCTAGTTTTAGGGTTAAGGTTAGGGCTAGGTCTAGTGTTAGGTTTATGTTTAGGGTTAGGGTGATGTTTATAGCTAGGGTTAGTTTTAGGGTCAGAGTCTGTGTCAGAATTCATATTAGGTTTCGGCTTAAAACTCGAATTAGGGCTAGGGTTATGGCTAGGTGTAGGGTTAGGGTTTAGTTTAGGTTAAGGTTTAGGGTTGGGGCTATGGCTCTGTTTTGTATTAGGGCTAGGGCTAGAGTTAGGGCAAGGTTTAGGAGTAGCATTAGGGTTAGAGTAAGGGCTAGTGTAAGGTTTAGGTTTAGGCTTAGCTTAGGTTTAGATTTAGAGTTAGGGTTAGATCTAGGTTTAGGGCTAGGGCTAAGGAAAGGGCTAGGGTTAGTCCTAGGTTTAGTTCTGGTAAGGGATAGAGTTAGAATTAGTTTCATGCCTAGGGTGAGAGTTAGAGTTATTCTTAGGGCTAGGACTAGGGTTAGGGTTAGGGATAGGGCTAAGTTAGGTCTGAGATTAGGGCTAGGGTTAGGGTTATGACTAAGGCTATGTTTAGGGCTAGGATAAGGGCTAGGGTTTGTGTTAGGGTTAGGGGTAGGATTTTGTCTAGGGCTAATGTCAGGTCTAGGGTTATGGTTGGAGATACTTTTAGGGTTAGGTTATTGGCTAGGTCTATTGTAAGAGTGAGGTTTAGGGTAGGGTCAGGTTTAGAGCTAGGGGAGTTATTAGGGTCAGAGTCAGGTTTAGGGTTTGGTTTAGGTTTGAATTTAGGGTTAGAGATTGAATTAGCATAAAGGTTAGGGTTAGAGTAATGATAGGGTTAGTTTTAGGTTTCAGGTTAGGTTTAGGGTAATTGATGGGTTTGGCTGTTAGTGATAGGGTTAGGGTTAGGCCTAGCGTTAGCATTAGGGTAAGGTTTAAGTTTAGAGTAATGGATACAGTTAGATTTAAGTTTAATGCTAGGGTTATGGTTAGGATTAGGTCTTGAGTTAGCTTTAGGCCTAGGGTTAGCATTAGGGTAAGGGTTATTGTTAGGGTAATGGATACAGTTAGAGATAAAATTAGAGATAGTGTTATGGTTAGGATTAGGTCTTGAGTTAGGGTTAAGGTGAGGTTTAGAACTAGGGTTATGGTTGGGATTATGTTTAGTGTAAGGGTTAGGTTCTGAGCTGTGATTAGGGCTAGAGCAAGGGTTAAGTTCAGTGTTAGGTCCTGGGATAGAATTACAGTAGGTTTAGAGTTAGGGTTAGGGTTAGGGCTAGGGTTATCGTTTTGGTTAGCATTAGGGTTAGGGTAATGTATACAGTGAGATATAGGTTTAGGGTTAGGGATAGAGTTATACTTAAGTTTAGGGTTAGGGTTAGGGCTGTGGTTATGTTTAGGTTTATGGTAAGGTTTAGGGTTTGAGCTATGGTTAGATTATAGCGAGTGTTAGGTTTAGGGTGAGTTTTAGGGTTATTTTCTGTTTAGGTTAAGGCTTATGGTTAGTGTTAAGGCTAGGGTTATCATTAGGTTTAGGTTTAGGGTTAGAGTAATGGGTATGTTTAGAGCTAGGGTTAGGGATAGGGTTAAGTTTAGGATTAGGGCTAGGGTTAGGGTTAGAGTTAGGAATAGTTTAAGGTTTATATTTATGGTAAGGGTTAGGCTTTGAGCTAGGGTTTGAACTAAGGTGAGGGTTAAATTTTGGTTAGGGCTAGGGTTAGAGATAAGGCTACACTTAGGGCTAGGTTAAGGCCTAGGATTAGCTCTAGATTTTGTGTTAGGTTTAGTCCTAGGGTTAGGGCTGTGGGTAATGTAAGAGCTAGGGTTATGATTAGGGCTATTTTTAGGGTTAGGGTTATGGCTAGGTCTAGTGTTAGGTTTAGATTTTTGGTTAGGTTCAGGTTTAGAGGTAGGTTTACCCTTAAAGTCAGGGTCAGTTTTCGGATTAGAGTTAGAGTTAGGGTTACAACCAGAATCAGGACTAGGATTAGGTCCTGCGGTAGGTTTAGTGTTTGGTTTGGGGTAAGGATTATTGTTAGGGCTAGGACTAGGTTTTTGTTTAGGTCTAGGGGTAGAATTAAAGCTAGATTTAGAATTAGGTTTAGATCTAGAACTAATTTTAGGGTTAGATTTAGGTATAAGTTTACCAGTAGGGCCGGTGATAGAATTTGGTCTAGGGTGAGGGATTGTTTTAGACCTAGGGTTAGTGTTAGGGTCATAATAAGGGTCAGATTTAGCATTAGGGTTTGGGTTATAATTAGAGCTAGAATGAGGGCTAGGGTCAGGACTATTAATGGGATTAGGATTTTGTTTAGCCTAAGGATTAGGGATAGGTCTAGGGTTACCATTAGGGTTAGGGTTTCATTTAGGGTAAGGGATAGGGTTAGAGCTAGGTTTAGGGCTAGAGTTAGGGTTAGGGTTAGGGTTAAAGTTAGTTTTAGAGCTTGGATTAGGGCTAGTTTTTGTGTTAGGGCTTGGGCTAGAGTGAGGTCAATGGCTAATGTAAGAACTAGGGTTACAATTAGGCTCACTTTTAGGGTAAGAGGGTCTAGTGTTAGTGTTAGGTTTAACATTAGGGTAATATTTAGAGCGAGGTTAGTGTTAGGATATGAGTCAGGGTCAGGTATAGGATTAGGACTCAAATTAGGGATAGGGTTAATGTTAGGTTTCGGTTTAAGCTTAGGAGGGTGTTTAGAGCTAGGGTATTAGGATATGAGTCAGGGTCAGAGTTAGTTGTAAGGTTAGGGTTAGAACTCGAATTAAGGCTATGGTTGGGTCTTGGTGTAGTGTTAGGGTTTGGTTTACGTTAACTTTTAGAGTTAGGGCTGTTTTTCAGTTTTGTTTTACTGCTAGGATTAGGGTTAGGGCTAGTTTTATGATTAGTGTTAGGGTTAGGGCTAGTGTTAGTGTTAGGCTTAGGCTTAGGTTTAGGGTTAGATTTAGAGTTAGGTTTAGATCTAGGATTAGGGCTAGGAATTGGGATAGGGCAAGGGTTAGGGCTAGGGTTAGGGTTATGGTAAGGTACAGGGTTAGAACTAGGGATAGGACTAGTGTGAGAGAGTTAGTCTTAGGGCTAGGTTTGGGGTTAGGTTTAGGGATAGGGTTAAGCTTAGGATTAGGGCTAGGGTTAGGGTTAGATTTAGTTTTATGTTTATGGTAAGAATTAGGCTTTGAACTAGGGTTAAGACTATGTCGAGGGTTAAGTTTGGGTTAGGGCTAGGGTTAGGGTTAGTGTTACACTTAGGGCTAGGGTAAGGCCTATGATTAGCTCTAGGTTTTGTGTTAGGTTTAAGCCTAGGTTTAGGGCTGTGGGTAATTTAAGAGCTAGGGTTATGATTAGGGCTAGTTTTAGGGTTAGGGTTATATCTAGGTCTAGTTTTAGGTTTATATTTTCATTTAGGGTCAGGTTTAGAGGTAGGTTTACCCTTAAAGTCAGGGTCAGTGTTCGGATTAGAGTTAGAGTTAGTGTTACAGTCAGAATTAGGACTAGAATTAGGTCCTGGGGTAGGGTTAGTGTTTGGGTTATGGTAAGGATTATTGTTAGGGCTAGAACTATGTTTTTTTTTAGACTAGGGCTAGAGTTTAGGCTAGATTTAGGATTAGGTTTAGGTGTAGAACTAGGTTTAGGGTTAGGATTAGGTATAAGTTTACCAGTAGGACCAGTGTTAAGGTTTATTCTAGGGTTGGGGTCAGGTTTAGACCTAGGATTATTGTTAGGGTCAGAATAAGGGTCAGGTTATCATTAGGGTTTGGGATAAATTTAGAGCTAGAATGAGGGCTAGGGTAAGGACTATTAATGGGGTTAGGATTTTGATTAACTTAAGGATTAGGGATAGGTTTATGTTTACCATTAGGGTTAGGGTTTCACTTAGGTTAAGGAATAGGGTTAAAGCTAGGTTTAGGGCTAGAGTTATTGTTAGCATTAGGGTTAAAGGTAGGTTTAGAGCTCTGATTAGGGCTCCTTTTGGTGTTAGAGTGAGGGCTATGGTTAGGACAATGGCTAATATAAGATCCTGGATTACATCTAGGGTAGTTTTAGGGTTAGGTTAGGGGTATGTCTAGTGTTAGTGTTAGGTTTAAGGTTAGAGTGATATTTAGAGCTAGGTTTAGTTTTACAATATGAGTCAAGGTCAGGTATATGATTAGGACTTAAATTAGGGATAAGGTTACTGTTAGGTTTTGGTTTAAGGTTAGGAGGGTATTTAGAGCTACGGTGAGTGTTAGGATATGAGTCAGGGTCAGAGTTAGTTTTAAGGTTAGGGTTAGGATTCGAATTAAGGCTATGGTTATGTCTAGGTGTAGTGTTAGGGTTTGGTCTAAGTTAAGGTTTAGGGTTGGGGCTATTGCTCAGTTTAATTTTACTGCTAGGGTTAGGGTTAGGACTAGTTTTAAGATTAACATTAGGATTAGGGCTAATGTTAGTGTTAAGCTTAGTCTTAGGTTTAGGGTTAGATTTAGAGTTAGGGTTATGTCTAGGGTTAGGGCTAGGACTAAGGATAGGGCAAGGGTTAGGGCTAGGGTTAGGGTTATGGTAAGTACAAGGTTAGAACTAAGGATAAGGCTAGTGTGAGAATTAGAGTTAGTCTTAGGGCTAGGGTTAGGGTTAGGTTTAGGTATAAGGTTATCTGTAGGACCAGTGATAGGGTTTACTCTAGGGTTACAGTCAGGTTTAGACCTAGGGTTTATGTTAGAGTCAGAAAAAGGGTCAGGATTAGTATTAGGGTTTGGGATAGGATTAGAGCTAGAATGACGTCTATGGTCAGGACTATTAATATGGCTAGGATTTCGGTTAGCCTAAGGATTAGGGATAGGTCTATGGTTACCATTAAGGTTAGGGTTTCACTTAGGTAAAGGATAGGTTTACATCTAGGGCTAGGGCTAGGTTTAGGGTTAGGGTTAAAGCTGGGTTTAGGGCTCAGATTAAAGCTAGTTTTGGTGTTAGAGTTAGGGAGGGTTAGGGCAATTGCAAAAATAAGAACCAGGGTTACAATTAGGGTTAGTTTTATGTTAGGGTTAGGGTAGGTCTGGTTTTAGGGTAAGGTTTGAGGTTAGGATGATAATTAGAGCTAGGGTTAGTGTTAGGTTATGAGTCAGGTTCAGGGTTAGGGTTAGCACTCAAATAAAGTCTAGGGGTACTGTTAGGTTTTGGTTTAAGGTTAGGATGGTGTTTAGAGCTAGGGTGAGTTTAAGATATTAGTCAGGGTCAGGGTTAGTTTTAAGGTTACTGTTAGGACTTGAAATAAGGCTAGGGTTTGGTCTAGGTGTAGTGTTAGTGTTTGGTTTAAGTTAAGGTTTAGGGTTAGGGCTATTGCTTGGTGTTGTTTTACTGCTAGGGTTAGGGTTATGGCTATTTTTTATAATTAGCATTAGGGTTAGGGTTAGGGTTAGTGTTAGTGTTAGGCTTAGGCTTAGGGTTAAGTTTAGATTTAGAGTTAGGGTTAGATCTAGGTTTAGGAATAGGACTAAGGATAGGGCTAGGGTTAGGTCTAGGGTTAGGGTTATGGTAAGAGGTAGGGCTTGAATTAGCAATAGGGCTAGTGTGAGAATTAGAGTTAGTCTTCGGGCTAAACTTAGGGTTAGGGTTAGTGATAGGGCTAGAATTAGGGCTAGGTTTATGGTTAGGTTTAGTGTTCAGCTTAAGCATAGAGTTAGGGTTAGATGTAGGATTAAGTTTAGGGTAAGGGATGGTGTTATAGCTAAGTTGAGAGGTAGGGTGATATTTAGAATTAAGGTTAGGGCTATGGTTGTGGTTAGGATATTGATTAAGTTTAGATTTAGGGCAATATAAGGGCTAGTGTTTGTTTTAAGTTTAGGCCTAAGATTAGAAGTATGGCTAATTTCAGGTCTAAAATTATGTTTAAAGATAGTTTTAGATTTGGATTATGGCTATATCTAGTGTAAGGTTTAGGTTAGGGTCAGGTTTATGGATAGGCATATTATTGAGGTCAAGGTCTGGGTTAGGGTTTGGGATAGGTTAAGGCTTAAAGTTAGGGATATAATCAGCTATAGGGTTAGGGTTAGGGTAATGTTAGGCTTAATATTAGGATTCATGTTAGGTTTAGGGAAATGGATAGGGATAGGTTTAGAAATAGGATTAGGTTTAGTCCTAGGGTTAGCATTAGGGTTAGGGCTAGGGTTATTATAATGGATAGAGTTAGAGCTAGGTTTAGGGCTAGGCTTATGATTATGATTAGGGAGAGGGTTAGAGTTAGGGTTAGGGTAAGGTTTAAAGCTTGGGTTAGTGCTCAGATTAGGGCTAGGTTTTGTGTTAAGTGAGTGTTAGGGTTAGGGTTATGGCTAATGTAAGTACCAGGGTTACATTTAGGGCTAATTTTAGGGTTGAGATTAGGGCTAGTTTTAGTGTTAGGGTTAGCTTTAGGGTTAGGGTGATGTTTAGAGCTAGGGTTAGTGTTAGTGTCAGAGTCAGAGTCAGGGTTAGTTTTAGGGTTTGGCTTAAAACTCAAATTAGGGCTAGTGTTAGGGGTAAGTGTAGGGTTAGGGTATGGTTTAATTTAAGGGTTAGTGTTAGAGCTATGGCTTGGTTTTGTTTTAGGGCTAGGGTTAGGGTTAGGGCTGGTTTTAGGATTAGTGTTAGGCTTAGGGCTAGTGTTAGGGTTAGGCTTAGGCTTCTGGTTAGGGTTAGATTTAGTTAGATTTTGATCTAAGTTTAGTGCTAGGGGTATGTATAAAGCAAGGTTTAGGACTAGGTTTAAGGCTAGGTTCAGGATAATGGTAAGGTATAGGTTTAGAACTAGTAATAGGATAGTGTGAGAGTTAGGGTTAGTCTTCGGTCTAGGGTTAGGGTTAGGGATAGGGCAGAATTAGGGCTAAGATTAGGGCTAGGGCTAGTATTAGGGTTAGGGCTAGGGTGAGAGTTAGGGTTAGGATTAAGGATAGGTTTAGGGCTAGGATAAGGACTGGGGTTTTTGTAAGGGTTAGCACTAGGATTAGGGCTAAGGCTAATGTCAGGTTAGGGTTACGATTGAGGATAGTTTTAGGGTTATGTTTGTGGCTAGGTCTAATGTAACGGTTAAGTTAGTGTAAGGTTCCGGTTTAGAGCTATGGGAATTATTAGGGTCAGAGTCAGGGTTAGAGTTTGGTTGAGTTTAGTGTTTAGGGTTTAGTGTTAGGGCTTGAATTAGCATTAGGGTCAGGGTTAGGGTAATGATAGGATTATGTTTAGGGTTCAGGTTAGGTTTAGGGTAATTGATTTGGTTAAGGTTAGTGATAGGGTTAGTGTTAGGCCTAAGGTTAGCATTAGGGTAGGGGTAATGATTAAGATAATGGATAGGGTTAGAGCTAAGGTTATGGCTAGGGTTATGGTTAGGAATAGGTCTTAATTTAGGGTTAGGGTTAGAACTAGGGTTAGTGTTAGTGTTATGTTTAGCATAAGGGTTAGGTTTTGATCTGGGTTTATGCCTAGGGCGAGGGTTAGGTCTAGAATTAGGTCTAGGAATAAGATTACAGTACAGTTAGGGTTAAAGTTGGGATTATGGCTAGTGTCATCATTAGGGGTAGGGTTAGGGTTAGTGTAATGGATATGCCTAGATGTAGGTACAGGGTTATGGTTAGTGTTAGAGTGAGGTTTAGGTTTAGGGTTAGGGCTATGGTTATGTTTAGGTTTATGGAAAGGGTTAGGGTTTGAGCTAGAGTTAGGTCTATTGTGAATGTGAGGTTTAGGGTTAGGTCTAGGGTTAGTTTTCTGGTTAGGTTTAGAGTTATGGCTAGGCCTAGGGTTATCAATAGGTTTAGGGTTAGGTTTAGGGTAATGGGTATGTTTAGAGCTAGGTTTAGGGCTAGGGTTAAGTTTAGGATTAGGGCTAGTGTTAGGGGTATATTTAGGGATAGGTGTAGGATTATGTTTAGTGTAAGTGTTAGGTTTTGAGCTAGGGTTAGGAATAATCGAGTGTTAGTTTAGGGTTAGGGCTAGGGTTACACTTAGGGCTAGGTTTAGACCTAGGATTAGCTCTAGGTTTTGTGTTCAGTTTAGGCCTAGGGTTAGGGCTGTGGGTAATGTAAGAGCTAGGGTAATGATTATGGCTAGTTTTAGGGTTAGGGTTATGGCTAGGTCTAGTGTTAGGTTTAGATGTTTGGTTAGGGTCAGGTTTAGAGGTAAGTTTACTGTTAAAGGCAGGGTCAGTGTTTGGGTTAGAGTTAGAGTTAGGGTTACAGCCAGAATTAGGACTAGGTTTAGGTCTAGGGGTATGGTTAGTGTTTGTGTTAGGTTAAGGTTTATTGTAAGGGCTTCAGGTAGGTTTATGTTCAGGTCTAGGGCTAGAGCTAAGGCTAGATTTAGGATTAGGTTTAGGTCTATGGCTAGTGTTAGGGTTCTGTCTAGGGTTAGTGTCAGGTTTAGACCTAGGATTATTGTTAGGGTCAGAATAAGGGTCCGGGTTAGAATTAGGGTTTGGGATAGGGTTAGAGCTAGAGTGATGGGTAGGTTTAGGACTATTAATAGGGTTAGGGTTTGGTTGGTCTAAGGATTAGGGATATGTCTAGGGTTACCATTAGGGTTAGGGTTTTGCTTACAATATGGGATAGGCTTAGAGCTAGGGTTAGGGCTAGAGTTATTATTAAGGTTAGGGTTAAATCTAGGTTTAGGTCTCGGATTAGGGCTAGTTTTTGTGTTAGGGTTAGGTCTAGGGTTAGGGCAATGGCTAATGCAAGAACTGGGGTTACAATTAGAGTTAGGGTTAGGGGTAGGTCTAGTGTTATGGTTAGGTTTAATGTTAAGGTGGTATTTATAGCTAGAGATAGTGTTAAGATATGAGTCAGGGACAGTGTTAGTTTTAGGGTTAGGATTAGGACTCAAATAAGGGCTAGGATTACTGTTAGAGTTCAGTTTAAGTTGAGGGCAGTGTTTAGAGCTAGGGTGACTATTAGGATATGGATTGGGTCAGGGTTAGTTTTAAAGTTAGGGTTAGGACTCAAACTAAGGCTAGGGTAACTGTTAGGGTTCTGTTTAAGTTTAGGGTGGTGTTTAGAGCTAGGGTGAGTGTTAGGATATGAGTCAGGGTCAGAGATAGTTTAAGGTTAGGGTTATGAATCCAATTAGGGCTAGGGTTAGGTCTAGTTTTGTGTTAGGATTTAGATTAAGTTAAGGTTTAAGGTTAGGGCTATTGCTCAATTTTGTTTTAGTCTTTGGCTTAGGGTTAGGGCTAGGTATAAAATTAGTATTAGGGTTAGGTGTAATGTTAGTGTTAGGCTTATGCTTAGTCTTAGGTTAAGATTTCGAGTAAGGGTTAGATCTAAGGTTAAAGTTAGGTTTAGGGTAAAGGATAGGGTTAGGTTTAGGTTTAGGTTTAGGGTTCAGTGTAGTTTTAGGGTAATGGAGAGATTTAGGGTTAGGGTTAGGCCTAGGGTTAGCATTAGGAATAGGGTTATCATACGGGTAATGTATAGGGTTAGAGCTAGGGATATGGTTAGCTAGAGCTAAGGTTAGGGTTTGGATGAGGGCTAGTAATCCTATCTAAGAGTAGGGTTATAATTAGGTTTAGGGTAAAGGTAAGGTTTGAACTAGGGTTAGTTCTAGGGTGAGGGTTAGGTTTAGTGTTAGGTCTAGGGTTAGGATTATAGTAATGGTTAGTTTTAGGTTTAGGGTTAGGACTAGGTTTTTCAGTAGAGTTAGGTTTAGGTTTAGGGTAATAGATTGGATTAGATGTAAGGTTAGCTTTAGGGTTTAGCTTTAGGTCTAGGTTTACTATTGGGTTTAGGGTAAGGGTTAGGGTTTGAGTTAGGGTGAGGGTTATGGCAAGGATTAGGTTTAGGGTTAGGTCTACGGTTAGGTTTATGGTTTGGGTTAGAGTTTTGGTTAGGGTTAGGACTAGGGTTATCATTAGGTTTAGGGTTAGAGTTAGGGTAATTGTTAGGGTTAGGGCTGGGGCTAAGGTTAGGATTATGATTAGGGTTAGGGTTATTGTTAGTGATAGGGCTAGGGTTTTGTTTAGGCTAAGGTTTAGGCTTTGAGCTAGGGTTAGGTCTAAGGTGAGGGTTAGGGTTAGGGTAGGTCTAGGGTTAGGGTTAGGGTTATGCTTAGGGTAGGTTTAGGCCTCTGATTAGGACTAGGTTTTGTGTTACGTTTAGGCCTAAGGTTATTGCAATGGGTAATGTAAGATCTAGGGTTCTGGGCTGGGGATGTGGCTCAATCGGTAGCATGCTCGCCTGGCATGTGTGCGGCCCAGGTTTAATCCTCAGCACCACATACAAAGATGTTGTGTCCGCCAAAAACTAAAAAATAAATATTAAAAATCTCTCTCTCTCTCTCTCTCTCTCTCTCTCTCTCTCTCTCTCTCTCTCTAAAAAATCTAGGGTTCTAATTGCGGTAGTTTTAGGGATAGGGCTATGGCAGTGTTTGTGTTAGTGTTAGGATTATTGTTAGGGCTAAGACTAGGTTTTGCTTATGTCTAGGGGTACAGTTAAAGCTAGATTTAGGATTAGGTTTAGGTCTAGAGCTAATTTTAGGGTTAGGTTTAGGTTTAGGTATAGGTTTACCAGTAAGGCCAGTGTTAGGATTTGGTCTAGGGTGAGGATCAGGTTTAGACCTATAATTAGAGTTAGGTTCAGAATAAGGGTAAAAGTTAGGGTTAGGTTTTGGGTTAGGATTAAAGCTAGAAAGAGGACTAGGATTAGGACTGGTAATAGGGTTAGTGTTTGGTTTAGGCTAAGGATTATGATTAGGACTAGGATTAGCATTATGGATAGAGTTTGGCTTGGGAAAGGGATAGGGCTAGAGCTAGGGTTAAGGCTAGTGTTATGGTTAGGTTTAGGGCTAGGTTTAGGGTTACGTTTATATTTAAATCTAGTGTTAGGGGTTTGATTAGGGCTATTTTTTGTGTTAGGGTTAGAGCTAGGGTTAGGGCTATGACTAATGTAAGAACCAGGGTTATGATTAGGGTTAGTTTTAGGGTTAGGGTTTGGGAGAGGTCTAGTGTTAGCATTAGCTTTAGGGTTAGGATGATATTTAGAGCCAGGGTTAGTGTTTGGATATGAGTCTGGGTCAGGGTTAGTTTTTGGTCCTAGGACTCAAATTTGAGCTAGTGTTATGGCTAGTTGTAGGGTAAGGGTTTGATTTAGGTTAAGGTTTAGGGTTAGAGCAATGGCTCGGTTTTGTTTTATGGCTAGGGCTAAGGTTAGAATTAGTTGTAGGATTAGCAATAGTGTTCAGCTAGTGGTGTGGTGAAGTTTAGGCTTAAGGTCAGGGTTAGATTTAGAGTTATGGTTGGATCTAGGGTTAGGGCTATGCCTGGAGTTAGGGCTAAGTTTAGGGCAAATGTTAGGGTTACGGTAATGGATCGGGTCAGAAATAGAAATAGGGATAGGTTGAGAGTTAGAGTCAATCTTAGGGCTAGGGTTAGGAGTTCACTTAGAGTTAGCACTAAATTATGGCTAGGATTAGTACTAGGTTTAGTGTTAGGGTTAGGCCTATGGTTAGGGCTATGCTTAGGGTTAATATTAGTTTTAGGTTTAGGGTTAGTTTTAGGGGAAAGGATGGGGTTATAGCTAGGTTCAGGGCTAGAGAGAGAGTTACAATTAGGGGTAGGGCTAGGTTGAGGGCTTTGGTTAGGATTAAGGCAAGGTTTAGGGTTAGGATGAGGGCTAGGGTTTGTGTTAAGGTTAGGCCTATATTAATGCTAGGGCTAATATGAGGTCTAGGGTTATTATGGTTAGGGATAGTTTCAGGTTTAGGTTTACGGCTAGGTAGAGTGTAAGGATTAGGTTGAGGGATAGGGTCACTTTTAGAACTAGGGTATTGTTAGGGTCAGGATCAGGGTTAGGGTTTGTTTAGGTTAAGGTTTAGTGTTAGGGCTTAAATTAGTGCTAGGGTTAGGTTTAGGGTTAGGGTAATGAATATGGTTAGGTTTAGGGTTCAGATTAGGTTTAGGATAATGGATAGGGTTAGGGTCATAGATAGGGTTAGGGTTTGCATTAGGGTTAAGGTAATCGATAGGATTAGATGTAGGTTTATGGCTATGATTATGCTTAGGATTAAGGCTAGGTTTAGGATTAGGTTTAGGTTTAGGTTTAGGGTTAAAGATAATGTTAGGGCTCAGATTAGGGCTAAGATTTAGATTAGGTTAGGGCTAGGGTTAGGGCTATGGCTAATGTAAGATCTAGCGTTATGATTTGGGTTAAATTTAGGGTTAGTCTTTGGTCTAGGTCTAATATTAGCATTATCTTTAGGGTTAGTGTGATATTTATAGCTAGGGTTAGTGTTAGGATATAAATCAGGGTCAGGGTTAGTTTTATGCCTAGTACTCAAATTAGAGTAAGGAGGTTATGGCTAGGTGTAGGTTTATGGTTTAGGTTAAGGTGTAGGGTTAGGGCAATGGCTCAGTTTGGTTTTAAGGCTAAGGCTAGGGTTAGGGCTAGTTTTAGGATTAGTGATAGTGTTAGGTCTAGTGGTAGGGTGAGGTTCAGGCTTAGGGTTAGATTTAGAGTTATGGTTAGGTCTATGGATTGGTCTAGGGCTAGGACTAGGACTAAGGTTAGGGCTTGTGTTAGGGTTATGGTAACTGATAGTGTTAAAACTAGAAATAGGGCTAGGGCGAGTGTTAGACTTAGTTTTAGGCCTAGGGTTAGGGGTAGGGTTAGGGCTAAATTAGGGATAGGATTAGCACTAGGGTTAGTGTTAGGATTAGGCCTATGGTTAGGGCTAGAGTTAGGGTTAGTTTAGGGTAAGGGTTAGGATTAGAGTTAGGTAAAAGGATGGGGTTCTAGCTAGATTCAGAGCTAATGCAGGGTTAAAATCAGGGGTAGGGCTAATGTTAGGGTTCATGTTAGGATTAAGGCTGGGATGAGGGCGAGGATTTGTATTAGGGTTAGGGCTAGTTTTAAGGCTAGGTCTAATGTCAGGTCTAGGTATATAGTTAGGGTTAGTTTTTGGGTTAGGTTGTGGCTATGTCTAGTGTAACGGTTAGGTTTAGGATAAAAGTCAGGTTTAGAGCTAGGTGTATTATTAAGGTCAGAGTCTGGGTAGAGTTCAGTTTAGGTTAAGGTTTCGGGTTAAGGCTTGATTTAGTGTTAGGGTTAGGGTTAGGCTAATGGATAGGGTTAGGTTTAGGGTTCAAGTTAGGTTAGAGTAATGAAAAAGGTTAGTGTTATGGATAGGATTAACGTTAAGCCTAGGGTTAGCATTCAAGTTAGGCTTATCTTTAGAGTAATGGATAGGGTTAGAGCTAAGTTTAGGGCTAGGGTTAAGGTTAGGATTAGGGCTAGTATAGGGTTAGGCCTAGGGTTAATGTTAGGGTTAGATTTAGGGTAAGTGTCAGCATTAGAGCTAGGGTTAGGGCTAGGGTAAGGTTTAGGGTTAGGGTTAGGTCTAGGGTTACAGTTAAGGTTACAATTAGGGTTAAATTTAGGGCTAGGATAATGACTAGGTATTGTGGGAGGTTTATGGCTAGCATTAGGGCTATGGGTAATGTAAGAGCTAGGATTATGTTTATGATTAGTTTTAGGGTTATGGTTATGGATAAGTCTAGTGTTAGGGTTAGGTTTTAGGTTAGGATAAGGTTTAGAGCTAGGGTTTGGGTTATGTTAAGGATCACTGTTTGGGTTAGAGTTAGGTTTAGGGTTAGGGCCAGAATTAGGACTAGCATTGGGTCTATGGATAGAGTTAGTCTTTGCATTAGTTTAAGGGTTATTGCTAGGGCTAGTGCTAGGTTTTTGTTTAGGGCTAGGGCTAGATTTATGACTCTATTAAGGATTAGATTTGGTCCACTACTAGTGTTATAGTTAGGTTTAGGTATAGTTTTACCAGTAGGGGTACAGTTAGGGTTCCATTTAGGGTTGGCATCAGGTTTAGAACTAGGGTTAGTGTTAGGGTTAAAAGAAGGGTCAAGGTAAGGGTTTGGGTTTGGGTTAGGGTTGGAGCTAGAATGAGGGCTAGGGTTAGGACTAGTAATAGAGTTAGGGTTTGGGGTAGGCTAAGGATTAGGGTTACACTAGGGAAGCATTAAGTTGAGGATTTGGCTTAGGGTAAGGGGTAGTTTTAGAGGTAGGGTTAGGGTTTGTGTTAGGGTTAGGTTTAGGGCTACAGTTAGGGTTAGGGTTTAAACTAGGGTTAAGGCTCGGATTAGGGCTCGGATTTGTGTTAGCATTAGGGCTATGGCTAACATAAGAACAAGGTTTGCAATTAGAGCTAGTTTAGGGTTAGCATTAGGACAATGTTTAGAGCTAGGGTTAGTGTTAGGGTCCAAGTCAGAGACAGAGTTATTTCTAGGGTTAGGGTTAGGGCTCAAATTAAAGTCAGGTTTAGGTCTAGGTGTAGGGTTAGGGTTTGGTTTAGGTTAAGGGTTAGGGATAAGGTTATGGTTCAGTTTGTTTTAGGGCTAGGGTAGGGTTTGGGCTTTTTTCCAAATAGCATTTGGGTTAGAGCTAGTGTTAGGGTGAGGTTTACACTTAATGTTAGGGTTAGATCCATGTTTAGGGTTAAGGTGAAGGTTAGGGCTAGGGTTGGGACTAGGGATAGAGCTAAGTTTGGGTTTATGGTAAGAAATAGGTTTAGAACTACGACTAGAGCTAGGACGAGAATGAGACTTAGTCTTAGGGCTAGGATTAGGTTTAGGGTTAGGCTAAATTAGGGCTAGGATTAGTGCTACGATTATTGTTAGGTTTAGGCCTAGGTTTAGGGCTAATGTTAGGGCTAGCGATTTGTTTGTTCCTTGGGAAAGTAACCTTAAGATAAAGATGGCAAAAACAACTTTACCCGAGAGCAGGAAACAGAAATATGCATGAACTGAAATACCACCCCAATTATTTGGTCATATTTCTTTGATACCGCATAGAATTAATCTGATAACTTACCCCACTAGGCTACCATGTTTGGGACTTCTAGAATCACCATTTTTAAAACAGATTAGAGTTTGTGTTAAGGTTAGCATTAGGGCTACTGTTAGAGCTAGTATTAGGGTTAGAGTTACTTTTGTTCAAATTTCTTTGATACTGGGCAGGATTCATTTTGCTCCCCTCCTTACTATACTCCACATGTTTGAACCTTCTAGGTTCAATGGTTCTCTGTAAGGAACAGTTTGTATTTTAAAGTTTCAGTTAATTTTGTCCTATACAGGTAAAAGGAAATGGAGCTGGAAATCAAACAGCTTTGGTGATAGCTGCTTGAAACTTCACATTCCATCAATTCTCTGTGAGCAATCTCTGGTTTGTTCTTGTGAAAGTAGGCATAAGCTGAAGCATGTAAAAACAACTTTATCCAAGAATACTTTAGGAGATAACAGGGACATATGCATGTACTGGTATACTCCATCAATTATTTGGTGAGATTTCTTTGATACTGTACAGCATTCATCCCTTAGCTTGCCCTACTAGACTGCCCAGGTTTGCAAATTCTACAGTCAAAGGTTTCAAAAAAAGTTAGAGTTAGGGGAATGGTTAGGGTTACAGCTAGTGTTAGGGTTAGAGTTAGTTTCATCAAAATTCTTTGATAATTGGCAGGATTTATATTTTATCTAAATTTACTCTGTTCCCCAGGTTTAGGCCTTCTCTGTTCACAGGTTTGCAGTAAGGAACAATTTGTATTTTAAGATTTCACTTCATTTTGACCTATATGGGAAAGTTAATAAAGCTGAAAAACAAACAATGTTTGTGCTGCTTGAAACTTCACACACTCCATCAGTTCTCTGTAGGAACTCTGGTATGTTCCTTCTGAAAGGAGGCCTAAGCTTAAGCATGCAAAAACAACTATATCCAAGGGCCCTTTAGGAAAAAAAAAACAAGGAAATATGCATGTACTGAAATACCTCCCATAATTATTTCATCAGATTTGTTTGATGCAGCATAGGGTTCATTACTTAGCTTGCTCCTCAGGGCTCACACATGCCTGACTTCTAGGATCAATGGTTCTCTAATCAGGTTAGGGTTAGGGTTAGGTTTAGGGTTAGGGCTAGGGCTAGGGTTAGAGGTAATGTTAGGGTGAGAGTTAGTTTTGTTCAAATTTCTTTGATACTGGGCAGGATTTATCTTTTAATCTAGCCTTAGTTTGCTCCCAAGTTTTGGACCTTCTCAAATCAATGGTTCGTTATCATGAACACTTTGTATTTTAAGGTCTCACTTCATTTTGAGCT
Organism: Marmota flaviventris; assembly: GCF_047511675.1. Classification (NCBI taxonomy): domain Eukaryota; kingdom Metazoa; phylum Chordata; class Mammalia; order Rodentia; family Sciuridae; genus Marmota; species Marmota flaviventris. Next base: position 130,010,512 of record NC_092499.1, read on the forward strand.
ACATGGGTAAATGGAAATGGAGGTGGATATCAAACAGGCATCCCTTCCCCTAAACTAACCCTAACCCTAGCCCTAAGACTAACTCTAACTCTCGCCCTAGCCCTATTCCTAGTTCTAACCCTATGCCTGACATAACCCAAACACTAGTCCTAAATTTAGCCCTAACCCTACCCATAGCCCTAACCCTAGAATTAACCATAACTCTAAATCTACCCTTAAGCCTTAACTTACACTATCACTAGCAATAACACTGATGCTAATTGTAAAACTTCCCTTTACATTAGCCTTAGCCCTAAAACAAAACTGAACCATACCACTAACCCTAAATTTTAACCTAAACCAAATCCTTACCTGACATCTAGCCCTAAGCCTACCCATAATTCGAGTCCTATCCCTAACCCTAAAAAGAACCCTGATCCTTACTCTGACCCTAACACTAACCGTAGTTCAAAACATCACCCTAAACCTAAACCTAATCCTAAAACTAGACTTAGTCCTAATGGTAACTCTAAAACTAGCCCTATTTGTAAACCTAGTTCTTACATTAGTTGTATCCCTAACACTAACCACAACATAACCCAAAACCTAGCCCTAATCCTAGACCCAACCATACATTTAACCCTAACACTAACCCTAAATCTAGCCCTAAACTTTACCCAAAACCTAATCCTAACTTTAATCCTTGCATTAACTTTAAACCTAATCCTAAACCTAGCCCTAACCTTAACCATAATCCTAGCCCTAACCCTAGCTCTAACCCTATCCATTACCTTAACCCTAACCCTAATGCTAACCTCTGGCCCAACTCTAACACTATCCCTAACCCTAACCAATCCATTTCCATAAAAATAACCTGAACCCTAAACCTAACCCTATCCATTACCCTAACTATAACCTTAACCCTCATGCTAATTTGAGCCCTAAGCCTCAACCTTAACCTAAACCAAACCGTAACCATGACCCTGACCCTAATAATATCCCTACCTCTAAAGCTGACCCTAACCTTCATCCTAACCCTTACACTATACCTAGCCATAAACCTATCCCTAAAACTTTCCCTAACCATAACCCTAGACCTGATATTAAACCTAGTTCTAATGATAGCCCTAACACTAACACAAACTGTAGCCCTAATCCTAGGCCTAACACTAGCTTTAATCCTAACCCTAAACTTAACCCTAGCCATAACCCTAATTTTAACCCTCACCTTAGCCCTAAACCTAGCTGTAACATCACAACTTACCCTACCCTAATCCTAATGCTAATCCTAGACCTAAATCTAGGCCTAACCTTAACACTAACCCTAGCCCTAACCCAGCCCTAATTTAGCCCTAACCTTAGCTGTAACCCTAACTCTAGCCCTAAGACTAATTTTAACTTTCACACTAGTTCTATTAATAGTTCTAAACCTATCACTTATCATAACCCAAAACCTAGCCCTAACCCTAGCCCAAACCCAAGACCTAACCTTCACACTAGCCCTAACCCTAGATCTAAACTTAACTCTAAATCTAACCCTAACCCTAAGCCTAAACCTCACCCTAACACTGGCCATAGCCCTAACGCTAATCCTAAAACTAGCCCTTACCTACCCTTAACACTAACCCTAGGCCAAACACTAACCCTATCGCAATCCCTAAACCTATCCATTACCCTAACTCTAACCCTAACCTTAATCTAACCGTAGCTCAAACCCTAACCATTACCTTAAAAACTAATTCTAATCCTAACCCTAACCTAAACTGACATTTAACTCTATCCAATACCCTGAACCTAATGATAACCCTAGCCCTAACACTAACAGTAATCCAGACCCTAACTGTAACTCTAACATAGGCATAATCCTAAACCTAACCCTCGCCATAGTGCGAGCTAACCCTAGCTCAAACCCTAAAACCATACCCTAACCCTAATCCTAACCCAAATCCTATCCCTAAACCTAACCATAACCCTAACTCTAGGCCTAATAGTAACCATAACCCTAGGCCTAACCCTAGCTCTAACCCTATCCATTACTCTAATCATAATCCTTTCCCTAATGCTAACCCTAGGCCTAACCCTGACCCTATTGCTAACTCTAACTGTATCAATTACCCTAACCTAACCTAAACCCTAAATCTAACAGTCTCATTACCTTAATCCTAACCTAATGCTAATCCAAGCCCTAACCCTAAATTCTAACCTAAACTAAACCCTAAACATGACCCTAACCCTAATAATACACCTATCCCTAAACCTGACCCTTACTCTAAACCTAACCCTTACACTAGACCTAGAAATAAACTTAACCCTAAATCTGTATCTAACCATAACCCTAGACCAGAAACTATCCCTAGTCCCAATTCTTGCCATAACCCTAAAAAAACCCTAGCCCTCAATCTAGCCCTAAACCTAGCCTTATTAATAGCCAAAACCATAACCCTAGCCCTAACCATGATTCTAATTTTCTACCTAGCCCTAAACCTAGCAATAATCCCATCCTTTCCCCTAAACCTAAGGCTATCCCTAAAACTAAACCTAAGCCTAACACTAGGCCTAACCCTAACACAGACCCTAGACCTAATCCTAGTCCTAATTTTAAAAAAACAGGCACTAATCAGAGACTTAACACTACTTTTAACCCTAACCATAACCCTAACCCTAGACCTAACCCTTACCCTAAACCTAAGCCTAACCTCAAAACTTGCCTTAAACCTAAACATTACCCTAGCCCTAATCCTAACTCTAACCCTAGCCCTAACCCTAATTGTAACACTATCCATTACCCTAACCTTAACCATAACCTAATGCTAACTCTAGGATAACGCTAAACCTATTCCTAACCCTAAAAATATCTATTAACCTAAACCTAACCTGAACCCTAAACCTCACCATATCCATAAGCCTAACCCTAAACCTAAAGCAAATTTGAGCCTTAAACTTAATCATTAACCTAACCCAAACCATAGCCCTGAATCTGACCCTAATAATATCCCTAGCTCTAAACCATACCCTAAACCTTAACCTAACACTTACACTATACCTAGCCATAATCATAACCTTAAATCTATCCCTAAATCTAACCCTAGACCTGACATCAGCCCAAGCCCTAATGCTAGCCCTGACCCTAACACAAACCCTAGCCCTAATACTAGCCATAAACTAAGCCCTAATCCTAACCCTAACCCTAACCTTAGCCCTAATGCTAATCTTAGCCCTGGTCTTAGCCCTAGCTCTACTCTTCTCCCTTACACTAAGTCAAACCTTCACTCTATTTCTACCCTAGTCCTAACCCTAATCTTTAGTCTACCCCAAACCCTAACTCTATTACTAGTCCTAAGCCTAGCCCTCATTCTAGCTCTAAACTTAACCCAACTCTAACCCTAACCATGACCCTTATTCTGAACCTAACACTAAACCTTGGTTTAAACCTGACCCTACTGTTAAACCAAAACCTAACACTAGCCCTACTGTTAAACCTATATCTACACTAACACTAGCCCTAGACCTAAATGTAATCTTAAATATAGCCATAAATCTAGCCCTCGACCTAACAATAACCCTTAACCTAACCCAAACACTAACTCACCATAGACTTAACCCTAGTCCTAATTATGGCCATAACCCTAAAACTAACTCGAACACTGACCCTTAACCTAACACAAACCCTAACTCTAAATCTTATCCTAACCCCAAAACTAACCCTAACACTAGACTAACCATAAAACTAGCCATTACCATAACCATAGCTCTCAGATTACTCATAAACCTAACACTAGCCCTAAACTTCACACAAAACCTAGCCCTAATTGTAGCCCTAAACCTAACCCTAAGCATAACCCTAAACTTAAACCTAGCCCTAACCCTAACCCTAACATTCACCCTAGACCTAACCCAAGCTCAAACCCTAAACCTTCCCCTAAACATAACCCTAGCCCAAACCCTAAATGTCACCCTAACCCTAGCTCTAACTCTATCCATCAACCTAACCATAAACCTAATCCTAATACTAACCCTAGCCCTAGCCCTAACCTTAACCCTACCCTAGCCCTGAATTTGACCTAACCCTCACACTAGCCATAACCCTACCTTGATCCCTAATCCTTACCCTTAATGTAACCATAACACTAATCCAAGGCCTAACTCTAACCATAACCCTAGCCCTAATCCTAAACTTAACCCTAGCCCTAACACTAGATCGAACCCTTCCCATTACCCTAACCCTAAATCTAACCCTCATGATAAACCTACACCTAAACCTAAACCTACCCTAACCCTAAACATAAACCTAACCCTAAAACTAACCAGAAACCTAACCCTAAACCTAACCCTAACCCTAGCTCAAATCCTAACACTTATCCTAAACCTAACCCTAAAACTAACCCTAACTCTAACCTGACACCTAACCCTATCAATTACCCTAACACTAATGTATACCTTAGCCGTAACTCTAACACTAACCATAACCATACCCCTAAACCTAACCCTAGCCCTAGAACTAATTCTAGCTCAAACCCTAAACTATACCTTATTCTAATCCTGACCCTAGCCCTAGCCCTAACCTTGACCCTAACCCTAAGTCTAGCCCTAGTCCTAATCATAACCCTACCCCTAACCCTAGCTCTAACTCTATAAATTACCCTTAATGATAACCTTAACCCTAATGCTAACCTTCGGCCTAACCCTAAACCTATCGCAAAACCTAACCATATCCATTACCCTAAAGCTAACCTGAACCCTAATCCTAACCCCTATCCATTACCCTAACCCTAACTATAACCTTTATGTTAGTTTGAGCCCTAAACCTAAACCTTAAACTAACCCAAACCTCAAACCTTAAACTGACTCTAATAATACAACTAGCTATAATATAATATAATATAATAATAATATAATATAATAACAATATTATTATTATATAATAGCTCTAAACCTGACCCTTTCTCTAAACCTAACCCTAAAACTATCCCTAAATGTAACCCCAGACTGGATATTTGCCCTAGCCCTAATTCTTGCCCTAAAACTAACACAAAACCTAGACCTAATTCTAACCTTAAACCTAGCCTTAATCCTAACCCAAACCATTGCCCTAACCTAACCCTAATGCTAATCATAAAACTAGTCCTAACCCTAAACCTAGCACTAAAACAAAACCAAGCAAGAGGCCAAAACCTAAACCTTAACTTAAACAAAATTCGAACACTACACCTAGACCAAACCCTAGCCCTAATTCGAGTCCTAAATCTAACCTTAAAAATAACCCTGACTCTGACTCATATCCTAACACTCACCCTATCTCTACACAACCCTAAATTTAAACCAAACCCTAAGAGTAACCCTATCCCTAATTTGAGTCCTAAACCTAACCCTAAAACTAACCTTGACCATGACTCATATCCTAACACTAACCATAGCTATAAATATCACCCTGAATTTAACACTAGAATTACCCCTACCCCTAACCCTAAAACTAACCATAATTGTAACCCTTGTTCTTACATTAGCCATTTCCCTAAACTTAGCTGTCGCGACCCCTCGCCGGCAAGGGAAAACACGACACAGGATTCTTCTTTCAGCAGTTTATTCAGGCCTTGATTCAAGTATCATCTTCTAGCGACCCCCCGCCGAGCGCCCAAGCATAGCCTAATAAAGCCTCCTGCATCCCAATCCCAAGCCGCCACGTGGATCTCTCTCATAGGGTGGTAAGGGATTACACGCCAACTCTCCATAAAAGGAGTTGTTTACCACAGGCCACAGTGGAAGCCGGCGCCATCTTCTAATGGCTGCCACGATCTATAACAATGGCTTACCACAGTTCCCCCTTCTATTTTAAATAACAATGCAGGCGAAAGTAGAGGTCCTATCCCACTGTGCAGAAGTGGCTGCAATGTATGGTTCAGTCCTAAGGAGGCGCCTTCCCCAGACCTGATCCCATATCAGCCGACGCCTTTTTTCGTAGGGCGGGGCGTGGACGTCAAACCCGCATGCAATAGGACATGCTTTCCTTGAGGTCCGTTGAGGGATCACTCAAGTGCAGTGCTTTGCCTCGCATCCTGCATCGTGACGACGGCGAGAAGTAGGATAACACAGGTAGCCTGGTAATAATAACAAAATTTAAGTTGGCAACACAATCCCTAAGCCCTAGAGAAATGTATAGATTCTATAGCAGAGAAGAAGTACCAGTCCTGAAACCCATCTGCGTGCAATGGTAACAAGACCTGCAGAGTGCAAGGGCTATTCAGCACTGGGAGAGAATAAGAAAGAGGACATGCCAATCCCAGTGCAATGTGAAACTAACTTGGGGTGCAATGGCCCTGCCCAGAAATCACTGTTTAAGATGTGCAAGCCAGATTTGTGGAGAAATGCCATTTTCCAAGGCCGCAAGAGCCTGTACGATCATAGCCTTCTCTTTTGCATGGCGAGTTTTAAGGCGACAGAGAAGCCACAAACAAAGCACAACACCGAAGCAACACATAGCACCAAAAATGCCCACTCCCACCCATTCCTTAAAGAAGGAAAAAGCAGAGGATAGCCAACTGGTGAATTGACCCAAAGTCACTGGTTCGACACGGGTACTATTCAAAACAGCAATCTGAGTTAGTTGAGACTAGATCAAGTTTTCTGCTTCCATGGACCAGGTTCCGGATAGATACTCCCCGATGATGCGGGAGGCATTTCTGGAATCATTAAATGTGACAGAGGTTATACATAAATGTGCACGTTGATCAACACAACCTAAATGTACTAGAACAGACAATTCCTCAACTTGAGCTTGAAGTAGATCTATCCTTTGATTAGCAGCCAGAATCCCAGATAAAATGTGCTGATTAATTCTACTTTGAGATTCAAGTATGGTGGATGTTTGTTGAATAACCTGATTAATAGTGGCAGCAGTTTGTACCTGGCTGGCCATGGCTACTCCAGCTGTAACTGCTGCAACAGCAGATACCGCCACAGCTGTCACTATAGCTGCCGTAATTGCAAAATCTCTAGGGACTCTAATCAGTTCAACAATAGGAAAAGATTCTGGATCTGCAGTAACCGGGATCGGGACAAAGGTTGGAATTTTCATAATCACTGCCATAGTCCAGGAGCCATTCCAACACTCAGACAAATAGCAGGTAACATTAGAACAATTAAGCATCCCCTGTGATGTCTTATTAGCCAAAAGAAACAGGAACGGAGATTGGAGACAGACTACTGCGGAGGGTAACGTAGCATTAGATAATTGTGAATTACGTGAAAAATTTCCGAGTCTCCTACCTCGTTCCGAGTCTTGGGTACTGCCAGAAACATTAAACAGCCAACTTTGGACTCCTCGTAATTGAGCCAAAGCGGAGATATCAGCTGTGGCCCCCTTCTATTTTAAATAACAAGTTGTTTAATCAAGGGCATTGCTCTATTAGGGTCACCAAAGATTTTTCCTGAGGCGTCCACCATCCTGGCAACAAAGTCTGAGAAAGGTTCTGTGGGGCCTTGTATAATTTTTGTCAAATTACCAGACACTTCTCCTCTATTTGGGAGTGATTTCCATGCACGGATACAAATGTTATTAATCTGTTCATATACCTCAGGGGGGTATCCTGTTTGTTGATTAGCAAACCTGCCTTGTCCCAGAAGCATATCCTTATCCCAGGCAGGGCGTCCCGCTGCATGATTTTGGGCAGCTTGCTCTACTGCACCCTCTAACATAAATGCTCTCCAATCCAAATATTTCCCTGGGGAAACACAAGCGCGGACTAGACTAGCCCAATCTGAAGGAGTCATGCAAAATCTAGTAAGTCCCTCCACCTGAGTGAGAGTGAAAGCGGCATCTATGCCATAAGTGCGGACAGAATCTGCCAAGGTTTTAATTATCTTAAAGTCTAAAGGCTCATGATATCTTCCCCTGTTATTGTCCTGAAATACAGGGTATGCAAGTCCCATATCCGTATTAACTGTCCTCCAAACTTGCGCATGAAAAGATCTCCCGGAACCTTGGCTCCCCCCTACATACGGGGGTGGGGCAACCGGCACCATATCTTCTTCTAGATATTCTACCTCCTCCTCCTCAGAGTTTTATTGACCGATATTAGATCCCTTCCCCTTCTTAAAGTAGGCCTGCGTGCCCTGTATCTCCTTTTTCTTCTTCTTCATTTTTATCTTGCGTAGTTGTTGTAGCAATATATCAAGGTCCTCAGAACTCTCTGAGTCGCTTGTGTTCTCAGGCGTTTTTAATTCGGTCAAGTCTGGGTAGAGCCTTCTCCTATTTTTATTTTCAGGCTCTTTTGCCTTCTCACTACTCTTACTCTTAATACTCTCTGCCACTTCACTATGTGATCCTTCAGATTTTTCCTCATGTAGTTGCTCAAGAACAGCTTGACCCTCACTCACAGCTTCTTGGCATTTACTATCTGCTATACATCCTCTAACTAACTTCCAAAGTGGTATAAAGCCACCCTCTAAGGTGCCTTGCTCACGAGCGAAATCTAGATCTTTCCCTAATTTGTCCCAGCTAGGAATCGTAAGACTCCCTGAAAAAGCAAACCAAGGAGCCGCTATATCAGCTTCTCTCAAAAACATTTGCAAAGTACTCTGCTTTACCTTAAGTCCCTTTGAACGTAGCAACCCATCTAGGGCCAACAAAATTGGGCTTGAAGAGGTAGCGCCCATAATGTTTTCAGAGCTATAAAGAAAGTGAAAGTACAAAAATCCCCGCTCTCTCCTTTTCTAAAGGAGACATGCTAAACATAACCCTAAACCTAACCCCAGTTCTAACACTAATCCTAACACTAATCCTAACCCTAACTCAAGACTTATTCCTAACCATAACCTTTGCTCTAAACTTAGCTCTAACCCTATCTTTAACCCTAAACATAACTCTTATCCAAATGATAACCCTAGGCCTAACCCTAACCCTATCGCTAACCCAAACTCTATGAATTACCCTAAACCTAATCTGAACCCTAAACCAAACCCTATCATTACCCTAACCATAACCCTAATGCTAGTTTGAGCCCAAAACCTAAATGCAAACCTAAAACAAACCCTAACCCTGACCCTAACCCAAATAATTATCCTAGTTCTAAACTTGGCCTTACTCTAAACCTAACACTTAGACTAGACGTAGCCATAAACCTAACCCTAAATCTATCTTTAACCATAACCCTAGACCTGATGTTAGCCCTAGCACTAATCCTAGCCCTAACACTAAAACAAACACTAGCCCTCATCCTAACCCTAATTCTATTCTTAATCATAACCTTAACACTAACCCTACCCCTAACCCTAACTCTAACCCCCATCCTACCTCTAAAACTAGCTACAAAGCCATCTCTTATCCTAAACTTAACCCTAACCCTAACCCTAACCCTATCCTTAATGATAGGCCTAAGCTGAACACTAACCCTAGCCCTAATCCTACCCCTAATTTAACTATAATCCTAACCCTAACCCTAGCCCTAGCCCTAAGACTAACTCTAATTTTCACACTAACCCTATCCCTAGATCTAAACAAATCCATTACTGTAACCCTAACCCTAGCCCTAACCTTGCCCTATCCTTAGTCCTAGCCCTAACCCTAGATCTAATCCTAACTCTAAATATAACCCTAACACTAAGCCTAAGCCTAACACTAACACTAGCCCTAACCCTAATGCTAATCGTAAAAGTAGCCCTAACCCTAACCCTACAACTAAACCAAAACTGAGCAGTAGCCCTAACCTAAACCTTAACTTAAACCAAACCCTAACACTACAACTAGACCTAACTCTAGCCCTAATTAGAGTCCTAACCATAACCTTAAACTAACCCTGACCATGATTCATATCCTAACATTCACCCAGCCTCTAAACACCACGCTAACATTAAACCGAACCCTAACAGTAACTCTAGCCCTTATTTGAGTCCTAACCTAACCTTAAAACTAACTCTGACTCTGACTCCTATTCTAATACTAATTCTAGCTCTAAATATCAACAAAACCTTAAAACTAATCCTAACAATAGAAGTCTAACATCTAAAATTAACCCTAAATAGAACCCTAATTTTAACCCTCATTCTTACATTAGCCATTGCCCTAACCTTAGTCCTAACCCTAATAGAAAACAAGCCCTAACTGAGCCCTTAACCTAGCTTTAACCCTACTCCAAACACTACCCCTAACACAAGCTCTAACCTTATCCCTAACAGTAAGCAAAATGCTAACCCTAATGGTAACCCTAGACCTATCCCTAATCCTAAGGCTAACAAAAACTCTAAGTCAATTAATAGTCCTAAACCTAGCCCTCATTCTAGCTTTAAACCTATCCCAAACCCTAACCCTAACCCTAACACTGACCCTTATTCTGACCATAACACTAATCCTAGGTCTAAACCTGACCCTAACCCTAGACCAAACCCTAACACTAGCCCTACCAATACTTACACCTAAGCCTAACCCTATCACGAGCCCTAGACCTAAACATAATCCTAAATCTAGCCTTAACTCTAGCCCTAGACTTAAGAAAAATCCTAGCCCTAACCCTAACAATAACCCTTAACTTAAGGCAAAGACTAAACCTAATCCTAGACATAAACCTAATCCTAATTCTGGCTTTAACCTCAACTCTATCTCTGATCTGAACACTGACCCTCCCTTTAACACTAAACCTATCTCTAAATCTGACCCTAAACGAAAACCTAAACCTAACACTACACCTAGCTATAACCCTAACCCTACAACTAGCCCTAATTATAACCCTAGCTCTACATGACCCATAGCCTTAACCATACGCCTTAACCTAAAACAAAATGTAGAGCAAATCCTAGGCCTAAACCTAGCCCTAAGCATAACCCTAACTCTAACCCTAGCCCTAAACCTAATCTTAACCCTAGCCTTAGTTCTAACCCTAGCTCAAAGCCTAATCATTACCATAAATATAAAGAGACCTATCCCTAAATCTGAAGCTAACACTAGCCCTAATTCTAACCTTAACCCTAGCCCTAAACCTAGTTCTAAACCTACCCATTACACTAATCCTAACCCTCACCCTTACCGTAGCCCTCACTCTAGCTCTAACTCTATCTCAAACCCTAATGCTCACCCTGACCCTTATTCTGAACTTATCACTAACCCTAGGTCTAAACCTGACCCTAAATCTAGAACAAACTCTAACACTAACTCTAGACCTAAACCTAATTCTAAATCTAGCTTTAACTCTAGCCCTAGACCTAAACAAAAACCTAGCCCTAACAATAACCCTTAGCCTAACCCAAACACTAAACCTACTCCTAGACCTAAACCTAGTCCTAATTCTGGCTCTAAACCTAATTCTAACTCTAACCGGAACACTGACCCTGACTTTAACAGTAAATCTACCTCTAAACCTGACCCTAACCAAAAATATAAACCTAACACTAGACTTAGCCATAACCCTAACCCTACAACTACCCCTATCATAACCCTAGCTCTTACATTGTCCATAGCCCTATCCTTTTGCCTTACCTAACACAAAACCTAGAGCAAATACTAGGCCTAAACCTAACCCTAAGGCTACCCCTAACCCTAACTCTAGCCCTAACCCTAATCCTAACCCTAGCCTTAGTCCTAAACCTAGCTTGAAGCCTAACCCTTACCCTAAATATAAACTTAGACTTATCCCTAACTCTAAAACTAACCCTACCCTTAATCCTAACCTTAATTCTAGCCTAAGCCTAGCTTTAAACCACCAATTACCCTAATGCTAATCCTAACCCTATTGATAACCATAGCTGTAATCCTAAAGCTAATCTTAACAAAAAAAAAAAAAAAAAACTAATCCTGGTCCTAACCCTAAACCTAACACTCGCCATAGCCCTAACGCTAGCTTAAACCCTAACCCATACCATAATCCTAAACATAATCATAGCCTTAACCCTAACCCTAAAACTAATTCTAACCCTAACCCTACACCTAAACCTATATATAACCATATCCATTACCCTAACCCTAATCCTAATCCTAATGATAACCGTAAACATAACCCTAACCCTAACCCTAAGCCTACCATAATCCAATCCCTAGACCTAACACTGAACCTAACCCTTGACCTAGCCCTAGCCTTAACTCTAGCTCAAACCCTCACCCTTATCCTAAACATAACCCTAGCCCAAATCCTAACCCTAACCCAAATCCTAGCCCTAATTCTTACCGTACCATAGCCCAAACCCTAGCTCTAACTCTATTCGTTACCCTAACCGTAACCCTAAACCTAATGCTAATCCTAGCCCTAACTCTTACCCAAACTCTATCCCTAGCCCTGATTCTAATCCAAAACCTCAACTTAGACCTAACCATTACTCAATCCCTAACCCTTACCCTCAACTTAAACATAAGACTTAACTTAAGCCTAAGCCTAACCCTAACCCTATCCCTAATACTAAACTGAACCCTAGCCTTAACCCTAGCTATAATCTCACTCATTACCCTAACACTAAACATAAACCTCATGATAACCATAGCCCTAACCCAAAACCTATTCTAATCCTAACCATAAACCTAACCCTAGACCTAACTTTAAACATAATCCTTGATGGCAAGAATTAAGTCCAAACCTTAGCTCAAAACCTAACTATACCCTAAATCTAACCCTAACCCTAGTCCTAAACCTAACACTAACCCTAACCCCACATCTAAACTTGTCCATTACCCTAAACCTAGGGATAACCCTAGACCTAACCCTAATACTAAACCTAACCCTAACCATAGTCCTAAACCTAAACCTAACTCTAGACTTGCCACTAACCCTAGCTCAAACCCTAAAGTGTACCCTAAACCTAACCCTAATCCTAGCCTTAACCCTAATGCTAACCCTTAATCTAGCTGTAATCCTAACCATAACTCTGTCTCTAACACTTGATCTATCCCTATCAATTACCCTAACGATAACCATAACCCTAATGATAACCCTAGGCCTAACCCTAACCCTATCCATTATGCTAAACCTAATCTGAATTCTAAACTTAACCTAAAACATAAACCTAACCCTATCCATTACCCTAATCCTAACTCTAACCATAACGCTAATTTGAGTACTAAGCCTAAACCTTAACCTAAAACTATCCCTAACCATAAACCTAGACATGATATTAGCCATAGTCCTAATACTTGTCATAACCCTAACACAAACGCTAGCCCTTATCCTAGCCCTAAACCTAGCCTTGAACCTAACCTGTACCCTAAATTAGCCCTATCCCTAATTTTATCCCTTGCCCTATTTCTAAACCAAGCTATAACCCCATCCCTTCCCCTAAACCTAACCCTAACCCTAGTCCTAAAACTAAACCTACAACTAACCCTAGACCTGATCCTAGCCCTAATTTAGCCCTAACCCTAACCCTAACACTAGCACTAAGACTAACTTCAACTCTCACTCTAGCCCTATTCCTAGTCTAACCCCATCTCTTACCATAACCCCAACACTTGACCTAAGCTTAGCCCTAACCCGAGCCCTAGCCCTAACCTTAGATCTAACCATAACTCTAAATATAACCCTAAACCTAACAGTAAGCCACAAACTAACATTAGCCCTAACACTAATGCTAATTCTAAAACTAGCCCTAACCTAGTTCTTGCGCTAAAACAAAAACAAGCCATAGCCCTAACCCTAAACTTTAACCTAAACCAAAACTTGACCCAACACCTGGCCCTAACCCTAGCCCTAATTCTAGAACTATCCTAACCTTAAAACTAACCTTGACCGTGACTCTGACCCAGTAACTAACCCTACCTCTAACATCAACCTAAAAATAAGCCTAAAACTAAAAATAAACATAGCCCTGAACCTAACACTAAAAGTAGCCCTAAACATAACCCTACTTCTTACATTAGCTGTAGCCCTAAACCTAGCCCTAACATAACCTAAAACATAGCCCTAATCCAAGCCCTACACCTCGTTTAACTCTAACCCTAATCCTGGCCCTAGTGCTAAACATTAACCTAAACCTAACCCTAACCCTAAAATTTGCCCTAACCCTAAACCTAACCCTAGCCTTAATCCTAACCATAAACCTAGACCTAACCCTAGCTCTAACCCTATCCATTACCCTAATCCTAAACCTAAACCTAATGCTAACACTAGGATAACCCTAACCCTATCTCTAACCCTAAATTTATCCATTACCCTAAACCTAGCCTGAACCCTAAACCTAAATATATCCATTACCCTAACCTTAGCCCTAAACCTAATGCTAATTAGAGCCCTAACCCTTAACCTTAACCTGACCCAAACCATAACTGTTACTGAGAACATAATAATAACCCTATCTCTAAAACTGACTCTAACCCTCAACCTAACATTTACACTGGAACTAGTCATAAACCTCACCCTAAAACTAACCTTAACCATAAACCTAGACCTGACATTAGCCCTAGCCCTAATCCTAGCCCTAACCCTAACAGAAAACCTAGCCCTAATCCTAGCACTTAACCTAGCCTAGTCCGAACCCTAACCCTAAACCTAGCCCTAAAACTAGACCTAGTCCTAACACTAATCCTAGCTAATCCTAGTACTAATTTTGACCTAACCCTAACCCTAGCCCTAAGACTAACTCTAACTCTCACTGAAGTCCTATCCCTAGTTTTAACCTATCCCTTAAAATAACCCAAACCCTAGCCCTAAGCCTAGACCCAACCATAGCCCTAACTTTTGCCCTAGCCCTAAATTTAGATCTAAACCTAACTGTATATCTAACCCTAATTCTAAGCCTAAACCTCATCCTAATACTAGCCCTATGCCTAATGCTCATTGGAAAACTAGATCTAACCCTAACCCTAGCACTCAAATGAAACTGAGTCATAGGCTTAACCCTAAACCTTACCCTAAATCAAACACTAACCCCATACCTAGCCCTAAACCTAGCACTAATTTGTGTCATAATCCTAACTCCAGAATTTACAATGACCCTGACTTGGACACTAACACTAACCCTAGCTCTAAACAATACCCTAACCCTAAACATCACCCTAACCCTAAACCTAACCATAAAAATAACCTAATTGGAACTCTAGATCTTAAATTAGCCATGGCCCTGCCCTAACAGAAAAACCTAGCCCTAATCTGAGACCTAAACCTAGCTTTAAACCTAACCCTAACCTTCACCCTATCCCTATCCCTAACCCTAATACTATCCCCAACACTAGCTCTAACCCTGTCCCTTACCCTGAGGCAAACCCTCACCCTAATGCTACCCTACTCCTAACCCTAATCCTTAGCCTACCCCAAAACATAACTCTAATACAAATACTAACCCTAGCTCTCATTCTGGCTCTAAAACTAATCCAAACTCTAACCCTAACCCTGACCCTTATTCTGACCCTAACTCTAACCCTAGGTTTAAATCTGACCCTAACCCTAAACTGAAACCTAACATTAGCCCTACGGGTAACACATCCTAAACCTAACCCTAACAGCAGACCTAGAAATAAGCCTAATCCTAAATCTAGTCATAACTCTAGAACTAGCCCTAAACAAAAACCTAGCCCTAGGCCTAACAATAACCCTTAACCTAACTCAAACATTAACCCTACCCCTAGACATGAACCTAGCCCTAATTCTGGCCCTAACCTTAAACCTAAACCTACCCTGAACAATGACCCCTACCTTAACACAAACCTAGCTCTAAACTGTATGCTAACCCAAAATCTAGCCATAACCCTAACACTAGACCTAGCCATAATCCTAACCCTAGCTCTTTCACTACCCATAGACCTAATGAGACCCCTAAACCTCCACAAAACCTAGCCCTAATCCTAGCCCTAATCCTAGCCCTAAGCCTAACCCTAAACTTAACCCTAGTCCTAACCCAAACCCTAACCCTCACTCTAGCCCTAACCCTAGGTCAAACACTAACCCTTAACATAAACATAACCCTAGCCCTAACACTAACCCTAATGCTAATCCTAGCCCTAATCCTTACCATAAACAAGACCAAACCCTAGCTCTAAATCTATCCATGACCCTAAATATAAACCTAACCCTAATGCTAATCCTAGTGCTAAACTTAACCCTAATCCTAAAGCTAGACCTGACACTAATCCTAACCCTCGCCCTGGCCCTAAACATAGGTCAAACTTTAACACTTACCCTAAACATAACCCTAACACTAACCCTAAGCCTAACCCTAACCATAACCTTAACCCTAGACCTAATCCTAACCATAATCCTAGTCCTAAACCAATCCATTACCCTAAACATAAGCTTAACCCAAATGCTAACCCTAGGCCTAAACTTAAAACTATCACTAACACTAACTTTATCATAACCTAAACCTAACTTGAACATAAAACCTAACCCTATCAATTACTCTAAACCTAACCCTAACACTAACACTAGTGCTAATTCGAGCACTAAAACTAAACCATAACCCAAACAAAACTCTGAACAAGACACTGACTCTAATAATACACCTAGCTCTAAACCTGACCCTTACCCTAAACCTAACCCTTACACTAGACCTAAATATAAAACTAAGCATAACACTATCCCTAACCAAACCATAGACCTGACATTAGTACACTACCTAATTCTTGCCCTAAACTTAACACAAACCCTAGACATCATCCTAGCCCTAAACCTAGCCTTAATCCTAATCCGAACCCTAACCCATGACCAATCCCTAATTTCAACCCTCGCCTTAGTTCTGAACCTAGGTATAACCACATCCCTTCCCCTAACCCTAACCCTAACCTAAACTATCACTAACTCTAACCCAAGCCCTAACACTAGGCTTAACTATAACAGTAACCCTAGCTCTAATCCTAGCCCTAATTTATCACTAAATGTAACCCTTACTCTAACCCTAGCCCTAAAATTAACCCTAACTCTCGAGCTAGACCTATTTCTAGTACTAACCTTATCTGTTACCATAACCCTAATACTAGCCCTAACCTTAACCCTAACCCTAACCCTAACCCTAGATCTAACCATAATTCTAAATCTAACCCTTACCCTAAGCCTAAATCTCACCCTACTACTAGCCCTAACACTATCACTAATCCAAAAACTAGCCCTAACACAAGCACTAGACCTAAAACAAAACTGAGCCATAGCCCTAATGCTAATCCTAACCTAAATGCACCTATATATCTGACATTAGCCCTAGCCCTAATTCTTGTTCTAACCTTAATGCAAAACCTAACCCTACATATACACTTAACCCTAGCTCTAATTCGAATGTTATCCCTAAACCTAAAAGTGACACTGACTCTGGCTCTGACCCTATCACTTACCCTATCTCAAATCATCACCCTAAAATTAAACCTAATCATAACACTAGATCTAGCCCTAACCCTAACCTGAATCTAGACCTAATCGTAATTCTAGTTCTTACATTAGCCATAGCCCTACCTTAGCCATAACCTAATCTAAAACCTAGCCCTAATCTGAGCCCTAATCCTAGATCTAACCCTAACCCTAGTCCTAATCATAAAACCAGTTCTTACATTAGCCATAGCCCTAACCCTAACACAAAACCTAGCCCTAGTGTGACCCCTAACTCTAGCTTTAACCCTAGCACTAACCATAACCCTAACCCTAACCCTTACACTAAACCTAATCCTAACCCTAGCATTAATGCTAAACATAACCCTAGCCCTAACCCTAGCTGTAATCCTATCCATTACCTTAACCATAAACTTATCCCAAATGGTAACCCTAGGATAACCCTAACCCTATCCAAAACTCTAATACTATTACCTAAACCTAACCTGAACCCTAAACCTAACCATATCCATTACCCTAAAAAACCTACCCCCTAATGCTAATTTGAGCCTTAAACCTAAACCTTAATCTAAAAAAACCCTAACCCTTTTCCTGACCCTAATAATACCACTATCTAAAACTGAACATAACTCTTAACCTAACCCTTACACTATACCTAACCATAAATTTAACCCTAAAACTATTCCTAACCATAACACTAGACCTGACTTTAGCCCTAGTCCTAATGCTAGACCTAACCCTAACAAAAACCATAGCCCTAATCCTGGCCATAAACTTAGCCTTAATCATAAACCTAACCTGAACACTAGCCCTAACCCTAAATTGAACCTTCACCCTAGGCCTAAACCTAGCTATAACATCATACCATACCCTAACCCTAATCCTAAACCTAACCCTAAGCCATGGCCTAGCCGTAATACTAACCCTAGCTCTAATCCTATCCTTAATTTAGCCTTAATCCTAAACCTAATCATATCCCTAGCCCCATGACTAACTCTAACTCTCACCCTAGCCCTAGCCCTAGTTCTAAATTTATCCCTTTCTAAGCCAAAGCCTAGCCCTAACCCTAGCCCAAACCTAGCCCTAAATTTAGGCCTAGACATAAACCTAGATCTAACCCTGACTCTAAATCTAACCCTAAACCTAGACCTAAACCTCACCCTGACACCAGCCCTAACCCTAATGCTAATTTGAAAACTTGCCCTAAGCCTAGCCATAGCCCTCAAACAAAACTGAGCCATAGCCCTAATCCTAACCCTTAACCTAAACCAAATCCTAATGCTATACCTAGCCCTAACCCTAACCCTACAACTAATATTGACCCTGACTCTGAACCTAAAACTAACCCTACCTCTAAATATCACCTTAACCTTAAACCTAACACAAACACTAGACCTAGCCCTAACCCTAACCCTAGTCCTAATCATAAAACCAGTTCTTACATTAGCCATAGCCCTAACCCTAACACAAAACCTAGCCCTAGTCTGAGCCCTAACTCTAGCTTTAACCCTAGCCCTAACCATAACCCTAACCCTAGCTCTAAACTTATCCCTTATCTTAAGTCAAACCCTCACCCTAATGCTACCCTAGTTCTAAACCTAATCGTTAGCCTACCCCAAACCTTAACTCTATTACTAGTCCTAACCCTAGGTCTCATTCTATCTCTAACCCTAACCCAAAGCCTAAGCCTAACCCTGACCCTTATTCTGACCCTAACACTAACCCTAGGAATAACCCTGACCCTAATACTAAACCTAACCCTAACACTAGCCCTACTGGAAAACCTATACCTAAACTAACTGGAACACTAGCACTAGACCTAAACTTAATCCTAAATATAGCCATAACTCTATCCCTAGCCCTAACAATAACTATTAACCTAACACAAAGACTAACCCTACACCTAGACCTAAACCTAGTTCTAATTCTGGCCCTAACACTAAATCCAATAATAACCTGAACACTGACCCTTACCCTAACATAATCCCTAGCTCTAAATCTTATCCTAATACAAAACCTAACCCTAACACAGGATTTATCCATAACCCTAATGCTCAAACTAGCCATAACCATAAACCTTGCTCTTTCATTACCCATAGACCTAATGCTAGCCATAAACCTCACATAAAACATAGCCCTAAACCTAGCCCTAAGCATAACCCTAACATTAACCTAACCAAACCCTACCCTAACGCTTGCCGTAGCCCTTACCCTAGCTCAAACTCTAACCCTTGCCCTAAGCATAACCCTAGCCCTAAACCTAACCCTAATCCTAGCCCGAATCCTAACTGTAACCATAGCCCAAGTCCTAGATCAAACTTTATCCATTACTTTCAACATAACCCTGACCCTAATGTTAACCCTAGCCCTAACCCTAACCCTAAACATAACCATAGCCGTGACTCTAACCCTAAATCTCATGCTAGCCCTAACCCTAGCTCAAACCCTAACACACTAAACCTAACTGTAACACTAACCCTAAGCCTAACCCTAATCCTATCCCTAACCCTAACCTTAACCAATTTCTAACACTAGCACTAACCCTATCCATTACCCTAAACATAAGCCTAACACAAATGTTAATATTAGGCCTAACCCTAACCCTAATCCTATTGCTAACACTAATCCTATACATTACTCTAAACCTAAACTGAACCCTAAACCTAACCCTATCCATTACTCTAACCTGAATCCTAACCCTAATGCTAATTCAAGCCCTAACTGTAAACCTTAACCCAAACCAACTCTAACCCGGACTCTGACCCTAATAATACACCTAGCTCTAAACCTGACCCCTACTCTAAAACTAACCCTTACACTAGACCTAAACCAAACCCTGAAACTATCCCTAATTGTAACCCTATACCTGATATTAGACCTAGCCCTAATCTTAGCCCTAACCTTAACACTAACCCTAGCTCTCATCCTATCCCTAAACCTAGCCTTAATCCTAACCAGAACCCTCACCCTAGCCCTATTCCTTATTTTAACCCTTTCCCTAGCCCTGAACAAAGCTATATAACCCCACCCTTTCCCTAAAACTAATCCTAACCCTAGCCCTAACCATAGGCCTAACCCTAACAATAATCCTAGCGCTAATCCTAGCCCTAATTTAGCCCTAAACTTAACCCTACCTCTAACCCCAGCCCTAAGACTAACTCTAACTCTCAACCCTACCCCTATTTCTATTTCTAACCCTATTCGTTACTGTAACCCTCACTCACACTAGACCTAACCTTAGCCCTAACCCTAGCCATAGCCCTAACCATAGATCTAACCATTATGCGAAAATCTAACCCTAATCTTAAGCCTAAACCTCACCCTAACACTATCCCTAACACTATTGCTAATCCTAAACTAGCCATAACACTAGCCCTAGCCCTAAAACAAAACCGAGCCTTTGCTCTAACCCTAAAAATACCATATACTAAACCCTACCACTATAACTAGCAATAACCCTAGCTCTAATTCGAGTCCTAGGCCTAAAATTAACCCTGACCCAACACTTATACAAACACTAACCCAAGTTCTATATATCACCCTAACTTTAAAGCTAACACTAACACAAGACTGAGCCAAAACCATAACCCTAAAACTAACCCTAATCTTAACACTAGTTCTTACATTGGAAATAGCCCTAACCCTAACACAAAAATAGCTCTAATCCGAGCCCTAACTAGATTTAACCCTAACCCTAACCCTAACCCTAACCCTAGCCCTAAACCTAACCCTAAACATAGCCCTAACCCTAGCTCTAACACTATCACTTGCGCTAAGCCAAAAAGTATCCATAATGCTAAACCTAGTCCTAATCATAATACTTAGCCTAAACCAAACACTAACCCTATTACTGGTCCTAACCCTATCACTCATTCTAGCTCTAACCCTAACACAAAACCTAACTCTAAACTTCACCCTTATTCTGACCATAACACTAATTATAGGTCTATATCTGATGCTAACCCTAAACCAAAACCTGAAACTATCCCCATAAGTAACTTATACCTAAACATAACCCTAACACTAGTCCTAGACCTAAACCTAATCCTAAATCGAGCGATAACTCTAGCCCTAGACCTAAAAAAATCTTAGTCCTATCCCTAAAATAACCATTAACCAAAAACAAACACTAACCCTACCCCTAGACCTAACCCTAGTCCTAATTCTGGCTTTCACCCTAACCCTAACACTTACTTGAACACTGACCCTGACACTAACAGTAAACCTAGCTCTAAAACTGACCCTAAACCAAAATCTAAATTTAGCACTAGACCTAGCCATAGCCCTAACCCTAAAATGGGCCCTAATTAGAACCCTAGATCTTACATTAACAATAGTATTAACCCTTGGCCTAAACCTAACAAAAAACCTAGCCCTAATCCGAGGCCTAAACCTACCCTAAGCATAATCCTCACCCTAACCCTAGCCCTAACCCTAACCCTAACCCTTACCTTAGTCCTAACCCTAGCTCAAAGCCTAAACATAACTCTAAAACTATCCCTAACCATAAGCATAACCCTAGCCCTAATCCTAACGTTAATTCTAGCCCTAACCCTAGCTCTAACCCTAGTCATTACCTTAACTCTAACACTAAACCTAATGATAACCCTAGCCCTAACCCTAACCAAAACCCTAATAAAAATCATAAACCTAACCCTAGACCTAACCCTAAACCTAACCTTTGCTGCAGCCTTAACCCTAACTCAAACCCTAACCCTTACCCTAAACCCAACAGTAAACCTACCCTTAAAACTAAACTTAACCCTAAATCTAACCTTAACACTAAAGCTAACCTTACATCTAACCCAATATATTATCCTAAACCTAACCCTAACTCTAATGAAAACCCTAACCCTAAACCTAACCCTGACTATAACCATAACTTTAACCCTAGACATAACACTAAACCAAACCCTCACTCTAGGAATAAACCTAGCACAAAACCTAACCTAACCTTAACCCTACCCTAAGCTAGTGTTACTAGCCCTAACCCAAAACCTAAGCTTAACTCTAGACCTAATCTTAACAATAATCTTAGACCTAACACTAGCTCTAACCCTATACACTATCCTTATGATAACCCTAATCCTAATGCTAACCCTAGGCCTAACCCTAACCATTTTGTTAACCTGAAACTTCTCCATTCCCCTATACCTACCCTGAACCCTAAACCTAACCCTATCCATTACTCTAACCCTAACCCTAATGCTCATTGAGCCCTATCCTTAAACATTAAGCTAAAACAAACCCTAACCCTGATCCTGACTCTACCATAGCTCTAATCCTGACCCTTACCCTAAGCCTAACACTTACACTAGACCTAGACACAAACCTGACTCTAAATTTACCCCTAACTGTAACATTAGACCTGACATAAGCCCTAGCCCTAATTCTAGAACTAAACATACAACATACCCTAAACCTAGCCTTAATCATATCCCTAACCCTATCCCTAGCCCTAGCCCTAATTCTAACCCTCACCCTACCTCTAAACCTAGCTATAACGCCATCCCTTACCCTAAAGATAACCCTTACCCTAAAGATAACCATAACCCTAGTCCTAATGCTAGGCCTAAACTGAACACTAAACCTAGCCCTAATCCTAGCCCTAATTTAGCCCTATCCTTAAAACTAAACATAACCCTAGCTCTAAGACTAACTCTAACTCTCATTTTAGCCATATCCCTATTCCTAAACCTATCCGTTACCATAATCCTAACTCTAGCCCTAACCCTTGCCCTATCCTTAGACCTAGCCCAAACCCTAGATCTAATCTAACTCCAAATCTAACCCTAACCCTAAGCATAACCTAACACTAACACTAGTCCTAACCCTAATGCTAATCATATAACTAGTGCTAACCCTAAACCTAGGACTAAAACCAAATTGAGCAAATCCCCTAACCCTAAACCTTACCTTAAACCAAACCATAACACTACACCTAGACCTAACCCTAGGCCTAATTGGAGTCCTAACCCTAACCTTAAAACTTACCCTGACCTTGACTCCTATCCTAACAGTCACATTAGCTCCAAACACCATGCTAAACTTAAACGAAACCCTAACAGTAACCCTAGCCCTAATTCATGTCATAACCCAAACTTTAAAACTAACCCTGACCCTAACTCATATCCTAACCATCACCCTATCTCTAACCACCACCCTCATCTTGAACTGAACCCTAACAGTAACCCTAGCCCTTACTTAAGTCCTAACCCTATCCCTAAAACAAACTCTGATTCTTACTCAGATCCTAATAATAACTCTAGCTCTACATATTACCCTAATCTTAAACCTAACACTTACACTACACCTACCCCTAACCCTAACCGTAAAACTAACCCTAATTGTAACCCTAGATTTTACAATAGCCATTTACTTAACCCTAACATGAAAACTAGCCCTAATCTGAGTCCAAAACCTAGATTTCACCCTAATCCTAATCCTAACCATAGCCCTAACCCTAGCTCTATGGCTATCACTTATCCTAAGCCAAACACTAACACTAATGGTAACCCTAGACCTATCCCTAATATTCAGGCTAATCAAAACCTTAACCCTTTTAATAGTCCTAAACCAAGCCTTCACTCTAGCTCTAACCCTATCCCAAACCCTAATTCTAACCCTGATCCTTATTCTGATCCTAACAGTAACCCTCGGTTTAAACCTGACCTAACTCTAGACCAAACCCTAACACTAGCCCTAGACCAAAACCTAATCCTAAATCTAGACTTAACTCTAGCCCTAGACCTAAACAAAAACTTAGCCTTAGCCCTAACAATACACCTGAACGAAACCCAAACACTAACCCTACCTCTAGACCTAAACCTAGTACTAATTCTGGCTGTAACCCTAACTCTAACTCTAACCCAAACACTGGCCCTGCCTTTATAGTAAACCTGTCTCTAAATTTGACCTTACCGGAAAATCTAAACCTACACTGTACCTAGCCATAACCCTAACATACAACATACCCTAAACTAGCCCTAAATATAACCCTAGCTCTTACATTACCCATAGCTCTAACCCTAGGCCTAAACCTAACACAAAACCTAGAGCTCATCCCAGGCCAAAACCTAGCCTTAAGCATAACCCTAACCCTAACCCTCACCCTAACCCTAACCTAACCCTCACCTTAGTCCTAATCCTAGCTCAAAGCCTAACCCTAACCCTAAACATAAACCTACATCTATCCCTAAAAATAACCATAACACAAGTCCTAATCCTAAACTTAACCCTAGCCCTAAACCTACCCTTTACCCCAAACCTAAACCTAACCCTATTGATAATCCTAGGCCTAACCTTAACACTATAACTAATTGGAAAAATAACCCTAGACCTAACCCTCAAACTCACACTCACCACAGTCTTAACCCTAACTCAAACCCTAACCTAATCATAAACCTAAACATAGCCATACCTCTAACCCTAAATCTAAACCTCTATCTAACCCTAACTATAACTCTAAACCTACATCTAAACCTATCCATTACCCTAACCTTAACCCTACCCCTAATGATGACCTAGCCCTAATCCTAACCCTAACCCTAACCTTACTGTAATCTTATCCCTAGACTTAACCCTAAACCTAACCCTCACCCTAGGCATTACCGTAGCTCAAAACTTAACCCTTATGCTAAACATAACCCTGATGCTAGCCCTAGTTCTAACCCTAACCCTAACCGTAACTCAAGGCCTATTCCTAACCATAAACCTAGCCCTAAACTTAGCCCTAAACTATCCATTATACTAACCCTAACCCTTACCCTAATGCGAACCCTAGACATAATCCTAACTCTAACAATTAGCTAAACCTAACCTGAACCCTAAACAAAACCCTATCATTACCCTTACACACACCCAAATGCTAACTCAAGCCCTAACCCTAAACCCTAACTTTAACCAAACTCTAACTCTGACCCTGACACTAATAAATCCCCTAGCTCTAAAGCTGACCCTTACCTTAAGCCTAACACTTACACTGGACCTAGCCATAAACATAATCCTAAAACTATCCCCAACTGTAAGTCTAGACCTGACTTTAGCCCTAGCCCTAAACTTAACACAAATCACAGGCCTTATCGTAGCACTAAACATATGGTTACTCCTAACCTTAACCCTAACACTATCGCTAACCCTAACACTAACCTAGCCCTAATTTTAGCCCTAATTTAGCCCTATTCCTAACCCTAACCCTTACCCTAGATGTAAGACTAACTCTAACTCTCACCCTAGCCCCATCCCTTGTTCTAAACCAATCCCTTTCCAGAACATTAATCCTAGCCCTAACCCTAGCCCTATCCTTAGCCCTAGCCCTAACCTAGATTTAACTTTAACTCTAAATCTAAAAATAACCCTAAGCTTAACTCTAACCCTAAGCCTAACTCTAAATCTAACTTTAACCCTATAGATAAACCTAAACGTAACACTAGCCCTAACCCTAATTCTAATCCTAAAACTAGCCCTTACCATAGCCCTAGCCCTAAAAAAACTGAAACATAGCCATAACCCTAACCCTTAACCTAAACCAAAACCCTAACCCTAATTTGAGTGTTGATCCGAACCCTAAAACTAACACTGACCCTGACTCTGACCATAACACTAACCCTAGCTCTGAACATAACCCTAACGCTAAACCTAAAACTAACAATAGATATAGCTCTAACCCTAACCCTAAATTTAGCCCTAAACATAACCCTGGTACTTACATTAGCCATAACCCTAACCCTAGAACTAACTTAACACAAAATCTAGCCCTAATCGGAGCTCTAACCCCAGGTTTAACCCTAATCCTAACCCTAACCCTAGCCCTAATTATAAACATAACCCTAGCCCTAACCCTAGCTCTAACCCTATCCATTGCCATAAACTTAACCCTAACCCTAATGCTAAACCTAGTCCTAAACCTAACCCTATCCCTAATCCTAACCCTATCTATTACCCTAATTCAAACATAGAGCTTAAACCTCACCCTATCATTAACCAAACACTAGCCCTAATGCTAATTTGAGCCCTAATTTTAAAATGTAACATATCAAAATACCTAAACCAGACTCTGACTGTAAAAATATTCCTAGCTCTAAACCTGACCTTAACCCTAAAACTAACCTTTACACTACATGTAGCCATAAACCTAACACTAAAACTATCTTTAACCATAACCCAAGACATGATAGTAGCCATAGCCCTAATCCTAGCCCTAAACTTAAAACAAACCCTAGCCCTCATCCTAGCCCTAAACCTAGCCATAATCATAACCCTAACCTTAACCATAACCCTAACCTAATTCTAACCCTTACCCTCCCACTAAACCTAGCTATAACACATTCCTTACCCTAAACTTACTCCTAACCCTAATCCTAATGCTAGACCTAAGCTGAACACTAACCCTAGACCTAATCCTAGCCCTAATTTAACCCTATCCCTAATTCTAATGCTAACCATAGCCCTAAGACTAACTCTAACTCTCATGCTAGCCCTATCCCGAGTTCTAACACTATCCCTTAAATTAACGCTAACCCTAGCCCTAAACCATAGCCATAAACCTAGCCATAACCCTTGCCTAATCCTTATTCCTAGTCCTAACCCTAGATCTAACTCTAACTCTAATATTAACCCTAAGCCTAAGCCTAACAATAACACTAGCAATAACCCTAACACTAATCATGAAACTAGCCCTAACCGTAACCCTAGCAGTAAAAAAAAAAAAAAAAAAAAAACGAGTAATAGCCCTAACACTAAACCTTAACTTAAACCAAACACTAGCACTACACCTAGACCTAACCCCAGAACTAATTTGAGTCCTAACCTTAACTTTAATACTAACCCTGACTTTGACTCATATCCTAACACTCACCCTAGCTCTAAACACCCCCCTAACATTAAACCAAACCCTTACAGTAACCCTAGCCTTATTTCGAGTCCTAAACCTAACCCTGACCCTGACTATTAACAGAACACTATGGCTTGCTCTAAATATCACCCTAACCTTAAAATTAATTAACACTAGAGGTTTAACACCTAATCATAATCCAAAAATTTACCCTAATTGTAACCCTAGCTCTTACATTAGCCATTGCTCTAAACCTAGCCCTAATTTTAACACAAAAACTAGCCTTAAACCAAGCCCTAAACCTAGCTTTAACCCTAACCCTTGCCCTAACCCTAGCCCTAACCCTAGCTCTAACCCTATACCTTACCCTAAGCCAATCCCTAACACTTAAGCTAACCCTAATCCTAACGTAACACAAACCCTTACCCTTCTAGTCCTAACCCTAGCCCTCATTCTAGCTCTAACCATAAATCAAAACGTAACCCTAACCCTGACCCTTATTCTGACCCTAACACTTAATCATAGGTCTAAACCTGAACCTAACCCTAAACCGAACCCTAACAGTAGCCCTTCCATTAACCTTATACCTAAACCTAACACTAACCCTAGCCCAAGACCTATACCTAATCCTAAATCTAGCCATAACTCGAACCCTAGACCTAAAGAAAAATCTAGACATAGCCCTAACAATAACCATTAGCCTAAGCCGAACACTAACTCTTCCCCTAGACCTAACCCTAGACCTTTAATTCTAACCTTAACCCTAACCTGAAAACTGACCCTGACACTAACAGTAACCCTAGCGCTAAACACCGCCCCAACCCAAAACCTAACCCTAAAACTATACCTAGCCCTAATATTAACCCTAAAACTAGCCTGAATCATAACAAGTTCTTACATTAGCTGTAGCCCTAACCTATTGCAAAACCTAGCCCTAATCCAAAGCCTACCCTAGCTTTAACCCTAAAGCTAATCCTAATCTTATTATAGCCCTAACCCTAAAACTAAGCCTAACCTTAGACCTAATCCTTAGCATAACCCTAGCCCTAACCCTAGTTCTAACCTATCCATTACTCTAATGATAACCCTAACCATTATGCTAACCCTAGGCCAAACCCTAATCCTATCCCTAACCCTAACCCTATCCATTACCCTACACTTAACCTGAACCCTAAACCTAAAACTATCATTACCTTATCCTTAACAATAATGCTAATTTGAGCCTTAAACCTAAACCTTAACCTGACCCTAACTCTAATAATACCCCTAGCTCTAAACCTGACCCTAACCATAAACCTAACCCTTAAAATAGACCTAACTATAAACCTAACCCTAAACTATACCTAACAGTAACCCTAGATTTGGCTTTTGCCCTAGCTCTAATCCTTGTCCTAACCCTAACACAAAACTTAGCTCACATCCTAGCCATAAACTTCACCTTAATCATAAACCTAACCCTAACCCTAATTCAAACCCTCACCTTAGCCATAAAACTAACTATAACCCCAACCCTTACCCTAAACCTAACCTTAACCCTAAACCTAACACCAACCCTAGCCCTAACCCTAGGCCTAACCCTAACCCTAACCCTTTCCCTAAGACTAACTCTAACTCTCGCCCCAGCCCTATACCAAGTTCTAACCCAATTCCTTACCATCACCCTAAACCTAGCCCTAAACTTAGCCCTAACCCTAGCCCTATCCTTAGCTCTAGCTCAAACCCTAGATCTAAACCTAACTCTAAATCTAACCCTAAACCTAAGCCTAAACCTCACACTAACACTAGCCCTAACCCTAACACTAATCCTAAAACAAGCCCTCACCCTACCCATAGCCCTAAAACAAAACCGAGTCATAGCCCTAACCCTAACCCTTAACCCAAACCAAACCCTAACCTTACACCTGGCCCTACACCTATCTCTAATTCTAGTCCTAAGTCTAACCTGAAAAGTAATTCAGACACTAACTCTGACCCTAACACTAACTCTAGCTCTAAATATTGTCATAACCATAAACCTAACCCTAACACTAGACCTAGTCCTAACCCTAACCCTATAACTAGCGGTAATCATAACCCTACTTCATACATTACCCTTAGAACTTAACCCAAACCCTAACCTAACCCAAAACCTAGCCTTAGTCAGAGTCCAAAACCTAGCTTTAACCCTAAACATAAACGTAACCCTAACCCAAACAAAAGCCCTAATCCTATACATGTCCCTAGCCCTAATCTTAGGTCTAACCCTTTCCATTACCATAATGATAACCCTAACCCTTATGCTAAACATTAGACCTAATCTTAACCCTATCCATTACAATAAACCACATCTAAACCCTAAACCTAACCCTGTCATTAACCCTAACCCTAAACCTAATGCTAATTTGAGCCCTAAACCTTACCTCTAACCTAAACCAAACCCTATAATTGAACCTGACCCTAATAATAACCCTAGTGCTAAACTGACCCTTACTCTAAACCTAACCCTTAAACTGGACCAGGCCATAAACCTAACACTAAATCTATCCCTAACTGTAACCCTAGACCTGGCATTAGCCCTAGCCCCAATACTAGCTCTAACCCTAACACAAACACTAGCCTTCATGCTAGCCCTAAGCCTAGCCTTAATCGTAACCCTAACCCTAACCCTAGCTCTAACCCTAATACTAACCCACACCCTAGCCCTCAATCTAGCTATAACCCACTCCCTTATCCTACATGTAACCCTAACTCTAACCCTTACCTGAGGTCTAAACCTAACCCTAACCCTAGCCCTAATTTAGCCCTATCCCTAACCATAACCATAGCCCTAGCCCTAAGACTAATTCTAACTCTCACACTAGCCATATCACTAGTTCTAACCCTATCTCTTACCATAACCCTAACACTAGCCATAACCCTAGTCCTAAGCCTTGCCCTATCCTTAGTCCTAGCCCTAACCATAGGTCAAATCCTAACTCTAAATCTAACCCTCACCTGAAGCCTAAGATTAACCATTATAAATACATTTATATTTAGATTCTATGTCTACAGATGTTGGCTTCAATTATTATTTAGAATATAGTCATTATTTCATAAAAAGCATACCATTTCTGGTGGTATATAGAGAACTGATGGTCAGAAGTAGGATGCTATGATAAGGGGGAAAGGAGTGAGGGTATGAAATTAATCTATCTTAGCAAATTGGAGGAGAACTGTAATGAATAGACAGGGGTAATTTATGGAAGAATGTATAAATTCAAATTCCTTATCTGTATTCATAAAATTACTCTATGTATAAATAGTAAGTTAAGAGGTTGAAAGTGGGATAGAGGGAGCAAGAAAAAAGAAGAAACAAAACAAGGAAAGAAAGAAAGAGAGGGAGAATGAAAATTAGAGAAAATAAAGTGGGGGGGAGGGTGAGGTGGGCTTATGCAATTCCTCTATATTATACTATTCTGGTGATTCTGTTCTTAAAGTCCAATTTCATGCAAAGTTCTTGGTTTCACATATGTTGAGATTGTGAGGGCCAGAGGGGGAAGGGTAGAGGAGAATATATGAGAAGAGCGAGAATAGAAAAGTCTCTCAGAACTCTGTTTTCTTCCAGTAGGTGGAATTGTCTATGCCTAGCTTGAGTCTCTGTGCTAAGAGTGGTGGATGTAGGCAGTTTGAGAGGGCTTGAGCTTCTACCTGGAGCCTCCCTATTCTTAGTCTCTGAGTTGGAAACCAGGTACCTGTACAGTTGCTGTTCCACATTGATAGCTACGCCCCTCAAAAGCCTGTCAGAAAAATCTTGAGTTATCACAGCTGGAGGTAGGGAAGTTGGAAACCGGGTACTTGAGCAGCCACAGAACTGAGCTGGTAGCCACAGCCACCGATAGATGGTGAGTAAGGTTTTCCAAGACGGATTCCATCTGTTACCTGTGTAGGGTGTTTGGTGAGGTGGGAGGTTCTGGGGTGACGTTTGGCTGTGTCCAGACCTTGGTCTGGTGACCCACAAGCAAAGCCTCTGTGTTCTGTGCTACCTACCCTCTGCACCGAGAGTGCCTGCACGGGCAGAGACTCCCATCTGAGCCTAGAGGGAACCTGCGGCCAAGACTTCCATCTTCGCCAAGAGCTCACGTGCGGCTGAGACTTCTGTCTGAGCTGAGAGCACATGCGCAGCCGAGACTTCCATCTGTGCAGAGAGCTCATGCACACCCGAGATTTCCGACTTCTGACTGAGCCGAGAGCAACCACACAGCTGAGCCTTCCATCTGCACAGAGAACTCCAGCGTCACCCTAGTTTTCTTCAAATTTCTATGATATTGGGCAAGATTAATCTTTTACTTAGCCTTACTATGCTCCACAGGTTTGGGCCTTCTCAGTTCAATGGTTCGCCGTCAGGAACAGTTTGTATTTTAAGATTTTCCTTCATTATGGCTTATTGATGTGAATGAAAATTGAGCTAGAAATAAAACAGGGTTCGTAGGAGGTGCTTGAAACTTCACAGATCAGTTCTCAATGGGCACTCTCTAGTTTCTTTCTTTTGAAGGTAGGCCAAAGATGAAGCATGCAAAAGCAACTGTATCTGAGCCCTTAAGGAGAAAACAGAGAAATATGTATGTATTGAAATAAGTCTCCCAATGATTTGATCAGATTTCTTTGATACTGTGCAGTATTCATCTTTAACTTTCCCCACTGGGCTCCCCAAGTTTGGGACATGTAGGATCAATGGTTTTCTATTCAGGTAAGGGTTAGGGTTAGGGTTAGGGTTAGGGTTAGGGTTAGAGGTAGTGTTAGAGGTTTTATGTTCAAATTTCTTTGATGCTGGGCTGAATTCATCTTTTCCCTAGCCTTACTATTCTCCCCAGGTTTGGGCCTTTGGGTTCATTTGTTCGCTGTCAGGAACAGTTTGTATTGTAAGGTTTCACTTCATTTTGGCCTATATGGGTAAATGGAAATAGAGCTTGAAATCAAACAGAGTTGGCTTGAAAGTTTGCTTGAAACTTCACACACTCAATCAGTTCTCAGTCTGCATTTTCTGGTTTGTTTCTTGTGGAAGTAGCCCTATGCTGAAATAGAAAGAAATAGCTTCATCTGTGAGTGCTTTAGGAGGAATCTTCAATATTTTTTGGTCAAATTAATTTGATACTGTACAGGACTCATCCTTTAGCTAGCCTTATTAGGATCCCCAGTTTGGGGCCTTTAAGTTCAATGGTTCACTGTCAGGAACAGTTTGAATTTTTAGGTGTCCCTTCATTATGGCTTATAGGTGTGAATGACAATGAAGCTGGAAATCAAACAGGGTTGGTACTAGCTGCTTGATACGTCACACACTCAATTAGTTCTCTGTGAGCACTCTCTGCTTTCTTTTTATTGAATATTGGCCAAAGGAGAAGCATGCAAAAACAACTTTATCCGAGAACACTTTAGGACACAACAGGGAAATAAGCATGTAATGAACTACCTCCCACAATTATTTGGTCAGATTTCTTTGATACTGTGCATTTTTTATCTCTTAGTTTTCCCCACTAGGCTTCACAACTTTGGGACTTCTATGATCAAAGGTTATCTAAACTGGTTAGGGTTAAGGTTACAGTTAGGGTTAGGGCTAGGTTTAGACCTAGTGTTAGGTTTAGAGTTAGTTTTGTTCAAATTTTCTTGATACCTTGCAGGATTCATCTTTTACCTAGTCTCACTATGTTTTCCAGGTTTGGGCCTTCTCAGTTCAATGGTTCGCTGACAGTAACAGTTTGAGTTTTGAGGTTTCAGTTCATTTTGACCTATATGGTAAAGGGAAATGGAGCTTGAAATCAAAGCGTGTTGGTGCTAGCTGATTGAAACATCTCACACTCAATCAGTTCTCTGTGTGCACTCTCTGGTTTGTTCCTTGTAAATGTAACCCTAAGCTGAAGCATACAAAGCAACTTTATCTGAGAGTATTTTAGGGGAAAACAAGAAAATAGGCATGTACTGAAATATCTCCCCCAATTATTTGGTCAGATTTCTTAGATGCTGCACAGGATTCATCTATTAGCTTGCCCCAGTAAGCTCCCCACATTTGGGACATCTAGGATCAATGATTTTCTAAACAGGTTAGGGTTAGGTTTAGGATTAGGGTTAGGGCTAGCTTTAGAGATAGTGTTAGGGTTAGAGTTTGTTTGGTTCAAATTTCTTTGATACTGGGAAAGATTCATCTTTTATGTAGCCTTATTATATGCCCCAGTTTTGGGCTTTCTTTGTTCATTGGTTCGCTGTTGGGAATAGTTTGTTTTTAATGTCTCACTTCATTTTGACCTATATGGGTAAATGCAAATGGAGCTAGAAATCAGAGGATTGGTGCTAGCTACTTGAAACTTCACATACTCAATCAGTTGTCTTTGGGCTCTCTCTGGTTTCTTCCTTTTGAAAGTAGTTGTAAGATGAAGCATTCAAAACAAATTTATCCAAGATCACTTTAGGAGAAAACAGGACAATATGCATGTAGTGAAATACCTCCCCCAATTATTTGGTCAGATTTTTTTGATACTGTGCAGAATTCATCTGTAAGCTTGCACCACTAGTCTCCCCAAGTTTGAAACTTTTATGATCAAAGGTTCTCTTAACAGGTTAGGATTACAGTTAGAGCTAGTGTTAGGGTTAGAGTTAGTTTTTTTCAAATTTTTTTGATATTGGGCAGGATTCATCTTTTTCCTATTCTTAGTATACTCCCCATGTTTGGGCCTCATAGGTAAAAGGAGTTTCTCTCAGGAGCAGTTTTAATTTTAATGTTTCAATTCATTTTGCCTTATAGTGGTGAATGGAAATGGAGCTGGAAATCAAACAGGGTTTGTGCTAGCTGCTTGAAACGTCACCACTCAATCAGTTCTCAGTGTGTATTCTCTCATTTGTTTCTTGTGGAAGTAGCCTAAAGCTAAAGTAGAAAGAAACAGCTTTATCTGTGAGCACTTTAGGAGAAAGCTTCAACTTTTTTTTGCTTGATTGCTTTGATACTCTATAGGATTCATCCTTTTCCTAGCCTTAGTAGGATCTCCAAATTTGGGCCTTCAAGGTTTGCCGGTTCACTGTCAGGAACAGTTTGAATTTTTAAGTTTCACTTTATTATGGTCTATAGATGTGAATGAAAATGGAGCTATAAATCAAACAGGGTTAGTACTAGCTGCATGAAACTTCACACACTCAATCAGATCTCTGTGAGTACTTTCTGGTTTGTTCCTTGTGAAAGTACCATAAACTGCAGCATGAAAAAATAATTTAACCAAGAGCACATTAGGAGAAAACAGGGTAATATGAATGTACTGAAATACCTCCCCCAATTACTTGGTCAGATTTCTTTGATACTGCACAGGATTTATCTGTTAGCTTTCCCCACTAGGCTCCTTTATTTGGGGACTACTATGATCAACAGTTGTCTAAACAGGTTAGGTTAGGTTTAGCATTAGCTTAGGGCTAGGTTTCCAGCTAGTGTTTTGTTACATTCAGTTTTGTTCAAATTTCTTTGATACTGGGCAGGATTCAGCTTTTACATAGCCTTACTCTATTCACTAGGTTTGGGCCTCTTGGGTCAAGGATTAGCTGTCTGGAACAGGTTGTATTTTAAGTTTTCACTTTATTTTGACCTGTGTGGGTAAATGGAAATGGAACTGCAAATCAAACAGGGTTGGTGTTTGCTATTTCAAACCTCACACCCTGAATCAGTTCTCTATGAGCATTCTCTGGTTTACTCTTTGTTAAGGTAGCCCTAAGCAGAAGCATGCAAAGCAACTTTATGTGAGAGCACTTTAGGATAAAACAGGGAAATATTATGTGCTGAACTACCTCCCCCAATTATTTGGTAAGATTTCTTTGATACTGTGAAAGATTCATCTGTTAGCCTGCCCCACATGGCTCTACAAGTGTGGGTCTTCTAGGATTAAAGGGACTCTAAATAGGTTAAAGATAGTGTTAGGGTTAGTGTTAGGACTAGGTTTAGACCTAGTGTTAGGGTTAGAGTTAGTTTTGTTTTCAAATTTCTATGATACTGTGCAGGATTCATCTTTTTTCCTATTTTGGCTATACTCCAAATATTTGTGCCTCCTACAGAAAGATTTTGCTTTCAGGAACAGTTTCAATTTTCATGTTTCTCTTCTTTTTGCCCTATAGTAGTGAATGGAAATGAAGCTGGAAATCAAACAGTGTTTGGGCTAGCTGCTTGAATCATCACACACTCAATCAGTTCTCAGTGAGGATTCTCTGGTTTGTTTCCTGTGGAATTAGCCCTAAGCTGAAGTAGAAAGAAACAGCTTTATCTCTGAGCACTTTAGGAGCAAGCAGAATACACATGTACTGAAAGAGCTTCGATTTTTTTTTGGTTGGATTACTTTGATACTGTGCAGGATTCATGCTTGACTTAGCCTTAGTAGGTTCCCCAAGTTTGAGCCTTCAAAATTCAATGGTTTGCTTTCAGGAACAGTTTCTATTTTAAGGTTTCATTTCATTTTGACCTAAATGGAATTGGAGCTAGAAATCAAACAGGGTTGGTGATAGCTGCTTCAAACTGCACACACTCAATAAGTACTCTATGGGCACTCTCTGGTTTGTTCCTTGTGAATGTAGCTCTAAGCTGAAGCATGCAAAGCAAGTTTATCTGAGAGCACTCTAGCATTAGAGTTACAGTTATATTTATTAAAATTTATTTGATACTGGGCAGTATTCATCTTTTCCTTAACCTTTTTAAGTTCCCCAGTTTTGGACCTTCTCAGTTCAAGTGTTCCCTGTGAGGAACAGTGTACATTTTAAGGGTTCACTTCATTTTGATCTCTATGGGTAAATGGAAATGGAGCTCAAAATCAAACAGTGTTGCTGCTAGCTGCTTGAAACTTCACATACTCAATTAATTCCCTGTTGGTACTCTCTGACTTCTTCCTTGTGAAAGTATCCCAAAGCTGAAGCATGCAATAAAAATTTATCTGAGAGCACTTTAGGAGACAACAGGAAAATATGCATGTACTGAACTACCTCCCCCAGTCACTTGGTGAGATTTCTTTGATACTGCACAGGATTCATCGGTTAGCTTGCCCCACTAGTTTCCACAAGATTCGAACTTCTATGATCAAAGGTTCTCTAAACAGGTTAGGGTTAGTTTTGGGGTTATGGTTAGGGCTAGTGTTAGAGCCAGTGTTAGGGTAAGAGTTAGCTTTGTTCAAATTTCTTTGATATTGGGCAGGAGTCATCTTTTACCTAGCCTTACTATGTTCACCAGTTTTGGGCCTTCTTGGTTCAAGGTTCACTGTCAGGAACAGTTTGAGTTTTAAGGTTTCAATTCATTTGAACCTATACAGGTAAATGGAAATGGAGCTAGAAATCAAACAGGGTTTGTGCTAACTGCTTGAAACTTCACACACTCAATCTGTTCTCTGTGGTCACTCTGTTATTTCTTCCATGTGAAAGTAGCTCTAAGCACAAGCATTCAAAAACAACTTTATCAAAGAGCACTTTATGAGAAATCCGGAACATATGCATGTCCTGAACTACCTCCCCCCAATTATTTGGTCAGATTTGTTTCATACTGCACAGAATTCATCTGCTACCTTGCTGCACTGGGTTCCCCAAGTTTGGGACTTGTATGATCAAAGCTCTATAAACAGGATAGGTTTAGGTTTAGTGTTAGAGTTAGGACTAGAGTTAGAAGTAGTGTTACGGTTAGAGTTATTTTTGTTCAAATTTCTTTAATACTGGGCAGGATTTCTCTTTTATCTAGCCTTATTATGTTCCTCAGTTTGGGGACTTCTAATTTCAATTGTTCACTGTCAGGAACAGTTTGTATTTTAAAGTTTCACTTCAAGTTGTCCTATATGGGTAAATGAAAATGGAGCTGGTAATCAAACAGGGTTGGTGCTAGCTGCTTGAAATTTCACACACTCAATCAGTTCTCTGTGGGTACTCTCTGGTTTCTTCCTAGTGAAAGTTTTCCAAAGCTATGGCAATTAAAAGAACATTATTAAAGAGCACTTTAGGAAAACACAGGGGAAATAGGCATGTACTGAAACACCTCCCCTAATTATTTTGTCAGATTATTTTTGATACTCGGCAGGATTCATCTGTTACTTTGCCCTACTAGGCACCCCAAGTTTGTGTCTTCTATGATCAAAGATTCTCTAAATAGGTTAGGGTTAGGGTTAGGTTTAGGTTTAGGGCTAGGGTTAGAATTAGTGTTGGGGTTAGAGTTAGTTTTGTTAAAATTTCTGTGATACCAGGCAGGATTCATCTTTTACCTAGCCTTACTATATTCCCCATGTTTGGGCCTTTCAGTGCATGGTTCGTTGTCAGGAACAGTTTGTGTTTTAAGGTTTCACTTCATCTTGACTTATATGTTTAATTGGAAATGGAGCTTGATAACAAACAGGGTTTGTGTTAGCTGCTTGAAACTTCACATACTCAATCAGTTCTCTGTGGGCACTCTCTGATTTGTTCCTTGTGAATGTAGCCCTATGCTGAAGCATGCAAAGCATAGGTTTCAGGTGAGGGCGATGTATAGGGCTAGGTTTAGTGTTAGGGTCAGAGTCAGGGTCAGGGCTAGTTTTAGCTTAGAGTTAGGACTCGAATTAGGGCTTAAGTTAGGGATAGATGTAGGGTTAGGGTTTTGTTTAAGCTAAGGATTAGGGTTAGGGCTATGGCTCGGTTTTGTTTTAGGGCTAGGGCTAGGGTTAGGGCTAGATTTTGGAGTAGTGTTAGAATTAGAGCTGGTGTTAGAATAAGGTAAACCTCATTAGGATTAGGGTTAGGGTTAGATTTAGATTTAGGGTTAGATCTAGTACTAGGGTTAGTTCTAGGTTAGGATTCTGGAAGGGATAGGATTAGAACTAGGGATACGGCTGGGAAGAGAGTTAGTTTTAGACTTAGTACCAGGCTTAGGTTAGAGTTAGGGTTACAGCTAAATTAGGGCTAGGATTAGGGCTAGGGTTAGTGTTAGGTTTAGGCCTGGGGTAGGGCTAGGTTTAGGGTTAGCATTGGGGTCAAGGTTAAGTTTAGGAAAATGGGTAGTGCTATAGCTATCTTTAGGTCTAGGATGAGGGTTAGAATTAGGATTAGGGTTAGGGTTAATGTTCAGGGTAAGATTAAGGTAGGATTATAGCTAGAATTATGGCTAGGGTTTCTGTTAGGTTTAGGGCTAGGACTAGGACTAGGACTAATGTCAGGTCTATGGTTATGGTTAGGGATAGTTTTAAGATTAGGTTATGCCTAGTTCTAGTGTAATGCTTACGTTTAGTGTAAGGATCAGGTTTAGAGCTAGGGGTTTTATTAGGATTAGAGTCAGGGTTGGCATTTGGTTTAGGTTAAAGTTTACAGTTAAGGCTTGAGTTAGTGGTAGGTTTAGGATTAAGGTAATGGATATGGTTAGGTTTATATTTCAGTGAAGGTTTAGGGTAAAGAATGGGTTAGGTTTATTGATGGGGTTAGGGTTAGCATTAGGGTTAGGGTTAGCATTATGTTTAGTGTAATGGATAGGTTTAGAGCTCCAGTAATGGCTAGATAATGGTTTGGATTAAGCCTAGGATTAGGATTAGGTTTAAGGATAGGGCTAGGGTTTGGTTTAAGGTAAGTATTAGGGTTAGGATAAGTGTTAGGGTTAGGGCTAGGGTTATGGTTATGTTAGAGTAAAGGTTAGTGTTTGAGCTAGGGTTAGAGCTAGGGTGAGGTTTAGGCTTAAGTTTATGTCTAGGGTTATGTTTAAGGTTATGGTTTGGTTAAGGGTTAGGATTATGGCTAGGGTTTTAATTAGGATAAGGGTTAAGTTTAGGGTAATGGATAATATTAGAGGAAGGGTTATGGTTAGGGTTAGTGTATGTGTTAGGGCTAGTATTAGGATTAGGTTTAGTGTAATGCTTAATGTTTCAGCTAAGGTTAGGGCTATTGCAAGGGTTAGGTTTTGGGTTAGGTCTAGGGTTATATTTATGTTTAAGGTTAGGTTAAGTGTTAGGGATAGGGTTATAATTAGGGTTAGTGTAAGGGTAATGGATAGGGTTAGAGCTAAAGTTTGGGCTAGGATTAAATTTAGGATTAGAGCTAGAATTAGAGTTAGGGTTTAGGATGGGGCTAGTGTTGTTTAGTGAAAGGGTTTTTCTTGAGCTAGGGTTAGGTCTAAGGCATGGTTTAGGATTAGGGCTTTGACTAGGGTTAGGGTTATGCTTAGGACTAAGTTTAGGCCTAGGATTAGTGCTAGGTTTTATGTTAGGTTTAGGGCTAGGATTAGAACTATTGGTAATGTAAGAGCTAGGGTTATGTTTAGGGCTAGTTTTAGGGTTAGGATTATGGCTAGGTCTAGTTTTAGGTCTAGGTTTTAGGTTAGGGTCAGGTTTCAAGCTAGGTTTTGTGTTAGGGTAAGAGTCAGTTTTCAGGATAGGGTTAGGGTTATAGCCAGTATTAGGACTAGGTTTAGGTCTAGGCATAGGGTTAGTGTTCGGTTTAGGTTAAGGGTTATTGTGAGGGCTATGGCTAGGTATTTGTTTAGGTCTAGGGCTAGAGTCATAGCTATTTTTAGGATTAGCTTTAGGTCTAGGGCTAGTGTTAGGGTTAAGTGTAGATATAGGGTTACCAGTAGGGCTAGTTTGGTCTAGGGATAGAGTCAGGTTTAGACCCAGTGTTAGTGTTAGGGTCAGAATAAGGGTTAGGATTAGGGTTAGAGCTAGAATGAGGGCTAGGGTTAGGACTAGTAATATGGTTAGAGTATAAGTTGGGCTAAGGATTAGAGTTAATACTAGGGTTAGCATGTGGGTGAGGGTTTGACTTTCGGTAAGGGAAAGTGTTAGAGATAGGGTTAGGGCTAGCGTTAGGGTTAAGGCTAGTGAGAGGGTTATGAGTTGTGTTAAATCTAGGGTTAGGGCTTAGATTATGGGTAGGATTTATGTTAGGGTTAGGGATAGGCTTAGGACAATGACTAATGTATGAACTAGGGTTATGATTAGGGCTACTTTTATGGTTAGGGTTAAAGCTAGGTCTAATGCTAGGCTTAATTTAAAGTTAGGGTAATATTTAGAGCTAGGATTAGTTTTAGGGTCAGTGTCAGGTTCAGGGTTAGCTTTAGATTTAGGGTTAGGGCTAATTGTAGGGTTAGAGTTTGGTTTAGAATAAGGGTTAGTGTTAGTGCTATGGTTTGGTTTTGTTTTATGACTAGGGCTAGGGGTAGTTCAAGTTTTAGGATTAGCATTATTGTTAGTGCTATGTTAGTATTTGGTTTAGGCTTATGGTTACAGTTAAATTTAGAGTTAGGTTTATATTTAGAGTTAGGATTAGGGCTAGGACTAAGGATAGAACTAGGGATAGGGCTAGGGCAAAGTTAGTCTTAGGGCTAAGGTTAGGGTTTGAATAGGACAAAATTAGGGCTAGGATTAGTGCTAGGCTTAGTGTTATTTTTAGGCCTATGGTTAGGGCGAAGGGTTAGGATTAGGTTTAGGGTTATAGTTAGGTTTAGGGTAAGGGATGGGGTCATAGCTAGGTTTAGGGCTAGAGCAAGTGTTAGAATTAGGGTTAAAACTTGGGTTATGGTTTGGGTTATGGCTAGAGCTAATTTCAAGTACAGCATTATGGTGAAAGATGGTTTTAGGGTTAAATTTATGGCTAAATCTAGTGTAATGGAGGTTTAAGGTTAGAGTCAGGTTTAGAGTTAAGGGTATTAATAGGGTCAGGGTCATTATTAGTGTTTGGGATAGGTTAAGGTTTTAAGTTAGGGCTCAAATTAGCAGTAGGGTTAAAATTAGAATAATGATAGGGTTAGGTTTAGGTTTCAGGTTATGTTTAGGGTAATGGATAGGGTTATGAGTAGGGATAGGTTTAGGTTTAAGCCTAGGGTTAGCATTAGGGTTAGGGTTATGGTTAGGGTAATGGATCAGGTTAGAGCTAGATTTATGTTTAGGGTAATGGATAGGGTTAGAGCTAAGGTTATGGCTAGGGTTATGGTTATAATTAGTGCTAGTGTTAGGGTTAAGGTTAGAGTTAGGGTTAAAGCTAGGGTTAGGGCAGAGATTCGGGCTAGGTTTTGGGTTGAGGCTAGGGTTAGGGTTACATCTAATATAAGTATTAGGGTTATGCATAAGGCTAGTTGTATGGTTATCGTTAGGGATAAATCTAGTATTAGATTTAGGGTTAGGGTTAGAGTGATGTTTAGAGCTAAGTTTAGGGTTAGGTGAGGTTCAAGTTTAGTTTTAGTTTTTGGCTTAAAACTCAAATTAGGGCTAAGGTTGTGTCCAGGTGTAGGTTTAAGGTTTGGTTTAGGTTAAGGGTCAGGGTTAGGGCTATGGCTTGGGCTAGTGTTAGGTTTAGGTTTAGTCTTATGGTTAGGGTTAGATTTAGATTTAAGGTTAGATCTAGGGTTAGGGCTATGGGTAAGAAAAGGACTAGGGTTAGGCCTAGGGTTAGAGCTAGGATTAGCGTTCCAGTAAGGGATAGGGTGAGAACTAGTTTTAGGGCAAGCGTGAGAGTTAGACTTAGTCTTAGGGCTAGGTTAGGATTAGGGTTAGGTTAACGGCTAAATTAGGGCTAAGATTAGGGCTAGGGTTAGTGTTAGGGTTAGGCCTAAGGTTAGAGTTAGGGTTAGGATTAAGGCTAGGTTTAGATCTTGGATTAGGGCAAGTGTTAATTTTAGAGTTAGGCCTTGGGTTAGGACTAAGTTTAGTGTTAGGGTTTGGATTAGAGTTAGGTTTAGGGTAAGGGATGAGATTATACCTAGTTTTAGGGATAGGGTGAGGGTTAGAATTAGGGTTAGGGTTGGGGTTAGGGTTATGATAAAGGCGAGGATTATGTCTAGGATGTGGGTTAAAGTTTGTGTTAGGGTTGGGACTAGGATTAGAGTTAGGGCTAATATCAGGTCTAGGGTTAGCTTTAGGGACAGTTTTAGGGTTAGGTTTATATCTAGGTCTATTGTAAGGGTAAGGTTTATGGTTAGGGTAAGGTTTAGTGCTAGGGGTATTATTAGGACCAGGGTTAGGGTTTAGGTTAGATTATGGGTTATGGTTTATGTTTAGGGCTCGATTTATCATTAGATTTAGTGATAGGTTAATGATACTTTTAGGTTTAGGGTTCAAGTTAGGTGTAGGGTAACGGATATGGTTAGGGATGGGCATAGGATTAGGGTTTGGCCTAGGGTTAACATAAGGGTTAGAGTTATCCTTAGGGTAATGGATAGGGCTAGAGCTAGGGTTATGCTTAGGATTGGGTCTAAGGTTAGGCTTAGGCTTAGCGTTAGGGCTATGGTTAGCGTTAGGGTTAGATTTAGAGTTACGGCTTGGTTTTGTAATAGGTTAGGGCGATGGGTAAATTATAAACTTATTATGATTAGGGCTAGTTTTAGGGTTAATGTTAGGGCTAGGTATAGTTTCAGGGTTAGGGTGATGTTTAGAGCTAGGGTTAGTGTTAGTGTCAGGATCAGTGTTCAGATTAGGATTATGGTTAGAATTAAAGCCAGAATTAGGACTAGGGTTAGGTCTAGGGGAAGAGTTAGTGTTTGGCTTAGGCTAAGGGTTATTAATAGTGATAGGTCTAGGTTTTCCTTTAGGTCTAGGGCTAGAGTTATGGCTATATTTATGAT
Source organism: Marmota flaviventris (assembly GCF_047511675.1). NCBI lineage: Eukaryota > Metazoa > Chordata > Mammalia > Rodentia > Sciuridae > Marmota > Marmota flaviventris. The sequence goes on from NC_092499.1 coordinate 130,053,062, forward strand.
TAGGTTTAGGTCTTGAGCTAGTGTTAGGGTTAGGTTTAGGAATAAGGTTACCGGGAGGGCTAGTGTTAGAGTTTGGTTTAGGGTTAGGTTCTGGTCTAGACCTATGATTAGTGTTAGGATCAGAATAAGGGTCAGGTTTAGGGTTAGGGTTTGGATTATGGTTAGAGCTAGAATGAGGGCTAGGGTTAAGACTAGTAATAGAATTAGGGTTTGGGTTAGGTTAAAAATTAGGGTTAGAATTAGGATTAGAATTAGTGTTAGGGTTTGGCTTAGGGTAAGTGATAGGGTTAGGGCTAGAGTTAGGGTTAAAGCTAGGTTTTTGAGCTAAGATTAGGGCTAGTTTTGGTGTTAGGATTAGAGCTAGAGTTAGAGTAATGGCTAATGTAAGAACTAGGGTTACAATTAGTGTTAGTTTTTGGGTTATGGTTAGGGGTTAGACCTCTAGTGTTAGGATTATATTTAAGGTTAGCATGATATTTAGAGCTAGTTTTAGTGTTAGATTAATAGTCAGGGTCAGGGTTAGTTTTAAGGTTAGGGTTAGTACTCAAATTATGGCTAAGGTTACTGTAATGTTTGGTTTAAGGTTAGGATTGTGTTTAGAGCTAGGGTGAGTGTTAAGATATGAGTCAGAGTCAGGGTTAGTATTAAGGTTAAGGTTAGGGCTCTAATTAAGGCTACGGTTAGGTCTAGGTGTTGTATTAGGATTTGGTTTAAGTTAAGGTTTAGTATTAGGGCTATTTCTTGGTTTTTATTTACTGCTAGTGTCAGGGTTAGGGTTCTACGAGTTTTTTTAGGATTAGTGCTAGTGTTTATGTTAGGCTTAGGCTTAGGGTTACTGTTAGATTTAGAGTTAGGGATAGATCTATGGTTATGGCTAGGAATAAGGACAGGGCAAGGTTTATGGCTATGGTTAGAGCTAGGGTTAGGGTTACAGTAAGAGATAGGGTTAGAACGAAGGATAGGGCTAGTGTGAAAGTTAGAGTTAATCTTAGGGCTAGGGTTAGGGTTAGGGATAGGGTTAAATTAGGGCTAGAATTAGGGCTAGGGTTATTGTTCAGCTTAGGCCTAGCATTAAGTTTAGGTTTAGGGTTAAGTTTAGGGTAAGGATTGACATTATAGCTAGGTTTAGAGGTAGGGGGAGGGTTAGAATTAGGGTTAGGCCTATGGTTAGGGTTAGGGTTATGATTAAGGCTGGTTTTGGGGCTAGGATTAGGGCTAGGGTTTGTTTTAGGGTAGGGCTAGGATTAGAACTAGGACTAATATCAGGTCTAGGGTTATCGTTAAAGATAGTTTTAGGGTTAGGTTTATGGATACAGGTAGTGTAAGGGTTATGTTTAGTTTTAGGTCAGGTTTAGACCTAGGGGTATTATTAGGGTCAGGGCTTTGGTTAGGGTTTGGTATAGGTTATGGTTTAAATTTAGGGCTTGAATTAGCATTAATGTTAGGGTTAGGATAATGATAGATTTGGATTTAGGGTTTAGGTTTGGTTTAGGGTAATGGATAGGGTTAGGATTAGGGATAGGGTTAGGTTTAGAACGAGGGTTAGCATTAGTGTTAGGGTTATAGTTATGGCGATAGATAGGGTTAGAGCTAGCATTAGTGCTAGGGTTATGGTTATGATTAGGGCTAGGGTTAGGGTTAGTGTTAGGGTTAATGCTTGGGTTAGGGCTTTAATTAGGGCTATGTTTTGTGTTAAGTTAGTGCAAGGGTTAGGGTTATGGCTAATGTAAGTACCAGGGTTACATTTAGGGCTAAATTTAGGTTTAGGGTTGGAGCTAGGTCTAGTGTTAGGTTTAGGCTTAGGGTTAGGGTGACATTTAGAGGGAGGTTAAGTGTCATAGTCAGATTCAGTTCCAGGGTTAGTTTTAGGGTTCAGCTTAAAATTCGAATTAGGGCTAAGTTTAAGGTTAGGCTTAGGGTTTGGTTTAGGTTAAGGGTTAGGTTTAGGGCTATGTCTGGGTTTTGTTTTAGGGCAAGGGCTAGGATTAGGGCTACTTTTAGGATTAGCATTAGGGTTACGGCTAGTGTTAGGTTTAGGTTTAGGCTTTGGGTTAAAGTTAGATTTAGAGTTAGATTTAGATCTAGGTTAGGGCTAGGGCTAAGGATAGGGCTAGGGTTAGGTCTAGGATTATTGTTTCAGTAATGGTTAGGTTTAGAACTAGGGATGGGGCAAGAGTGAGAGTTAGAATTAGTCTTAGGGCTAGGGTTAGGGCTAAGGTTAGGGATAGGCATAAATTAGGGATAAGATTAGGGCTAGGGTTAGTGTTAGGATTAGGCCTAAGGTTAGGGTTTGTGTTAGGGTTAAGCCTAGGATTAGGGCTAGTGCTAATGTCACATCTAGGGTTACAGTTGGGGATAAATTTAGAATGTTTTATGGCTAGGTCTAGTGTAAGTGTTATGTTTAGGGTAAGGGTCAAGTTTAGAGCTGGATGTATTATTAGGGTCAAAGTCCAGGTTAGGATTTACTTCAGGTTAAGGTTTAGGATTAGGGCTCAAATTAGCATTAGGGTTAGGGTTAGAGTAATGAATAGATTAGGTTTATGGTTCAGGTTAGGTATGTAGTAATGCATAGGGTTAGTTTTAGGATAGGCCTGGGGTTAGCATTCGGGACAGGCTTATGTGTAGAGTAATGGATAGAGTTAGTGCTAGTGTTAGGGATTGGGTTAAGGTTAGGATTAGGACTAGGGTTAGGGTTAGGCCTAGGGTTAGTGTTAGGATTAGGTTTAGGTTAAGTGTTTATGGTTAGGGCTGGGTCGGGGGTTTAGGGTTAGATTCAGGGCTATGGTTAGAATTAGGGTTAGAGTTAGGGCTAGGGTTAGCATTAGTGTTAGGGTTATATTTAAGGTAATGGATAGAATTTGAGGTAGAATTTGTGCTATGGTTACAGTTAGGATTAGGGCAAGGGTTAGGGTTATATTTAAGGTTACATTTAAGGTAAGAGTTTGAGCTAAGGTTAGGGCTAGGCAAGTGTGAGGGTTAGGGCTAGGGCTGGGGTTAGGATTATGCTTACAGCTAGTTTTACTGCTACATTTAGGGCTATGTTTTGGGAAATGTTTATGGCTAGTGTTAGGAGTATGGGTAATGTAAGAACTAGGATTATGGTTATGGCTAGTTTTAAGGTTAGGGTTATGGATAGGTCTAGTGTTAGGGGTATGTTTTGGATTAGGATAAGGTTTTAGAGCTAGGGTTTGTGTTAGGGCAAGGGTCAGTGTTCAGGTTAGCATTGGATTTAGGGCTAGGAGCACAATTTTACTAGGGTTTGTTTTAGGGGTATTGTTAGTCATTGTGTTAGATTAATGGTTATGGTTAGTGGTAGAGCTAGGTTTTTGTTTAGGGCTAGGGCTAGAGTTATGGCTATGTTTAGGATTAAGTTTAGGTCTAGTGTTAATGTTATGGTTAGGTTTAGGTATAGGTTTACCGATAGGGCTAGTGTTAGTGTTTGGTTTAGGGTTAGGTTCAGGCTTAGACCTAGGGTCAGTGTTAGGGTCAGAATAAGGGTCAGGGATAGGCTTAGGGTTTGGGTTAGGGTTAGAGATAGAATGAAGCCTAGGGTTAGGACTAGTAATAGAGTTAGGGTTTGGGGTAGGCTAAGGATTAGGGTTAGGACTAGGGTAGCATTAGGGTGAGGGTTTGGCTTAGGGTAAGGAATAGGTTTAGAGCTAGGGTTAGGGTTACAGTTAGCGTTAGGGTTAAAGCTAGGGTTAAGGTTCAGATTAAGGTTAGGTTTTGTGTCAGGGTTAAGCCTATTCCTAATGTAAGACCTGGCATTACAATTAGGGCTAGATTTGGTATTAGGGTTAGGGCTAGGTTTAATGTTCGGGTTAGGTTTAGGGTTAGGGTGATGTTTAGAGCTAGGGTTAGTTTTAGGATCAGACTCAGGGTCATTATTAGTTGTACAGTTAGGTTTATGACTCGAATTAGGGCTAGGGTAAGGGCTAGGCATAGCGTTAGGGTTTGGTTTAGGTTAAGGTTTAGGATTAGAGCTGTAGCTCAGTTTTGCCTAAATGCTATGGCTATAATTAGGGATAGTTTTCAAATTAGCATTAGGATTAGGGCTAGTGTTAGAGTGAGATTTAGGTTTAAGTTTAGGGTTAGATTTAGAGTTAGGGTTAGATCTAGGTTTAGGGCTAGGGATAAGTTTGGGGCTAGTGTTAGGGCTAGGCTTTGGGTGATGGTAAGGGGTAACATTAGATCTAGGGATAGGGCTAGGGCGAGAGTTAGAGTTAGTCTTATTTCTAGGAATATGATTAGGTTTAGGGTTAGGGATAAATTAGGTCTAGGATTAGAGCTAAGATTAGTATTAGGTGTAGGCCTTGGTTTAGGGCTAGGGTTAGAATTAGGGTTAAGGTATGGTATGATATTATAGCTAGGTTAAGGGCAAGGTTGAGGGTTCACTTTAGGGTTAGGCCTAGTGTTAGGGTTAGGGTTCGGATTAAGGCTAGGTTTAGGGCCAGGATTAGGGCTATGATTTTGTTTGTTTGTTTGATTGTTGTTTTTTTGTTTGTTTGTTTGTTTTGTTGTTGTTGTTGTTTTTGTTTTAGCATAAGGGCTAACATTAGGGCTGGGTTTAGGGTTATGGTTAGGGATAGTTTCAGGGTTAGGTTTATGGCTATGTATAGTGTAAGGGTTAGGTTGAGTGTTAGGGTCAGTTTTAGTGACAGGATATTATTAGGGTCAGTGTCATGGTTAGGGTTTGTTTAGGTTACAGTTTAGGGTTAGTTCTCAAATTAGGTTAGGATTATATTTAGGGTTAGAAAAATGTATATGGTTAGGTTTAGTGTTCAGGTTAGGTTTAGGGTGAATTATAGGGTTAAGGTTATGGATAAAGTTAGGGTTATCCTAGGATTAGTATTAGGGTTAGCGTTAGGGTTAATGTAATAGGATTAGAGCTAGAGTTAGGGCTAGGGTTATGGTTAGGATGAAAGATAGGGTTAGGATTAGGTTTAGAGTTAGGGTTAGGGTTAAAGGTAGGGTTAGGGTTAGGGTTAGGGCTAGGTTTTAGATTAGGTTAGGGTTATGGTAGGGCTATGGCTGATATAAGAACTAGGGTTATGATTAGGACTAGTTTTAGGGTTAGGGTTAGGGCTAGGTGTAGTGTTCAAGTTAAGTTTAGTGTTAGTGTGATGTTTAGAGCTAGGGTTATTGTTGAAATCTGAGTCAGGGTCAGAGTAAGTTCTAGAGTTAGGGTTAGGACTCAAATTAGGACTAGGGTTAGGGTTAGGTATAAGCTTAGGTTTCAATTTAGGTTAAGGATTAGCATTAAGCCTATGACTCGGTATTGTTTGAGTGCTAGGGCTAGGGTTAAGGCTAGTTTTCCAATTAGCATTAGGATTAGTGTTACTGTCAGGGTGAGGTTTAGGCTTAGGGTTAGGGTTCTATTTAAGGTTGGGGTTAGGTCTAGGTTTAGGGCTAGGGCGAAAGTAGAAATGGGGTTGGGGCTAGGGATTAGGTCTAGGGTTTATGTTATTGTAAGGGATAGATTTAGAACTAGGGTTAGTGCTAGGGTGAGAGTTAGGGTTAGGGTTACAGTTAGGGTCAGGTTTAGGACTAAATTTGTGCTAGGATTAGTGCAGGGGTTAGTGTTAGGGCTAGGCCTACGTTTAAGGCTAGGGTTAGGTTTAGGATTAGTGTAAGGTATGATGTTATAAGGTAAGGTTATGATGTTATAGCTAGGTTTAGGGTGAGGGTCAAAATAGTGTTAAGGCTAAGGTTAGGAAAAAGGCTAGGTTTAGGGCTAGGATTATGGCTAGGTTTATGTCTAGGATTAGGGTTAGGTTTTGTGTTAGGGTTAGGGTTAGAATTAGTGCTAGGGCTAATGTCAGGTCTAGGTTTATGGTTAGGGTTAGTTTTAGGGTTAGGTTTATGGCTAGTTCTAGTGTAAGGTTTAGGTTGAGGGTTAGGGTCAGGTTAAGAGATAGGGTTATTATTAGGGTCACTGTCATGATTAAGGTTTGAGTTAGGTTAAGGTTTAGGATCAGGGCTTTCATTAGCATTAGGGTTAGGGTTAAGGTTAGGGTACTATTTATGGTTAGGTTTAGGTTTTAGGTTAGGTTTAGGGTAATGGATAAAGTTAGGGTTAGATATAGGGTTAGAGTTATCTTAGGGTTAGCATTAGGCTTAGGGTTATGGTTAGGGTAATGGATAGGGTTAGAGCTAGTGTTAGGGCTAGGATTATGGTTAGGATTAAGGCTAGGGTTAGGTTTGGGGTTAGGGCAAGTTTTAGTGTTAGATTTAGGTTTAGGGTAATGGTTAGATCTCTGGTTAGGGTTAGTGTTAAAACAAGGGATAGAGTCCAGATTAGTGCTAGGTTTTGTGTTAGGTTAGGGCTAGGATTAGGGCTACAGCTAATGTAAGAACTAGGATTATGATTAGGGTTAGGGTTAGGAGTAGTTGTAGTTTTAGGGTATAATTTTAGGGTGATCTGAGAGCTAGCGTTAATACTAGGGTCAGAGTCAGGGTCAAGGTTAGTTGTAGGGTTAGGGTAGGACTGCAATTAGGGCTAGGGTTAGGGCTAAGTGTGGGTTAGGTTTTGGTTTAGATTAAGGGTTAGAGTTAGGGCTATGGCACTTTTTTTGTTTGTTTGTTTGTTTGTTTTTGTTTTTGTTTTTGTTTTCCTTAGGGCTAGGAATAGGTTAGGGCTGGTTTTAAGATTAGCGTTAGTGTTTGGGCTAGATTTAGTATGAGGTTTAGGCTTTGGGTGGGGTTAGATTTAGAGTTATGGTTAGATCTAGGTTTAGAGGTAGGCTAGGGTTAGGGCTAAGGGTAGAGCAAGTGTTAGTGTTATGGTAAGGGATAGGGTTAGAATTAGGAATAGGGCTAGGGTGACAGAGTTAGTATTAGTGCTAGTGTTAGGGTTAGGGTTAGGGCTAAATTAGGGCTAGGATCAGGTCTAGGATTAGTGTAAGGGTTAAATCTAGGGTTAGAGTTAGGGTTAGATTTAGGGGAAGGGATAGGATTATATCTAGGTTTAGATATAGGGCGAGGGACAAAATTAGGGATAGGGCTATAGTTAGGGTTTGGGTTAGGATCAAGGCTAGGTTTAGGGCTAGAATGAGGGCTAGCATTTGTGTTAGGGTTATGGCAAGAATTAGGGCTAGGGCTAATATCAGGTCTAGGGTTACGGTTAGGGATAGTTTTAGGGTAAGGATTATGGCTAGGTATATATTCAGAGTTAGGTTTAGGGTAAGGTTAAGGTTTAGACCTAGAGGTATTATAATAGTCAGATCAGGTTTTGGGTTTGGATTAGGTTGAGGTTTACAGTTAATGATCAAATTAGCATTAGGGTTAGAGTTAGGGTTAGTGTATGTGATAAGGTTAGGTTTAGGGTTCATGTTAGGTTTAGGTTAATGGATAGGGTTAGGTTTAGGCCTAGGGTTAGCATTAGGTTTATGGTTATTGTTAGGGCAATTGATCGATTTAGAGCTATGGTTAGTTCTAGGATTATGTTTAGGATTAGGGCTAGAGTTAGGGTTAGGGTTCTGGTTAAGGCTAGGGTTAGGGTTAAGTTTAGGGTACGGGTTAGGGTTTAAGCTAGGGTTAGTGCTAAGGCTAGAGTTAGATTTAGGGTTAGGTCAAGGGTTAGGGTTAGTATTATGGTTAGGGCTAAAATTAGGGTTAGTGTTAGGCTTAGGGATTTCTTACCATTAGGTAAAGGGTAAGGCTCATGGATTTAGTAAGTGTTAGGGCTAGGTTGAGGGATCAGGTAGAATCAGACCTAGGGATAGAGGCAGATTTAGGGTTAGAGCTAATAGAGTTAGCATTAGGTTTAGTGTTATGGTTAGAGTAATCTATAGAGTTAGAGCTAGGTTTTGGGCTATGGTTACCATTAGGATTAGGGCTAGGAGTAGGGTTAGGGTTTGGGCTAGTGTTTTTTTGTTTTTTTTTTTTTTTTTTTTTTTTTTTTTTTTACAGTAAGGATTAGGGTTTGAGCTAGAGTTAGGGTGAGGGCTAAGTTTGGGGTTAGGTACAGTGTTAAGTCTAGGGATAGGATTATCGTAGGTTTAGGGTTAGGGTTAGGATTAGGGCTACATTTATCATTAGGGTTAGGATAAGGTTAGGGTAATGGATATGGTTAGATGTAATTTTAGATTTAATTTTAGGGTTAAGATTAAGGCATGGTTAGGTTTACGTTACTGGTACGGGTTAGGGTTTGAGCTAGGGTTAAGGCTATGCCAAGTGTTAGTTTAGGGTTAGGTCTAGGGTTAGTTTTCTGGTTAGGGTTAGGGTTATGGCTAGGGTTATCAACAGGATTAGGGTTAGGGTAGGGTAATGTGTATGTTCAGAGCTAGAGTTAGGGATAGGGTTAAGTTTAGGGTTAGAGATAGGGTTAGGGTTAGAGTTAGGGATAAGTCTAATTTTATATTTAGGGCAAGAGTTAGGCATTGAGTAAAGTATAGTACTATGGCTACAGTTAGGATTAGGATTAGGGCTAGGGTTAGGGTTAGGGTTACACTTAGGGCTAGGTTTAGGCCTAAGATTCACTCTAGGTTTTGTGTTAGGTTAAGGTCTAGGGTTAGGGCTATGGGTAATGTAAGAACTACGATTATGATTAGGGCTAGTTGTAAGGTTAGGGTTATGGCTAGGTCTAGTGTTAGGTTTAGATTTTCGGTTAGGGTCAGGCTTAGAGATAGCTTAGTGTTAAATGCAGAGTACATGTTCAGGTTAGTGTTAGGGTTAAGGTTAAAGCCAGAATTAGGACTAGGTTTATGTCTAGGGGTAGGGTTAGTCTTTGCATTAGGTTAAGGATTATTGTTAGGGCTAGGGCTAGGTTTTTGTTTAGGTCTAGGTCTAGAGTTAAGGCTAGATTTAGGATTAGGTTTAGGTCTAGGGCTAGTGGTAGAGTCAGTTTTAGTATAAGGTTACTGGTAGGGCTAGCGTTAGGGTTTGGTATAGGATTAGGTCAGATTTAGTCCTAGGGTTAGTGTTATGGTCAGAATAAGGGTCAGGGTTAGGGTTAGGTTTAGGGATAGGTTAGAGCTAGAATGAGGGCTAGATTTAGGACTATTAATAGGGTTAGGGTTTTGATTATCCTAAGTATTAGGGATAGGTCTAGGGTTACCATTAGGGTTAGGGTTTTGCTTAGGTTTAGGGATAGAGTTAAAGCTAGTGTTAGGGTTAGGGTTAGGGTTAAACCTAGGTTTAGGGCTCTGACTAGGGCTAGATTTTGTGTTAGTGTTAGGGCTTGGAATAGGGCAACAAGTAATATAAGAATCAGGGTTACAATTAAGGTTCGCTTTAGGGTTAGTGTTAGGAGTAGTTCTAGTGTTAGGGTTAGGTTTAAGGTTAGGATGAATTTAGAGCTAGGGTTATTGTTAGGATAGGAGTCAGGGACAGGGTTAGTTATAGGGTTAGGGTTAGGACTCAAATTACGGCTAGATTTACTGTTAGGGTTTGGTTTAAGGTTAGAGTGGTGTTTTAGAGCTAGGGTGAGTTTTAGGGTATAATTCAGGGTCAGGGTTAGTTTTAAGGTTAGGGTTAGGACTCGAATTAAGGCTAGGATTAGTTCTAGGTGTAATTGTGGGTTTCTTTTAAGTTAAGGTTTAAGGTTAGGTCTATTGCTCTGTTGTGTTTTAGTCCTAAGGTTAGGGTTAGCACTAGTTTTATGATGAGTATTAGGGTTAGGTCTAGGGTTAGTGTTAGGCTTAGGCTTATGGTTAGGGTTATATTTAGAGTTAGGATTAGATCTAGGGTTAGGCTAGGACTAAGGATAGGGCAAGTATTAGGGCGAGGCTTGGGGCTAGGTTTAGAGTTACGGTAAGGGATAGGGTTAGAACTAGGAATAGGGCTAGTGTGAGAGTTAGAGTTTGTCTTAGGGCTAGGATTAGGGTTAGGGTTTGGATAAGGGTTAAATTAGGGCCAGGATTAGGGCTAGGGTTAGTGTTCAGTTTAGGTCTAGCAATAGCGTTATGGTTAGGGTTATGTTTAGGATAAGGGATGGTGTTATAGCTAGGTTTTGAGGTAGGGTTAGGGTTAGAGTAGGGCAAGGGCTAGGGGTAGTGTTAGGGTTATGATTAAGGCTAGGTTTAGGGCTAGGATGAGGGCTAATGTTTTTTTTGTTTGTTTGTTTGTTTTTTGTTTTTTGGGTTTTTTTAGGTTTAGGCTAGGATTAGGGCTCAGGCTAATATCATGTCTAGGGTTATGGTTAAAGATAATTTTAGGGTTAGGTTTATGTCTACATCTAGTGTAAGTGTTAGGCTTAGGGTAAGGGTCAGGTTTAGAGCTAGGGGAAATTTTAAGGATAGGGTCAAGGTTAAGGTTTGGTTCAGGTTAGGATTTAGGTTTAGGGTTTGAATTAGCATTAGGGTTAGAGTGATAGGGTTTGGTTTAGGGTTCAGGTTAGGTTTAGGGTAAGTGATAGGGTTAGCATTAGCAATAGGGTTAGGGTTAGGCTTAGGGTTAGCATTAGGGAAAGGGTTATGGTTGTGGTAGTGGGTCGGATTTGAGCTTAGGTTAGAACAAGTGTTAAGGTTAGGAAGAGGTCTTGAGTTGTGGTTAGGGTTAAGTTTAGAACTAGGTTTAGGTTTAGGGTGATGGTTAGTGTAAGGGTTAAGTTTTGAGCTAAGGTTATGGCTAGGGAGAGGGTTAGTTTTAGGGTTAGGTCTAGGGATAGGATTATGGTGGAGTTACTATTAGGGTTAGTGTTAGGGCTAGGGTTATCATTAAGGTTAGGTTTAGGGTTAGGGTAATGTATAAGGTTAGATATAGGGTTAGGGTTAGTGTTAGATTTTGGTTTAGGGTTAGGATTAGGGCTATGGTTATTTTTAGGTTTCTGGTTGTTTAGGATTTCATTTAGGGTTAGGTCTATGCTAAATGTTAAATTTAGGATTATGTCTAGGGTCAGTTTTCCGGTTAGGGTTAGGTTTAGAGTTAGGGTTTTGCTAATATCATCAATAAGTTTAGGATTAGGGTAATGGGTAGGTTTAGAGCTAGGTTTAAGACTATGGTTGAGTTTAGGATTAGGGCCAGGGTTAGGGTTAGAGTCTGCGATATGTCTAGGTTTATGTTTATTGTAAGGTTTAAGCTTTGAGCTAGGGTTAGGACTAAGGTGAGGACTAGGTTTATGTTAGGGCTAGGGTTAGGTGAGGGCTAGGGTTAGGGTTAGTGTAATGCTTAGGGCTAGGTTTAGGCCTCGGAGTATTTCTGTGTTTAGTGTTAGGTTTAGGCCTAGAGTTAGTGCTATGGGTAATGTAAGAGCCAGATTTATGATTAGGGCTTGTTTTAGTGTTAGAGTTATGGATGTGTCTAGAATTAGGTTTAGGTTTTGATTAGTGTCAGGATTAGAGGTACGTTTAGTGTTAAAGGCAGGGTCAGTGTTCAGGTTACAGTTAAAGTTCAGGTTAAAGCCAGATTTAGGACTAGGTTTTGGTCTAGGGGTGGGGTTAGTGTTTGGGTTAGGTTAAGGGTTATTGTTAGGGTTATAGCTAGGTTTTTCTTTAGGTCTAGAGCTAGAGTTAAGGCTAGATTTAGAATTAGGTTTAGATCTAGGGCTAATGGTAGGGTTGGGTTTAGGTATAAGGTAGGCTAGTGTTAGGGTTTGGTTTAGGGTTAGGGTCAGGTTGAGACCTCGGGTTTGTATTATGGTCAGAATGAGGGTCAGGATTAGTGTTAGGGTTTGGGATAGGGTTAGAGCTAGAATGAGATCTAGGGTTAGGACTATTAATACGGTTATTATTTGGTTAGCCTAAGGATTAGGGATAGGTCTAGGGTTACCATTAGGGTTACGGTTTTGCTTAGGGTAAGGGATATGATTAGAGATAGGTTTAGGGCTAGGGTTAGGGTTATGTTTAGGGTTAAAGCTAGGTTTGGGCTCAGATTAGGGCTAGTTTTTGTGTGAAGTTTAAGATTAGGGTTAGGGTAGCGACTAATATAAGAACTAGGGTTACAATTAGGATTAGTTTTAGGGTTAGGGTTAGGGGTAGGTCAGTGTTAGGGTTAGGTTTAATGTTAGATTGATATTTATAGCTAGAGTTAGCGTTAGAATATGAGTCAGGTCAGGGTTAGTTTTAGGGTTAGGGTTAGGACTTGAATTAGGGCTAAGGTTACTGTTAGGGTTTGGTTTTAGTTTAGGGTGCTGTTTAGAGCTAGGGTGAGTGTTAGGATATGAGACAGGGTCAGGGATATTTTTAAGTTTAGGATTGGGTCTTGAATTAGGGCTAGGGTTAGTTCTAGGTGTAGTGGTATTGTTTGGTTTAAGTTAAAGTTTAGTATTAGGCCTGTTGTTCAGTTTTGTTTTAGTGCTATGGTTAGGGTTAGGGCTAGTTTTTTGATTAGCTTTAGGGTTAGGGCTTGGGTTAAGTTTTGGGTTAGGATTAATGGTAGGTTTAATGCTAGGATTAGGGCTGGGTTTTGTGTTAGGTTTAGGGCAAAAATTAGGGCTAGGCCTAATGTCAGGTCTAGGTTTACAGTTAGGGATAGTCTTAGGTTTAGATTTATGGCTAGGTCAAATTTAAGTGTAACTGTTAGGGAAAGGGTCAGGTTTGGAGCTAGGGGTATTATTAGTGGAAGGGTCAGGCTTTGGGTTTGGGTTCGGTTAAGGTTTAGGTTTAGAGATCAAATTAGCATTAAGGTAAGAATTAGGGTAAAGGTAATGGATAGGGTTAGGTTTAGGTTTCAGGTTAGGTTTAGGGTAATGGATATGGTTTTGGTTTGTGGTAGGTTTAGGGTTAGGCCTAGGGTTAGCATTAGTGTTATGGTTATTTTTAAGGTAAATTATAGGGTTATACCTAGGGTTAGGGCTAGGGTTAAGTTAGGATTAGGGCTAGAGTTAGTGTTAGGGTCATGGTTAGGGTGAGGGTAGAGTTAGTATTAGGTTTCGGGTATGATTTAAGGTTTGAGCTAGGTTTAGTGCTAGGGCTAAGGTTAATTTACTCTCCTGTCTAGGTTTGTGGTCATGGTTATGCCAATATTAGTGTTAGGGTTATGGCTAGAGTTACCATTAGAGTTAGGGTAATAGGTTTAGATGTCAGGTTAAGTTAGGGTTAGGTTTAGGTTAGCTTTAGGATTAGGTTTAGGGTTAGGATTAGGGTTTGAGCTAGCTTAGGGTTAGGTTTAGGGTTAGGTTTACTGTTAGTTCCAGGGTTAGGTTTATGTTTAGGGTTAGGGTAGGTTTATCTTTAGGTCTAGTGTTATCATTAGGGTTAAGTTTAGGGTTAGGTAATGAATGGGTAGTGATTGAGCTAGGGTTAGGGCTTAGGTTAATCTTAGGATTAGGGCTAGGGTTAGGGTTAGGGTTAGGCCTTCATATATTTTGGGGGTTAGGTTATTTTTAAGGGTTAGGGATTGAGCTAGTATTAGGGATAGGGCAAGGGTTAGGGTTGCAGTCAGGGATATAGGGTTAGTGTTAGGATTAGGGCTACAGTTAGCATTAGGTTTAGGGTTATGGTTAGGATAATTGATAGAGTTAGAGCTATGGTTATGGGATATGGTTATGGTTAGGATTAGGGCTAGGGTTAGGGTGAGATTTGGGGTTTGGTTTAGGGTTATGTTTAGGGTAAGGTTAAGGGTTTTATCTAGGTATAGGGCTAGGATGAGGGTTAGGGATAGGATTAGGGCTAGGTATGTGGTTAGAGTTTTGCTTAGGGTTAGGTTTAGGGCTACAATTAGGGCTAGATCTTGTGTGATGTTTAGGGCTAGTGTTAGGTGTATTAGTAATTTAAGAGCTAGAGTTATGGTTATGGCTAGATTTAGGGTTCATGTAGTGTTAGGGTTAGTTTTGGGGTTAGGATAAGGTTTAGAGGTCGGGTTATTTTTAGGGTAAGTGTTGAAGTTCAGGTTAGGATTAGGTTTAGGGTTAGGTCCAGAATGAGAACTAGGGTTAGGTCTAGGTGTAGGGTTAGTGCTTGGGTTAGGTTAAGGGTTATTGTTAGGGCTAGGGCTAGGGTTATGGCTATATTTAGGATTAGGTTTAGGTCTAGGGCTAGAGTTAGTGTTAGGTTTAAGTATAGGGTTATCGGTAGGGCTAGTGTTAAGTTTCAAATAAGGGTTAGGGTCAGGTTTAAACCTAGCTATAGTGTTAGAGTCAGAATAAGGGTCAGGGTCAGGGTTAGTGTTTGGGTTAATTTTAGAGCTAGAATGAGGGCTAGGGTCAGGACTAGTAATAAAGTTAGGGTTTGGAGTAGGCTTACGATTAGGGTTAGAACTAGGGTAGCAATAGGGTGAGGGTTTGGCTTAGGGTAAGGGATAGTGTTAGAGCTGGTGTTAGGACTAGAAATAGGGTTAGGGTTAGGGCCAGGGTTAGGGTTAGGGTTAAAGCTAGGGTCAGGCCTTGTATTAGGGCTAGGTTTTGTGTTAGGTTTAGGGCTATGGCTAATGTAAGAACTGGCATTATGATTAGGGCTAGTTTTAGGGTTAGGTTTAGGGCGAGTTCTAGTGTTAGGATTAGGTTTTTGGATAGGGTGATGTGTAGATCTAGGGTCAGTTTTAGGGTCAGAGTCAGGGTTAGTATTAGTTCTAAGGTTAGGGTTAGTACTTGAATTAGGGCTAGGGTTAGGGCTAGGTGTAGGGTCAGGGTTTGGTTTAGGTTAAGGGTTAGGGTCAGTGCTATTGCTTGGTTTTGCTTGAGGGCTAGGCCTAGGGTGGGAGCTAGTTTTCAAATTAGCGTTAGGTTTAGAGCTAGTGTTAGGGTATGGTTTAGACTTGTGTTTAGGGTTAGATTTAGAATTAGAGTTAAATCTAGGTTACTGCTAGGGTTAGGGCTAGGGTTTGGGTTATCATAAGCAGTAGGGTTAGAACTAGGGATGGAGCTAGGGAGAGAGTTAGAGTTAGTCTTAGGGTTACGGTTTGGTAGGGTTAGGGTTAGGGCTTTAATAGGGCTAGGATTTGAGCTAGGGTTAGTATTAAGGCTAAGCCTAGATTTAGGGCTAGTGTTAGGGTTATGGTTATGGTTAGGCATGGTTATAGCTAGGTTTAGAATTAGGGTGAGGGTTAAAATTAGGGTAGGGCTAATGTTAGGTTAGGGTTAGGATTAAGGCTATTTTGGGGCTAGGATTAGTTCTAGGGTTTGTGTTAGGATTAGAGCTTCATGTGCTAGGGCTAATGTCAGGTCTAGGATTATGGTTAGAGATAGTTTTAGGGTTAGGATTATGGCTAGGTATAGTGTAAGTTTAAGGTTAAGGTTTAAGGTAAGGTTTAGAGCTAGGGGCATTATTAGGATAAGGTACAGGGTTCCAGGTTGGATTAGGTTAATGTTTATGGTTAGGGATCAAATTAGCATTAGGGTTAGAATTAGGATTAGGTCTATGGATATGGTTAACTTTAGGGTTCAAGTTAGTTTTAGTGTAATGGATAGGTTTAGGGTTAGGAATAGGGTTAGGGTTAGCATTAGGTTAGGGTTAGGGTTAGAGTAAGGGTAATGGATAGGATTAGAGCTAGGGTTAGGGCTAGGGTTATGGTTAGGATTAGGGATAGGGTCAGGGTTATTTTGGGGTTATTTCAAGGGTTAGGGTTAGCGTTAGATTTGAGGTAAGTGTTAGGGCTAGGGTTACGGTTATTAATGTTAAAGCTAGTGTTAGGGCTCTAATTAAGATAGGTTTTGGATTAGGTTAGCATTAGGGTTAGGGCTACAGCTAATGTAAGAACTAGAGTTATGATTAGGGCTAGTTTTAGTGTTAGTGTTAGGTCTAGGTCTAGTGTTATGGTTTGATTTAGGTTTGGGGTGATGTTTAGAGCTAGGGTTAGTGTAGGGTCAGAGTCAGGGTCATGGTTAGTTTTAGGGTTAGGGATAAAATTTGAATAAGAGCTAGGTTTAGGGCTATGTGTAGGCTTAGGGTTTGGTTTAGGTTAAAGGTTAGGGTTAGGTCTATAGTTCTGTTTTGTTGTAGGGCTTGGGCTAGGTTAGGGTTAGTTTTAGGATTTGTATTAGTGTTACAGCATGTGTTAGTGAGAGATTAGGTAAACATTTAGAGTTAGGGTTAGATGTAGGATTAGGGCTAGGGCTTGGGTTAGGGCTAAGGTTAGGGCAAGTTTTAGGGTTATGGTAAGGGTTGGGGTTAGAACTAGGAATAGGACTAGGGTGAGAGTTAAAGTTAGTCTTAGGGCTAGGGTTAGGTTAGGTTTAGGGCTAAATTAGGGCTAGGATTAGGTCAAGGGTTTGTGTTAGGGTTAGGCCTAATTTTAGGCTTAGGGATAGGGTTAGGTTTAT
Organism: Marmota flaviventris; assembly: GCF_047511675.1. Taxonomy (NCBI): domain Eukaryota; kingdom Metazoa; phylum Chordata; class Mammalia; order Rodentia; family Sciuridae; genus Marmota; species Marmota flaviventris. The sequence goes on from NC_092499.1 coordinate 130,069,200, forward strand.
GGGAAGGGATGGGATTATAGCTAGTTTTAGGGCTAGGTCAAAGGTTAGAATTACAGTTAGGGCTAGGATTATGTTTTCAGTTAGTAATAAGGCTAGGTTTAGGGCTACATGAGGGCTAGGGTTGTTTTAGGGTTATGGCAAGAATTAGGGCTAGGGCTAGTGTCAGGTCTAGTGTTATAGTTAGGGATAGACTGAGGGTTAGATTTATGGCTAGGTCTTAGGGTAAGGGTTAGGTTTAGGGTAAGAGTCAGGGTTAGAGCTAGGGTTATTATTAGGGTTAGATTCAGGTTTCAGATTTGGTTTAGGTTAGGGTTTAGGGTTAGGGCTCAAATTAGCATTAGGGTTAGGGATATGGTAATTATATGGTTAGGTTTAGGGTTCAGATTAGGTGTAGGTTAATTGATAGAGTTAGAGTTAGTGGAAGATTTAGGTTGAGGCCTAGGATTAGCATTAGGGTAAGGGTTATGTTTAGGGTAATGGATAGGGTTAGAACTAGGGTTAGGGCTAGGGTTATGGTTAGTATTAGGGCTAGAGTTAGGTTTAAGGTTAGGGTTTGGCCTAGGGATAGCTTTAGGTTTAGGTTTAGGGTACAGTTTAGGGTTTGAGCTAGGGTTAGCACTAGGGCGAATGTTAGGTTTAGGGTTATGTCAAGATTATAGATATGGTTAGGGTCAAGGTTAGTGTTAGAATTAGGACTAGGGTTATCATTAGGTTTATGGTATTGGATAGGGTTTGATGTCAGGTTAGGGTTAAGGTTATAATTAGGATTCAACTTAGGTTAGTGTTAGTGATACGGTAACGATTAGGGTTTGAGCTACGGTTAGGTCTATGGCAAAGTTTAGATTCATGGCTACGTCTAGGGTTAGAGTTAAAGTAGATTTAGGTTTAGGGCTAGGGTTATCATCAGGATTAGGTTAGGGTTAGGGTAATGGATAGGGTTAGAGCTAGGGTTATGGCTAGGGTTAAGGTTAGGATTAGAGCTATGGTTAATGTTAGGGTTAGGTTTAGGCCAAGGGTTAGTGTTAGGGTTAGGTTAGGTTTAAGTGTTAGGGATTGACCTAGGATTTGCACTAGGACGAGGTTTAGGGTTAGAGTCAGGGTAAGGGTTAGGGCTAGGGTTAGCATTAGGGTTAGGGTTATGGTTAGGGTAATGAATAGAGTTAGAAGTAGGGTTTGGCTTATGGTTATGGCTAGTTTTAGCGTTAGTGATATGGCTAGGTCTAGTTTAGGGTTAGGTTTTAGGTTAGGAAAAGGTTTCAAGCTAGAGTTTGTGTTAGGGTAAGGGTCAATGTTCTGGTTAAGGTTAGGTTTATAATTAGGTCCAGCATTAGGACTAGGGTTAGGTCTAGGGGTAGGGTTAGTGTTCGGGTTAGGTTAAGGGTTATTGTTAGGGTTAGGGCTAGGTTTTTGTTTAGGGCTAGGGCTAGAGTTATTGCTAGATGAAGGATTAGGTGTGGGTGTAGGTCTAGTGTTAGAGTTAGGTATAGGTATAGGGTTACAGGTAGCATCAACGTTATGGGTTGGTTTAGGGATGGGTCAGGTCTAAACATACAGTAGTGCTAGGGTCAGAATAAGGGTCAGGGTTAGTGTTAGAGTTTCGGATAGGGATAGAGCTAGATTGAGGGCTAGTGTTAGGACTAGTAATAGAGTTAGGGTTTGAGTTAGGCTAAGGATTAGGTTTAGGACTTGGATAGCTTTAGGGTTAGAGTTTGGCTTAGGGTAAGGGATAGGGTTAGCACTAGGGTTAGGGCTAGGGTGAGGGCTAGGCATAGGGCTAGGGTTAGGGCTAGATTTAGAGTTAAAGCTAGTGTTAGGGCTTTGATTAGGCCTAGGTTTTTTTGTTAGCTTTAGGTTTACAGCTAATGTAAGAACTAGGGTTACAACTAGGGCTAGTTTTAGGGTTATTGTTAAGTCTAGGTTTAGTATTAGGTTAGGTTTAGGGTTAGGGTTATGTTTAGGATAATGGATAGGTTAGTTTTAGGGAATGTGTTATGGTTAGGCGAAGGATTAGCATTAGGTTTAGTGTTCAGGTTAGTGTAATGGATAGGGTTAGAGCTAGGGTTAGGGTTAGGATTATGGTTAGGGTTAGAGCTAAGGTTAGGGTTAGGTTTAGGATTAGTGTAAGGATTAAAGTTAGGGTTAGGTTTAGGTTAAGGGTTAGAGTTACATTTAGGGTTAGAGATAGGGTTAAATCTAGGGTTTGGGTTCAGATTAGGGCTAGGTTTTGGGTTTCATTAGGGCAAGTGTTAGGGATATGGCTAATGTAAGAACTAGGGTTATGATTAGGGCTAATTTTAGGGTTACATTAGGGCTAACTCTCGTTTTAGGGTTAGGTTTAAGTTTACAGAGATGTTTTGAGCTAGGGTTAGTGTTAGGTTTAGAGTAAGGGTCAGGGTTAGATTAGGTTAGAAATAGGACTCGAATTAGTGGTAAGCTTAGGGCTAGATGTCCGGTAAGGATTTGGATTAGGTTAAGGTTTAGGGTTAGTGCTATAGCTCTGCCGCAGTCTGGCTGGGCACAATCAGGAGCCACTTGTCAAAAGAAACTAACTTTATTTTTAGAACCACACACGCCAAACAAAACAGCCTCTCAGGAAAAATCCTCAGAGCCTCAACTGCCACCACCGGCTTTCCACAAGCCTCTCTCTCCCCCCCACAAGCTTCTTTCCACCTCCCACAATCCTCCTGCTCTTGAGGCCGATTGGCTGGGTCACGTGGGCGGAGCCAAAAAAGTCCCCCAATGAGCAGCTCCGTGGTCTGAAAGGGCAGGGAAACAGTCCAATGAGCATCACCGCAGAGGAGCCAATCAGCTAGATGTTGCTGGGGCCGAGGAGCCAATCAGCTAGATGTTGCTGGGGCCGCTGTGAGCCAATCATCAGCCGGCAGCTAGAAGTTTGCTGGCAGCTGGAAGTTTGCTGGGGCCCCTTCGGCTGTGGCTCTCAACATAGCTCGGTTATGTTTTAGGGCTAAGGCTAAAGTTAAGGGTAGTTTTATGATTAATGTTAGTGATATTGCTAGTGATAAGGTCAGTTTAGACTTAGGGGTCCATTTAGAGTGATGGTTAATTCTAGGTTTAGGGCTATGGCTAGGGTTAAGGCTAAAGTTATGTCTAGTGTTTGGGTTATGGTAAGGGATAGGGTGAGAACTCAAAATAGGGCTAGGCGAGAGTTAGATTTAGTCTTAAGGCTAGGGTTAGGGCTAGGGTTAGGGCTAAACTAGGCCTAGGAATAGGTCTAGGATTAGTGTTAATGTTAGACCTAATGTTAGGGCTATGTTTAGGGTTAGGTTTAGGGGAAGAGATGGGATTATAGCTAGGTTTAGGGCTAGGGCAATGATTAGAATTAGGTTTAGGAATAAGGTTAGGATTGGGTTAGGATTAAGGCTAGATTTGGTGTTAGGATGAGGGCTAGTTTTTGTTAGGGTTAGGGCAATTTTAGGGATAGGGATAATGTCAGGTTTAGGGTTAAGGCTATGGATAGTTATAGGCTTAGGTTCATGGCTAGGTCTTATATAAGGGTTAGGTTTAGGGTAAAAATTAGGTTTAGAATTAGGTGTTTTTAGGGTCAGTGTCAGGTTTTGGTTATGGGTTAGGTTAAGTTTTAGGGCTCAAATTAGCATTAGGGTTAGAGTTAGGTTTAGGATAATGGAAAGGTTTAGGTTTAGGATTCAGGTTAAGATTTAGGGTAATGGGTATGGTTAGGGTTAGTGATAGGGTTAGGGTTAGTATTTGGGTTATGGTCATTATTAGGGTAATGGAAAGTGTTTGAACTAGCGTTAGGGCTAGGGTTTTGGTTAGGATTAGGGCTAGGGTTTTGGTTAGGATTAGGGCTAGAGTTATGGTTAGGGTTAGGGCTAGGGATAGGGTTAGGTTTTGGTTAGGCTTAGGGTACAGATTAGGTTTTGAGCTAGGGTTAGTGCTAGGGTGAGAATCAGGTTTAGTGTTATGTCGAGGGTTAGATTTACGGTTATGGTTAGGGTTAGTGTTAGGGTTAGGGCTAAGGTTAACTTTAGAGTTAGGTAAATGAATAGGGTTAGATGTCGAGTTAGGGTTAGGGGTAGTTTTAAGTTTAGGGTTAGTGTTAGGGTTAATGCTAAGGTTATCTTTGGAGTTAGGTTAATGGATAGGGTTGGATTTTGGGTTAGGGGTAGGGGTAGTTTAGGTTTAGGGTTAGTGTTAGTGTTAGGGCTAAGGTTATACTTAGATTTAGGGAAATGGATAGGGTCAGATGTCAGGTTAGGGTTAAGGGTAGTTTTAGGTTTATGGTTAGTGTTAGGGTTTGGGCTAGGGTTGGGGTTAGAGTGTAGTTTAGAGTTTGATCTAGGGTTAGGGCCCTGATGAGGGTTAGGTTTAGAATTAGGTCTAGGATTAGGTGTACAGTTAGGGTTAGAGATAGCGTTATCATTAGGTTTAGGGTTAGGTTTATGGTAATGGATAATTTTAGAGACAGTATTAGGACTAGTATTAACATTATGATTAAGGCTAGTGTTAGCGTTAGGTTTAGGGATAGGGATAGGGTTATATTTAGGGTTAGGGTTAGGGTTTTATCTAGGGTTAGGTCTAAGGTGTGGGTTAGGGTTAGCATGAGGGATAGGGTTAGGGTTAGTGTTATGCTTAGGGGTAGGTTTAGGCCTAGGGTTAGGGCTAGGTTTTGTGTTAGGTTTAGAGCTAGGGTTAGTGCTATGGATATGTAAGGGCTACACTTATGGTTGGGGTTATGGTTAGGTCTAGTGTTAGGCTTAGGTTTTGGTTAGGGTCAGTTTTAAAGCTAAGGTTAGTGTTAGTGTCAGGATCTGTGTTTGGATTAGGGTCAAGGTTAATATTAGAGCCTAAATTAGGATTGGTTAGGTCTAGAGGTAAGGTTAGTGTTTGGGTTAGGTTAATGGTTATCATTAGGGCTAGGGCTAGGTTTTTGTTTAGGTCTTGGTTGAGAGATATGGCTATATTTAGGATTAGGTTTATATCTAGGGCTAGTGTTAGGGTTAGGTTTAGGTATAGTTTTACGGGTAGGGCCAGTGTTAGGGTTTGGTTTATGATTAGGGTCAGAATAAGGGTCAGGGTTAGGGTTAGTGTTTGGGTTATGGTTATAACTAGAATGATGGCTAGGGTTAGGACTAGTTATAGAGTTAGGTTTTGTATTAGGCTAAGGATTAGGGTTAGGACTAGGTTTAGTATTAGGGTTAGGGTTTGGCTTAGTGTAAGGGATAGGATTAGTGCCAGGTTTAGGTTTAGGGTTAGGGCTAGTGTTAGGGTTAGGTTTAGGTATAGATTAATTGCTAGTGTTAGTGTTAGGGTTCAATTTAGGGTTAGATTACAGTTAGGGTTAGAATAAGTGTCAGGTTTGGGTTATGGTTAGTGCTAGAATGAGGGCTAGGGTTAGGAGTGGTAATATGATTAGGGTTTGGGTTAAACTAAGGATTAGGGTTAAGAATAGTGTTAGTATTAAGTTTAGGGTTAACTTAGGGTATGGTATAGGGTTAGAGCTAGGGTTAGGGCTATGTTTAGGGTTAGGGTTAGGGCTAGTGTTAGGGTTAGATTTAGGGTTAAAGCTTGGGTTAGGTCTCGGTTTAGGGCTAGGTTTTGGTTAGAGTTAGGGCTAGGTTTAAAGTTACGGAAAATGTATGGACTAGTGTTAAGATTTGAGCTAGTTATAGGATTAGGGTTAGGACTAGGTCTATTGTTAGGGTTAGGTTTAGGGTTAGGGTGATGTTTAGAGCTAGGGTTAGTGTAAGGGTCAAATTCAAGGTCAGGGTAAGTTTTAGAGTTAGGTTTGGGACTCGAATTGGGGCTAGAGTTAGGGCTAGGTGTAGGTTTAAGCTTTGGTTAAGGTTAAGGGTTAGGGTTAGGGCTATGGCTCGGTTTTGATTTAGGGCTAGGGCTAGGGCTAGGTTTAGGGCTAGATTTTGGGTTATCATCAGGGTTAGAGCTAGTGTTAGGGTGAGGTTTAGGCTTAGGGTTAGGGTTAGATTTAGAGTTAGGTTTAGATCTAGTGTTAGGGCTAGGGCTAGAGTTATGGCTAGGGTTAGGGTATGTAAGGATTATGATTAAAACTAGGGTTTTAAAGGCTAGGGTGAGAATTAGAGTTAGAGGTTTAGTGTTAGGATTAGGTTTAGGGCTAAATTAGTGCTAGGATTAGGGGTAGGGTTAGTGTTAGCATTAGGCCTAGGGTTTGGGCTAGGGTTAGCATTAACATTGGGGTTAGTGTTATGTTTAGGGGAATGGGTGGGGTTATAGCTAGGTTTAGGTGTAGGGTTAGTGTTAGAGTTAGGCCCAGGTTTGGGCTAGGGTTAGGGTTAACATTGGGGTTAGGGTTATGTTTAGGGGAATGGGTGGGGTTATAGCTAGGTTTAGGGCTAGGGTGAGGGTTAAAATTAGGATTTGGCCTAGGGTTCTGGTTCATTTAGGATTAAGGCTAGGATTAGGGCTAGGATGAGGGGTAGGTCTTTTGATAGGGTTAGGGCTAGGACTCAGGCTAGGTCTAATATCAGGTTATGGTTAAGGATAGTTTTAGGGTTAGGTTATGGCTAGGTCTAGTGTAAGGGTTAGTTTTAGGTTAAAGGTCAGCTTTAGAGCTAGGGTTATTGTTAGGATTAGGGTCAGGGTTAGCATTTGGTTTAGTTTAAGGTTTAGGGTTAGGGCTCAAATTAGCATTAGAGTTAGGTTTAGAGTTAGGGTAATGGATAGGGTTTAGTTTAGGTTTCAGTTAAGGTTTAGGGTAATAGATGGGTTAGATATAGCGAACGGGTTAGGGTAAGCATTAGGGTTAGGGTTATGCTCAGTGTAATGGATAGATTTAGAGCTAATGTTAGGGCTAGGTTATGGTTTGGATTAAGTCTAGGATTAGGGTTACATTTAGGGATAGGGATGGGGTTCAGTTTAGGATAAGTGTTAGGGTTAGGGTAAGTGTTAGGTTTAGGGTTGGGTTATGGTTAGGTTAGGGTAAGGTTTAGTGTTTGAGCTAGGGTTAGGGCTAGGGTGAGTGTTAGGTTTAGGTTTACGTCTAGGTTTACATTTATAGTTAGAGGTAGGTATAGTGTTAGAGATAGGTTTTTAATTAGGGTTAGTGTTGGGGCTAAGGTAATGTATATGGTTAGAGCTAATGTTTGGGCTAGGGTTAATGTTAGGATTAGGGCTAGGGTTAGGGTTAGTGTTTAGGGTAGGGCTAGGGTTATGTTTAGTATAAGGGTTAGGCTTTGAGCTAGGGTTAGGTCTAAGGTGAGGGTTAGGTTTACGGTTAGGGTTAGGGCTAGGATTAGGCTTAGGTTTATGATTAGATCTAAGTTTAGGCCTAGGATTAGGGCTAGGTTTTATGTTAGGTTTAGGGTTATGGCTAGTACTATGGGTAATATAAGAGCTAGGGTTGTGTTGAGGACTAGTTTTAGGGTTAAGGTTATGTCTAGGTCTAGTTTAAGTCTAGGTTTAGTGTTAGAATAAGGTTTAAATCAGTGTTATTCAAATGTAAAGCTAGGTTTAGTGTTAGAATCAAGGTCAGTGTTTGGGATAGGATTAGGGTTAGGGTTAGAGCAAGATTTAGGACTAGGTTTAGGTCTAGGGATAGGGTAAGTGTTTGGTTTAGGTTAAGGGTTATTGTTAGGGCTAGTGCTAGGTTTTTGTTTAGGTCTAGGGCTAGAGTTGTAGGTATATTTAGGATTATCTTTGGGTCTAGGTCTAGTGTCAGGATTAAATATAGGTATAAGGTTACTGGTAGGTCTAGTGTTAGGGTTTGGTTTAGGTAAAGGGTCAGCTTTAGAACTAGGGTTATTGTTGGGATCAGATGAGAGTCAAGGTTAGGATTAGAGCTAGAATGAGGGCTAGGGTTAAGACTGGTAATGCAGTTAGAGTTTAAGTTAGGCTAAGGATTAGGGTTAGGACTATGGTTAGCATTTGGTTAAGGGTTTGGCTTAGGGTAAGTGTTAGGTTAGAGCTAGGGTTAAAGTTAGGGTTAGGGCTAGTGTTAGAGTTAAGATTAGGGTTAAAGCTAGGGTTAGAGCTTGGAATAGGGGTAGGATTTGTGTTAGAGTTAGGGCTAGGTTTAGGACAACTACTAATGTACTAACAAGGGTTATGATTAAGGCTAGTTTTAATATTAGGGTTAAGGCTAGATCTAGTGTTAGAGTTAATTTTATGTTAGGGTGATGTTTAGAGATAGGATTAGTGTTAATGTCAGCTTCAGGGTCAGGGTTAATTTTAGAGTTAGGATTAGGGCTAGGTGTAGGGTTAGGGTTTGGTTTAGGTTAAGGGTTAGGGTTGGGGTTATGGATTGATTTTGTTTTATGTCTAGGTCTAGGAATAGGGCAAGTTTTAGGATTAGTGTTATGGTTAGCGGTAGTGTTAGGGTTTAGTTTAGCCTTATGTTTACAGTTAAATTAAGAACTAGGTCTAGATTTAGAATTAGGTTTAGATATAGGGTCACGGTCACAGCTAAGTTTTGGGTTAGGTTAAGGTTAAGGGTTAGGGCTCTTATTAGAATTAGGGTTAGGGTTAGGGTTAGGGTAATGGATATGGTTAGGTTTAGGGTTCAGGTTAGGTTTAGGGTAATGGATAAAGTTAGGGTTAGAGATAGGGTTAGGGCTAACCTAGGGTTAGCATTAGGGTTAGGGTTATGATTAGGGAATGAATATGGTTAGAGCTAGGGTTAGGCCTAGGATTATGGTTAGGATTGAGGCTAGGGTGAGGTTTAGGTTTAGGGCAAGTTTTAGTGTTAGGTTAGATTTAGGGTAATGGTTAGGGCCAGGGTTAGGGTTAGGGTTAGGGTTAAAACAAAGCATAGAGCTCAAATTGGGGCTAGGTCTTGGGTTAGGCTAGGGCTAGGATTAGGGCGAACACTAATGTAAGAATAGGGTTATGATTAGGGCTACTTTTAGGGTTAGGGTTAGGGCTAGGTCTAGTTTTAAGGTTAGGTATATTTTTAGGGTGATCTGAGAGCTACAGTTAGTGTTAGGGTAAGAGTCAGTGTCAAGGTTAGTTTTAGGGTTAGGGCATGACTGGAATTAGGGCTAGGGTTAGGGATAGGTGTAGGGTTAGGTTTTGGTTTAGGTTAAGGGTTACAATTAGGGCTGTGGCTCAGTTTTGATTAGGGCTAGGATTAGGTTAGGGCTAGATTTAGGATTAGCGCTAGTGTTAGGGCTAGTTTCAGTGGAAGGTTTACACTTAGGGTTAGGGTTAGATTTAGAGTTATGGTTAGATCTAGGGTTAGTAGTAGGGCTAAGTTTAGGGCTAAGGTTAGAGCAAGTGTTAGGGTTATGGTAAGGGATAGGGTTAGAACTAGAAATAGAGCTAGGGAGAAAGAGTTAGTCTTAGTGCTAGTGATAGGGTTAGGGTTAGGGCTAAATTAGAGCTAGGATCAGATCTAGGATTAGTGTAAGGGTTAAGTCTAGGATTAGGGTTAGGGTTACATTTAGGGGAAGGGATGGGGTTATATCTAGGTTCAGATATAGGGCAAGGGATAAAATTAGGAATAGGGCTAGAGTTAGGGTTAGGATCAAGGCTAGGTTTAGGGCTAGGATGAGGGCTAGCATTTGTGTTAGGTTTATGGCAAGAATTAGGGCTAGGGCTAATATCAGGTCTAGGGTTATGGTTAGGGGTAGTTTTCAGGTAAGGTTTATGGCTACATCTAGTGTCAGAGTTAGGTTTAGAGTAAGGTTCAGGTATAGATCTAGGGGTATTATAATGGTCAGGGTCAGGTTTTGGGTTAGGTTGAGGTTTAGGGTTAGGGCTCACATTACCACTAGGGTTACAGTTAAGGTTATGGTAATAGATAGGTTTAGTTTTAGGCTTCAGGTTAGGTTTAGGGTTAAGGTTAGGTTAAGGTTTAAAAATAGGGTTAGGGTTAGGCCTAGGGTTAGCATTAGGTTTATGGTTACCATTAGGGTAATTGATAGGGTTAGAGCTAGGGTTAGGGCTAGGGTTATGTTTAGGATTAGGGTAGAGTTAGGGTTAGGGTAAAATCTAGGCTTAGGGTTAGGATTAGGTTTAGGGTACTGGTTAGAGTTTGAGTTAGGATTAATGCTAAGTCTAGGGTTAGATTTAGGGTTAGGTCTAGGGATAGTGTTAGTATTAGGGTTAGGGCTAGTGTTATCATAAGTGCTAGGGTAATGAACAGGTTTAGATGTTGGATTAGGGTTAGGGTTAGGTTTAGGTTCAGAAAAATAGTTAGTGTAAGGTTTAGTGTAACGTTTAGGGTTTTGAGTTAGGGTTAGGACTACAGCAAGGGTTAGGTTTACGGTTAGGTCTAGGGTTAGGTATACGGCTATTAGAGTATTTTAGGGTTAGGGTTAGGGTTTGTGCTAGAGTTATAGCTAGGGCTAGAATGAGGGTTAGGTTCAGTGTTAGGTCTAGGAATAGGATTATGGTAGGTTTAGGGTTAGGGCTAGGGTTATCATTAGGGTTAGGATAAAAATTAAGGTAATGGATATGTTAGATGTAGGTTTGAGTTTATAGTTAGGATTAGGGTTAGATTTAGTTTTAGGGTTAAGTTTAAGGTATGGTTAGGTTTAGGGTTATGGTATGTGTTAGGGTTTGAGCTAGGGTTAGGGCTATGTTGAGTGTTAGGTTTACGGTTAGGTCTAGGGTTAGTTTTTTTTTTTTTTTTTTTTTTTGTTAGGGTTATGGTTAGGGTTGGGGTTATGGATAGAGTTATCAATAGGGTTAGGGTTAGAGTAATGTGTAGGTTTAGAGCTATGTTTAGGGATAAGGTTAAGTTTAGGGTTAGGGCTAGGGTTAGGGTTAGATTTAGGGATAGGTCTAAGTATATATTTAGGGTAAGGATTTGGCATTGAGTAAGGTTTAGAATAAGGCTAGGGTTGGGGTTGGATCAAGTCTAGAGTTAGGGTTAGGGTTATGCTTAGGGCTAGGTTTAAACCTAGGATTCGCTCTAGGTTTTGTGTTAGATTAAGGCGTAGGGTTAGGGCTATGGGTAATGTAAGAGCTAGGATTATTATTAGGGCTATTTGTAGGGTTAGCATTATGGATAAGTCTAGTGTTAGTGTTAGGTTTTCGGTTAGTTTCACGTTTAGAGATAGCTTAGTGTTAAATGCAGTGTCAGTGTTCAGGTTAGAGTTAGAGTTAAGGTTAAAGCCAGAATTAGGACTAGGTTTATGTCTAGGGGTAGGGTTAGACTTTGTGTTAGGTTAAGGGTTATTATTATGGCTAGGGCTAGGTTTTTGTTTAGACCTAGGGCTAAAGTTAAGGCTAGATTTAGGATTATGTTTAGGTCTAGGGCTAGGAGTAGGGTCAGGTTTAGATATAAGGTCACTGGTAGGGATAGTGTTAGGGTTTCATCTTGGGTTAGGGTCAGGTTTAGACCTAAGGTTAGTGTTATGATCAGAATAAGGTTCAGGGTTAGGGTTAGGGTTAGGGATAGGGTTAGAGCTAGAATGAGGTCTAGGGTTAGGACTATTAATAGGGTTAGGGTTTTGATTAGGCTAAGGATTAGGTATAGGTCTAGGGTTACCATTAGGATTAAGGTTTTGCTTATGATTAGGGATAGGGTTAGAACTTGTGTTAGGGGTAGGGTTATGCATAGGGTAAGATATAATGTTACAGCTAAGTTTAGATCTAGGGTGAGGGTTAAAATTAGGGTTAGGAATAGGGTTAAGTGTAGGGTTAGGATTAAAGCTAGTGTAAGGCCTAGGGATTGTGTTAGGGTTAGGGCTAGCATTAGGGCTAGGGCTAATGTCGGGTATAGGGTCAAGGTTAGGGATAGTTTTGGGGATAGATTTATGGCTAGGTATAGTATAAGGGCTAGGATGAGGGTTAGGGTCACCATTAGAGGTAGGGGTATTATTATGGTCAGGGTCAGAATTAGAGTTTGGTTTAGGTTAAGGTTTAGGATTAGAGCTCAAGTTAGAATTGGGGTTAAGGTTAGAGTTAGGGTAATGATATGGTTAGGTTTAGGGTTCAGGTTATGTTTATGGTAATGGATAGTTTAGGGTTATGGATAGTGATAGGCTCAGGCTGAGGGTTAGCATTAGGTTTAGGGTTAGGGTTAGGGTAATGAATAGCGTTAGAACTAGGGTTAGGGCTAGGGTTATGATTAAGGTTAGGGCTAGGTTTAGGGTTAAGTGCAGGGTTAGTGCAAGGATTAAAGGTAGGGTTAGGTTTAGGGTAAGGATTAGGGCTAGGTTTAGGATTAGAGTTAGGGTTAAAGCTAGGGTTGTGTCTCAGATTAGGGCTAGGTTTTGGGTTACCTTAGGGCTCTTGTTAGGGATACGGCTAATGTAAGAACTGGGGTACAATTAGGTCTAGTTTTAAGGTTATTTTGGGCTAAGTCTACTTTTCTAATTAAGTTTAGATTTAGGGTGATGTTTTGAACTTGGGTTAATGGTAATATCAGAGTCAGGGTCAGGGTTAGTTTTAGGGTTATGGATAGGTCTCGAATTTGGGTATGCTTAGGGCTAAATGTAGGGTTAGGATTTGTTTTAAGTTAAGGGTTAGGGTTAGTACTATGGCTCAGTTTTGTTTTAGGGCTAAGGCTAAATTTAAAGGTAGTTTTACGATTAGTGTTAGTGTTATTGCTAGTGTTATGGTGAGTTTAGGTTTAGGGGTACATTTAGAGTTATGGTTAATTCTAGGATTAGGGCTATGGCCAGTGTTAGAGCTAAGGTTAGGGCTAGTGTTTGGATTATGGTAAGGAATAGGGTTAGAACTAGGAATAGGGCTAGGGCAAGAGTTAGAGGTAGTATTAGGGCTAGGGTTAGGGTTAGGGTTAGGGCTAAATTAAGGCTAGGAATAGGTCTAGAATTAGTGTTAGGCTTAGGCCTAGGATTAGGGATACATTTAATGTTATGTTTACCGTTAGTTTTGGGGAAGGGATGCCTTTTGTTTGATTTCCACCTCCATTTCCATTTACCCATATAGGTCAAGTGAAAACTTAAAATACAAAGTGTTCATGATAGCGAACCATTTAATTGAGAAGAGCATACCTTGGGAGAATATTAAGGCTAGATAAAAGATGACTCCTTCCCAATATGAAAGAAATTTGAACAAAACTAACTTTCACCCTAACATTACCTCTAATCCTAGCCCTAACCCTAACCCTAAACCTAACCCTAACCCTAACGTGATTAGAAAACCAGTGATCCTAGTATTCCCACATGTGTGGAGCCTTGTGGGGCAAGCTAAGTGATGAATCCTACGCAGCATCAAACAAATATGATGAAATAATAATGGGAGGTATTTCAATTCATGCATATTTCCCTGTTTTCTCCTAAAGGGCTCTCAGATAAAGTTGTTTTTGCATGCTTAAGCTTAGGCTTACTTTCACAAGGAACATATCAGAGTCCCTACAGAGAACTGATGGAGTGTGTGAAGTTTCGAGAAGCTAGCACAAACCCTGTTTGATTTTTAGCTTCATTAACTTACCCGTATAGGTCAAAATGAAGTGAAATCTTAAAATACAAACTGTTCCTTACAGAGAACATGTGAACAGAGAAGGCCTAAACCTGGGGAACAGAGTAAATCTAGCTAAAAGATTAATCCTGCCAAGTATCAGAGAATTTTGAATTAAACTAACTCTAACCCTAAAACTAGCTCTAACCCTAGCCCTTCCAAAACCCTAACTTTTTTAATGGGACCTTTGACCTTAGAAGTTCCAAACGTGGGCAGCTAGTAGGGCAAGCTAAGGGATGAATGCTGCACAGTATCAAAGAAATCTGACCAAATAGTTGATGGAGTATTTCAGTACATGCATATTTGCCTGTTTTCTCCTAAAGGATTCTCAGATTAAAGTTGTTTTTACATGCTTCAGCTTAGGCCTACTTTCACAAGAACACACCAGAGATTTCCAACAGAAAATTGATGGAATGTGAAGTTTCAAGCAACTAGCACCAAAACTGTTTGATTTCCAGCTCCATTTCCATTTACCATAATAGGACAAAGTGAACTGAAACTTTAAAAAATAAAATATTCCTTACAGTGAACCATTGAACCTAGGAAAACCAAACATGGGAAATATAGTAAGGATAGGAAAAAATTAATCCTGCCCAGTATCAAAGATATTTGAACAAAACTAACTCTAAAACTAATACTAGCTCTAACACTAGCCCTAACACTAACTTTAAGACAAACCCTAACTTGTCTAAAAAAACTATTAATCCTAGAAGTATCAAACTTGGGGGGCCTAGTGGGCTAAGCTATCAGATGAATCCTATGCAGTGTCAAAGAAATATGACCAAATAATTGAGGTGGTATTTCAGTTCATGCATATTTCACTGTTTTTTGCTAAAGTGTTCTTGAATAAAGTTGTTTTTTGCCATCTTCATCTTAGGGCTACTTTCACAAGGAACAAATCAGAGAGTGCCCTCAGAGAACTAATTCAGTGTTTGAAGTTTTAAGCAGCTAGCACCAACCTGGTTTGATTTCAACCTCCACTTTCACTTACCTCTATAGGTCAATATGAAGTGAAACATTAAAATACAGAGTTCTCTCTGATAGTGAACCATTGAAATGAGAAGGCCCAAACCTAGGGAGCATATTAAGGCTAGGTAAATGATGACTCCTTCCAAGTATCAAAGAAATTTGAACAAAACTAACTCTCACCCTAACACTACATCTAACCCTATCCCTAACCCTAAACCTAACCTTAACCCTAACTGGATTAGAGAACCATTGATCCTAGAAGTCCCACACTTGGAGAGCTTTGTGGGGCAAGCTAAATGATAAATCCTATGCAGTATCAAACAAATCCGTCAAAATAATTATAGGAGGAATTTCAGTGCATGCATATTTCCCTGCTTTCTCCTAGGGGGCTCTCGGATAAATTTGTTTTTGCATGCTTCAGCTTAGGCCTACACTCACAAGGAATATAACAGTGTCCTCACAGAGAATTGAGGGTATATGTGTAGTTTCAAGCAGCTAGCATAAACCCTGTTTGATTTCTATGTCTATTTCCATTTACTCGTAATGGTCAAAATGAGATAAAATGAAAATACTAACTCTTCCTAAAACCAAACAGTTGAGACAAAAGGCCTAAACCTGGAAAGAGAGTAAGGTTAGTTAAAGATGAATCCTATATTGTATCAAAGAAATTTGAATAAAGTAACTCTAACCCTAACACTACCACTAAACCTAGCCCTAATCCTAACCCTAAACATTAACATAGTCCTATACCTAACCATAACTTTAACCCTAATTTTAACTGTAACCATTGTCCAAACCCTAGTTCTAACTTTATCCATTACCATAACCCTAATCCTAACTTTAATGCTAACCATAGCCCTAACCTTAACCTTTACCCTAGACCTGCTCTAACCCTAACCCTGCCCTAGCCCTAAACCTAACTCAACCTTAACACTTACCTTAAACCTAACCCTCACCCTAACTCTAACTCTAGCCATAATCCTAACCATAAAACTAGCCTCAACCCTAGCTGTAATCCTATTCATTACCCTAAAAATAAGCCTAACCCAAATGCTAACAATAGGACTAAACCTAACCATATAGCTATCCCTAACCTATTCAAAACCCTAAACCTAACTTGAACCCTAAATATAACCCAGTCCATTGCCCAAAACCTAATGCTATTTTGAGCCTTAATCCTAAAACTTAACTGAAACCAATCCCTAACCCTGACCCTAATAATACATCTAGCTCTTAACCAGACCTTTATCCTAATCCTAACCCTTACATTAGACCTAGCCATAATCTAACCCTAAAACTATCCTTAATCATAATGCTAGACCTTATCTTAGCCCTAACCCTAATCCTAGGCCTAACCCTAATACTAATCCTAGCACTAATCCTAGCTCTAATTTAGCCTTAAAAAACCATAAACCTAAGCCTAACACTAGCCCCAAGACTAACTCTAACTCTTGCCCTAGCTGTATTTCTAGCTGTAACCATTTCCATTATTATAATCCTAACACTAGACCTAACTTTAACCCTAACCCCAGCCCTAGCCCTAGCCCTAAACCTATATCTAAACATAACAGTAAATCTAAGCCTAAACCTCATGCTACCACTAGCCCTAATATTATCACTAATCCTAAAACTATCCCTAACCTAGACCTAGATCTAAAACAAAACTGAGCCATAGCCCTAACCCTAACCCTCACCTAATTGTAACCCTATACCTAATTCCTAAATATATATAATTATATAATAGACTATCCCTATCCCTAATTCTTAGCCTAAGCCTAACACAGATCCTAAACCTACACCTAGCCTTAACCCTAGCCCTAATTCGAGTCCTATCTCTAACCCTAAAAGGATCACTGACCCTTAAACTGACCCTAACACTAACCATGACTCTAATCATCACCCTAAACCTAAACCTGACAGTAACACTATACCTAAACCTAATGCTAACCCTAAAACTAGCCCTAATCATAATCCTAGATCTTACATTAGCCGTAGTTCTACCCTAGCCCTAACCTAACCCAAAACATAGCCCTAATCTGAGCCCTAAACATAGTGTTAAACCTAACCATAACCCTAAACCTAGCTCTAACACATAACTTAACATAACCCTAAACTTAAACTTTTTCATAACCCGAAATATAGCCCTAACCCTAAGCATATCCTTAGCCCTAACCCTAACCCTATCAATTACCTAAATTTAGACTGAACCCTAAACCTAACCATATCCATTACTCTAACCCTAGTGGTAGTTTGAGCCCTAACCCTAAACCTGAACCTAACCCATACCCTAATTCTGACTCTGACACTAATAATAACCCTAGCTGTAAGGCTGACCCCAATCCTCAACCTAACCCTTCCAATAGACCTGGCCATAAACCTAACCCTAAAAATAACCCTAACCATAACCCTAGACCTGTTATTAGCCCTAGCCCTAATCCTATCCCTAACCCTAACACAAACCATAGCCCTAATCCTAGCTCTAAGCCTAGACTTTATTCTAACCCTAAACTTAATCCTACCTCTAACCCTAATTTTATCCCTTGCCCTAGCCCTAAACCTAGCTGTTACATCATACCTTACCCTAACCCTAATGCTAGTCCTAACACTAGCCCTAAACCTAGGCCTAAAACTAATACTAACCCTAGTGCTAATCGTAGCCCTAATTTAGCCCAACCCTAATCTTAACCCTATCTCTAGCCCTAACTCTAACTCTCACCCAAGCCCTATCCCTAGTTCTAAACCTATCCCTTACCATAACCCAAACCCTAGCCTATTCCTAGACCCAACCGTAGCCCTATCCTTCATCCTAGCCCTAAACCTGGATCTAACCCTATATTTAAACATAAACATCACCCTAACACTAGCCCTAACCTTAATGCTAATTGGAACACTAGCCCTTACCCTCTCCTAGCCCTAAAACAAAACCGAGCCATAACCATAACCCTTAACCTAAGCCAAACACTAAATTTACACATAGCCCTAAATCTGGCCCCAATTTGAGTCCTAACCCTAAACCTAGAAATAACTCTAACCCTGATTTTGACCCTAACACAAACCCTATCTCTAGACATCACCTTAACACTAACCCTAAAACTAGCTCTAATTGGAAACCTAGTCCTTACATTAGCTGTAGCCCTAATGTGAACACAAATCCTATCCCTAATTCGAGTCCTAACCCTAGGTTTAACCCTAATCCTAACCACAACCCTAGCCCTCAACTTAACCCTACCTCTAACCCTATCCTTTCCCTAACCCAAAGCCTCACCCTAATGCTACCCTAGTCCTAACTCTAATCCTTAGCCTACCCCCAAACCCTAATTATATTACTAGTTCTAACCCTAGCACTCATTCTACCTCTAACCCTAACCCAAACCCTAACCCTAACCCTGACACTTATTCTGACCCTAACACTAACCCTAGGTCTAAACCTGACCCTAAACCTAAACCAAACTCTAACAGTATCCCTACTGGTAAAACTATACCTAAACCTAACCCTAACACTAGCACTAGACCAAACCTAATCCTAAATAGAGTCATAAATCTAGCCCTAGCCCTAAACAAAAACCCAACAATAGCCCTAACAATAACCCTTAACCTAACGCAAAGACTAACCCTATCCCTACAACCAACCATAGACCTAATTCTGGCCCTAACCCTAAACCTAACCCTAACCCGAACAATGACCCTTACCCTAACACAAACCCTAGATCTAAACCTTATACTAACCCTAAACTAGACTGATCCATAATGCTAACCCTAAAACTAGCCATAATCATAACCCTGGGTCCTACATTACCCATAGCCCTAATGCTAGCCATAAACTTCATACAAAACCTAGCCATTATCCTAGCCCTAAACCTAGTCCTAATTGTAACCCTAAAAGTAACCCTAGACCTAACCAAAAGTCTAAGCATCACCCTAGCCCTAAGGCTAGGTAAAACTTTAACACTTATCCTAAACCTAACCCTAACACTAACCCTAGGCCTAACCCTAACCCTAGCCCTTACCTTAACCTTAACCCTAGCCCTAATCTTAGCTCTAACCCTATCAATTACCCTAAAGATAAGCCTAACATAAATGCTAACCCTAGGCCTAACGCTAACACTATCCCTAACACTAACCTTTTCCATTACTCTAAACCTAACCTGAACCCTAAACCTAACCCTATTCATTACCCTAACCCTAACATAACACTAACACTAATTCAAACCTTAACCCTAAACATTAACCTAAACCAAACCATACCCGGACCCTGACCCCCCCCCCAAAAAAAAAAAAAAAAAACTAGCTCTAAACCTGACCCTTATTCTAAACCTAACCCTTACAGTAGACCTAGCCACAACCTAACCCTAAAACTTACCCTAACCATAAACCTAGACATGACATTAGCCCTAGCCCTAATACTAGCCCTAAACCTAACACAAACCCTAGCCCTCATTCTTGCCCTAAACCTAGCCTTAATCCTAACCTGAACCCTAACCCTAGCCCTATCCCTAATTTTAACCTTTGCCCTATCCCTGAATCTAGCTATAACCCCATCCTTTCCCAACTCTAACCCTAACCCTTGCCCTAACACTAAACCTAATTCTAGGCCTAAACATAGGCCATAACCTAACACTAACCCTAGCGCTAATCCTAGCCTAATTTAGCCCTAACCCTATCCCTACCATTAACCCTATGCCTAAAACTAACTCTAACTCTTGCCCTAGCCCTATTTCTAGTTCTAACCCTATCAGTTACCATAATCCTAACAAAAGCCCTAACCTTAGCCCTTATCCTAGCCCTATACCTATTCCTAGATCTACCCATAACTCTAAATCAAACCCTAAACCTAAGCCTAAACCTCAGCCTACTACTAGACCTAACACTATCACTAAAACTAAAACTAACCCTAACCCTAGCCTTAGCCCTAAAATAAAACAGAGCCACTGCCCAAACCATTAACCTTAACCTAAAACAAACCCTAACTCTACACCTAGCCATAAACTCCTTGGTCTAATTTGAGTCCTAGGCCTAAAACTAACCTTGACCCTGACTTATATCCTAACACTAACCCTAGCTCTAAATATCACACTAACCCTAAAGATAATGCAAAACTAGACCTAGACCAAAAACTAACCCTAAAACTAACCCTAATCATAACCCTAATTCTTACATTACACATAGCCATAATCCTAGGCCTAAACCTAAGGGAAAAACTAGCCCTAATCTGAGGCCTAAACCTAGATGTAACCCTAACCCTAACCTAGACCTAGCCCTAACCCTAGCTCTAACTCTAAAACTTACCCCAAGCCAAACCCTATCCAAATGCTAACCTTAGTCCTAATCCTAATCCTTAGCCTAACCCAAACCCTAACCCTATTGCTAGTACTAACCCTATGCCTCATTCTAGCTCTAACCCTAACCAAAATCCTAAGTCTAACACAAACCCTTGGTATAAACCTG
Organism: Marmota flaviventris; assembly: GCF_047511675.1. NCBI lineage: Eukaryota > Metazoa > Chordata > Mammalia > Rodentia > Sciuridae > Marmota > Marmota flaviventris. The sequence goes on from NC_092499.1 coordinate 130,089,000, forward strand.
ACCCTAACCCTAAACTGAACCCTAAAACTAGCCCTACCAGTAAACTTATACCTAATCCTAATCCTAACACTAGCCCTAGTCCTAAAACTAATCCTAAATCTAGCCATAACTCTAGACCTAGAACTAAAAAAACTTAACCCTACCCCTAACCATAACTGTTAACCTAAAGCAAACACTAATCATACCTCTAGACCTAAACCTAGTCCTAATTCTGGTTTCACCCTAACCCTAAATCTAAACTGAAACTGCCCCTACATAAAAACTAAACCTAGCTCTAAACCTGACCCTAATCCCAAAACATAAACCTAACACTATACCTAGCCATAAACCTAACACTAAAACTAGCCCTAATCAGTACATTAGATCTTACATTACCTATAGCCCTTACCCTGGGCCTAAACCTAACATAAAACCTAGCCCTAATCCTAGGCCTAAACCTACCCTAAGCATAACCATAACCCTAAATGTATCCCTGACCCTAACCCTCACCTTACTCCTAAATCTAGCTCAAAGCCTAACCCTTAGCCTAAACCTAATCTTAAACCTATCCCTAACCATAAACCTAACTCTAGCCCTAATTCTAACCTTAACCATAGCACTAACCCTAACTCTAACCCTAGCCATTACCTTAACCCTATCTCTAACCCTAATGATAACCCTAGCCCTAAACCTAACCCTATTCTTAACCCTAATCATAAACATAACCCTAGACCTAACCCTAAACTTAACCCTTGTCATAGCCTTAACCCTAACTCAAACCCTAATTTTTACCCTAAACCCAACACTATATCTAGGACTAAACCTAAAGTTAATCCTAAACCTAACCTTAATCCTAACCCTAAACATCTAACCTAAACATCTAAACTAAACATCTAACCAACTCTAAACCTAACCCTAAACCTAATAAAAACCATAGCCCTAACCCTAACCATATTCATAACCATAACCCTAGACCTAACATTAAACCCAACACTCGCCCTAGTCCTAACCCTAGCTTAAACCCTAAACCTTACCCTAACCCTAACCTTATCCCTAGTCCTAACTGTAACCCTAACTCTAACTTTAGTCCTAACACTAACCCTAAAACTAAACCTAACCAAATCCTAGCCTTAATTTAGCCCTATTCCTAACCCTAAACCTAACCATAGAATTAAGACAAAATATAACTTTCACACAAGATCTATCCCTAGTTCTAAACCTATTCATTACCATAACACTAAACCTAGTCCTAACGCTAGTTCTATTTCTATCTTTTACACTAAGCCAAACCCTCATCCTAAACCTCACACTACAATAGCCCGAACCCTAATGCTAATCCTAAAACTAGCCCTAACCTTACTCCTAGCCCTAAAACAAAACCAAGTCATAGTCCTAACCCTAACCCTTAATCTAAACCAAACCCTAACCCTACACTTAGCCCTAACCCTACCCTAATTCTAGTCCTAACCCTAACCCGAAAACTAACACTGACCCTGACTCTGAGCCTAACACTAACCCCAGCTCTAACCTTAGGTCTACGTAACCGTAAACCTAACCCTAACACTAAATCTAGCCATAAACCTAACCCTATAACTAGCACTAATCATGACCCTACTTCATACATTAGCCATAGTCTTAACCCTAGCACTAACCTAACCCAAAACCTAGCCTTAATCCGAGTGATAAAACTAGCTTTAAACCTAAACTTAAACCTAACCCTAAGCCAAACACTAGCCCTAATCCTATACATAACCCTAGCCCTAACCTTAGGTCTAACCCTATCCATTACCTTAACAATAACCCTAACCCTTATGCTGAACCTAGGCCTAACACTAACCCTCTCAATTACACTAAACCAAACCTGAATCCTAAACCTAACCCTGTCATTACCCTAAACCTAAATCTAACACTAATTAGAGTCCTTCACTTAAACCCTAACTTTATCCAAATACTAACCCTGACTCTGACCCTAAAAAAACTCTACATCTAAGTCTGACCCTTACCAAAAACCTAACCTTACACTGTACCAAGCCATAAACCTAACACTAAATCTATCCCTAACTGTAACCTGACATTAGCCCTAGCCCTAATACTATCCATAAACCTAACACAAACCCTAGTCCTCATCCTAGCCCTAAACCTAGCCTTAATGATAACCCTAGCCCTAACTCTAATACTAACCCTCGCCCTAAACCTAAACCTACCTATGAACACATCCCTTACCCTAAACAAAACCCTAATTCTAACCCTAACCATAGTCATAAACCCTGCATTATTCTTAGCCCTAGCACTAACCCTAGATCGAAACCTAACTCTAAATCTAACCCTAACTCAATTCCTAAGCCTAACCATAAAACTAGCTCTAATCCTAATGCTAATCCTAAAACTAGCCCTAACCCTAGCCCTAGACCTAATACAACAAAGCCATAACTCTAACCCTAACCCTTAACCTAAACCAAACCCTAACCCTACACCGAGCCCTAACCATACCCCTAATTCGAGTTGCAAGCTGAACCCTAAAATTGAGCCTAAACCTGACACTGACCCTAACACTACTCGCTCTAAACATTACCCTAAACCTAAACCTAATCCTAACACTAACCCTAGCCCTAAAACCCTAAAACTAGCCCTAAACATCATCCTAGTACTTACATATGGTTATAGCTGTAACCATAACCCTAGCCCTAACTTAACCCAAAACCTAGCCCTATTCTGAGCCCTAACCCTAGCTTTAACCCTAACCCTAACCGTAGCCCTAATCATAACCATAACCCTAGCCCTAAACTGATCTCTAACTCTATCAATTACCATAACCATAACCATAACCCTAATGCTAACCCTAGGCATAAACCTAACCCTATCCTTAATCCTAACTCTATCCATTGCTCTAAACTTAACCTGGACCCTAAACCTGACCCTATCATTATCCTAACCCTAACCCTAACACTAATTTGAGCCCTAACCGTAAACCCTAACCTATCCCAACCTTAAATCAGACCTTGAACCTAATAATATCCCTAGCTCTAAACTTGACTGTAACACTAAATTTAACACTTACCCTAGAGGAAGCCAAAATGCTAACCCTAACACTATCTTTAACCATAATTCTGGACCTGAAATTAGCCCTAGAACTAATCCTAGCCCTAACCCTAAAACAAATGCTAGCCCTCAGCCCTAAATCTAGCCTTAATCATAACCCTAATCCTAGCCCTAACCCTTGCCCTATTTTTAGTCTTAGCCCTAACCCTATATCTAAACCTAACTCTAAATCTAACCCTAACCCTAAGCCTAAGCCTAACACTAACATTAACCCTAACCCTAACACTAATCTCAAAAAAATAGCACCAACCCTAACCCTAGCAGTAAAACAAAACCAAGAAATAGCCCTATCCCTAAACCTTAACTTAAACTAAACCCTAACACTACATTTAGACCTAACCATGAACTAAATTTGAGTCCTAACATTAACCTTAAAACTAACCCGGACCCTGACTCATATCCTAAACTCACCCCAGCTCTAAACACCATCCTAACCTTAAACCAAAACCTAACAATAATCCTAATCCTTATTTGAGCCCTAACCCTAACCCTGACCCTCACTCATATTGTAACATTATCCCTAGCTTTAGATATCACCCTAACCTTAAACCTAACCCTAACACTAGACCTACCCCTAAACATAACCATAAAACTAATCCTAATTGTAACCCTAGTTCTTACATTATCGATTGCCCTAACCCTAGCCCTCACCCTAACACAAAATCTAGCCCTAATCTGATCCATAAAACTAGCTTTAACCTAACCCTAATCCTAACTCTAGCCCTAACCCTAACTCTAACCCTACCATTTACCCTAAGTGAAACCCTAACCCTAATGGTAATCCTAGACCTATACCAAACACCCTAGCCCTCATTCTAGCCCTAAACCTAGCCTTAATCATAACTCTAATGAAACCCTAGCCCTAACTCTAATTCTAAACTTTTCCCTAGACCTAAACCTAGCTCTAACCCCATCGCTTACACTAAACCTAGCCCTTATATACGCATAGCACTAACCATAGCTCTAAACCTAACACAAAATCTAGCCTTAATCCTAGGCCTAAACCTAGCCCTAAGCATAACCCTAAACCTAACCCTATCCCTCACGCTAATCCTAACGCTCACCTTAGACCTAACCATATATAAAACACTAACCCTAACCCTAAACATAACCCAGCCCTGTCCCTAAACCTAACGCTAACCATAGCCCTAATCATAATGTTAAAATTAGCACTAATACTATCTCTAAAATTATCCAATACCATAAACCTAACCCTAAACCTAATGATAACCCCAGCTCTAACTCTAACTGTAAACCTAATCCTAGACCTAACCCTAAACCTAACCCTCATCATAGCCCTAACCCTAGATCAAACCCTAAACTATACTCTAACCCTAACCCTAGCCCAAACTCTAACACTAATCCTAAACCTAAAACTACCCCTAACCCTAACCTGACATCTAATCCTATCCATTAACCTAACTCTTAAGTTCACCTTAGCCCTAATCCTAACTCTAACCTAACTTTAACTGTAAATATAACCCTAGACATAACACTAAACCTAACTCTCACCCTAGCACTAACCCTAGTTCAAAACCTAGCCCATACTCTAAACCTAACCCAAACACTAACCCTAGCCCTAGCCCTAACCCTAACCCTAACTCTAGCCCTAATCCTAATCAAAATGCTAGCCCTAACCCTAGCTCTAATGCTATCCATTACCCTAACAATAACCATTACCCAAATGCTAATTCTAGGCCTAACCCTAATCCTGTAAACCCTAACCATACCCATTATCCTAATCTTAACCTAAATCCTAAACCTAAACCTACCCATTACCCTAAACCTAACTCTAACCCTAATGCTAATTTGATCCCTAACTCTAAAACTTAACCTAACCTATAACCGTATCCTGATGCTGACCTTAAAATACACCTAATTCTAAACCTGATCCTTACCCTAAACCTAACCCTTATACAAGACCTAGCCATGAAACTAACCCTATAACTACCCTTAGCCGTAACTCTAAACATGATATTATCCCTATCCCTAAAATTTGCCCTAACCCTAACAAAAACCCTAGCCCTCATCCTAACACCAAATCTAATCTTAATCCTAACCCAATACTAACTCTATCCCTAAACCTAATTGTAATCATTGCCCTAGCCCTAAACCTAGCTATAACCCCATCTCTTTCCCTAAACCTAACCCTAAACATAACCCTAATATTAGGCCTAACCCTAACCCTAATCCTAGACTTATTCCTTGGCCTAGTTTAGCCCTAACCCTAACACTAACCCTAGCCTTAAGACTAAATCTAACTCTTGCCTAGCCCTATTTCTAGTTCTAACCCTATCCCTTACCATTGCCGCAGTCTGGCTGGGCAAAATAATCAGGGGGCGAGTGCCAAGGAACTTGTGAAGATTGATACAGCGGGAGCTGGAGCCACTTTATTACGAGACAGAGATGTATATATTCATAACTGAATACACAGCTTAACTTAATTAACTTAAACTAGATACAGCAGTCAACCAATAAGGAATCCTCATCATCTTAATGATTACACACAGCTTAACTTAATTGACATAATCTAGACACAGCAGTCAGTCATTAAGGAATCACTATCATCTTAATGTCTCCCTGGTGTTGGCTCAGAAACCACTCCTCCTAGCATACTGCCAGGCGCCATTTTAACTTGGTTGTGGTCCTCATCAACTCCCTCTTTTGTTTAATTTAAATAAGTATGTGGCTTAGGGACCGTGCCTGTTTTAGGTTGTCCAATACTACATATGGTCCTTACCCGTCATTGGATGGTCTGACCTCAAATCGTCAGACTCCTGTCTTAGGTTGGTACCATTGTAATTGGATCTTACCCATCTTTGACTACTGGCCCAACACACTCAGACATACTTGTGGATAATGACCATAGTGGTTTTTACACAAAAACCATAAATAATGTGCTACAAGCAGAAGGGTAGGATACAAAATGCCATGGTACCAAGCCACCATTACAATTTGTTGTCTCAATTGAAATCACAGTCCAGGTAAATCACAGTCCAGGTAAGTTCACAGTCCAGGTAAATTCACAGTCCAGGTAAATCACAGTCCAGGTAAGTTCACAGTCCAGGTAATTAAATCACAGTCGAGGTAAGTTCTGCAGGCATCTAGCTTAAGCTGTAGCAGCAGAAACAGCATCATCTCTGAAGTCTCTTAGGTTTTCAGCAACACTGGAAATCCCTCCACCCTTGTCCTCACCTTGCACTGGGACAAAGGCAGGAACTCTGGCAATGATGACTAAAGAAAATCCTGTAGTATTCCAGCAGGCACTTAGAAAACAACCCTCTGAACAATTTAGTACATTATCTCAAGGTTTTTTACATTTGAAATAGGCCTTAATGGTGCTCATTATTCAATAGCCTCAGGATGTGGGAGAACCATTGTAGTTATTGACATTGGAAATGATCAAACTTCAGGGCCAGGCGCCTTCTTCCACCAGCTGTAGCATACCAAGGCAGCCCCAGAAGACTCTGGGGAGTGTCCCGGACTCAAACTGCCACCAGGCACAGGGAGCAAGAGCATGTGAGACCGTGCCTCCTGGTCAGGTCTGGGTTTGGACTCCAGGCAATGGCGTCCTGCACCCCAGGCAGAGGGCGGGGAAAAGCCGGTGGCAAACAGGAAGCCTACATGTGTAGGTTAGGAATATCTGTAGGCCTTAAACTAAAAGCTTCTGTCTCTGGCAGCTCCTCTTGATAGTCTCTTTTTATAGTTATCAGGCGTTTCTGTCTGAGAATCCTTCTTTGTAGCCTCCAGTCTTACTTATTTTGGGAGGCTAACATAAAGTGTATACCTTAAATAATAATAATAATAATAATTATTATTATTATTATTATTATTATCATCATCATCATCATCATCATCATTATTATTATTTAAAATGCCCAGGAATGGCTGTATTTTGGTTTTAACTGTCTTTGCTAAGTGTTTAAGATGAAGGAGTCAAACTGACTTTTGTTTCTATCTATTGTTAACAGTCAGCTGAGCTTTTATGGGAGTCATTCCTGGGGAAACTTCTCAGTTCTGCTAGTGCCATTTGCGCTAGGATGGGTCTAGGTCTTGCTTGACCATGTGGCTTCCCTCAGAAGCATCAGGGATGTCTCCCTTCTCTGATGACTCTCCTCTTCATAGCAAATGCACTGACTGGCTTTCTGTTCTCCAGTGGTCTCATTAGTCTCCCTGATAGGAAGGTTATGTGGCCCAGAGTTGCAAAGCTCTTTAGAGAAGTCCCCTGTTCCCTGGATTCAGACTGACTCAGAGGGCAAGAGCCAAATATTGGTTTTTCTGGCCCTTTTAATTTGACTTTAATTTTAAAACTTAATCTTAAACATCCAGCAAATAAATTTTAACAGCCTTATATTAAGAGTACTGGGCTTTTAATGTCTATAACTTTATAATTATTCATCTTTTTATTAATTGGGATCTGTATTATCCTATCTGTCTTGTAGGTGATGGCTTATTATCTTAAATTAACCCATGTTGTGTTCTTAAAGCAACAACTTGTGTAAAACACTAAGAGGGAATCTTTAGATCACTTATAAGGAAATTACAAAATAAAATTAACAAGAGTAAAAACATTTAGTTCGTGTAATAGCTACCCTGAATTTTTGGCTGAGTTATACATTATATCCCCTGTTTGAGATCCTAGTAATCTTGACAGAAAAAAAACAACTTTTGAACATAACTTTAAATGAACTAAAATCTGGCCTATGGCTTTCATAGTCATTCTCACATGCAGTAAGATGGGACACAGAGCCTTATCTCAGGTAAGGCAGGGCTCTTTATAAATCTTAGGTGTTTTAGTTCTAAAGCTGATCTTTGTTTTTTAAATATCATTTTACAAAGTTTACATAAATTGTTTGAGGTCACATGAACATTAGCTAACACCATATGATATCACATTTAAAACATGAATTAAAGAAAGGCTGAAAGTTTTTAACCTTTACATAGATTAGGCTCTCATTAACTTAAAAATACATTTAAATTGTTCCCCAATGTGAAAAGTAACATAAAACTTTACATATCTTATTGATAACAGGTAAATAAATCCCCAATATATATTTTTACCATACAACTTCAGAACACCAGCTTGATATAATACTCTTTTAAAGTTTCTACCTTACAGATTTGTATACCTGGAAGATATGAGCACATTAATAGCATCACAATTACATTGATGTTTCTACATTAACCAAGTTTAGCTTTTAAAGAAATGGCAGTACAGTGCTCTAAAATAACAGTTCTTATTTAATCAGTTGTTTAATTTTTATGGTTGCTTGCTCTAGAAAAAAATAAAACTTAATAAACACAATGTTATGGGTGAACTTATGTTTTAAGAAATTTTTGTCTCTTTAACACATGACTGATTTTTACAATCTTATACAGACCTTAGTACAAACTTATACAGACCTTAGTAAATCAATCAGACATCTAACAAAAGTACTCATGAATGAGTAATCCCATATCAAATTTACTTTACTTATTTTATCAAAATATTAGATAAGTGTATTGAACAGTCCTAGCCATTTTTTGTTGTTGTTGAAGGAAAAGTCCTAGAACCAAGGCATATTAGACATTGTATAGACATTAATATTTTATGAGTTTTTTTTGAACACCTAGGAAAACTTGTAAGCTTAAATTTAAAAACATTTATTTTTATCTGTTTATCCAATTTAAATTGAACCATTTAAATCACATTAATTAAAGATCTTTGGATCCATTTTTTTAAAAATTTGTTTTTATGAGCGCTCCTTATATATGTTAATTTGTATATCATATATATGATATACAGACATAGTATATATAGACATACAACACATAACAAAAGTGTGCACACATAACAATAGTAAAGGCCTTAGTAGCTTTTCGCAGGTGAAATCTCCATTGCAATGTTTCAAAAACTCCACAGTTGGTCAAAGATAGAACTGATCAGAAAAACATTAACCTAGGTCTGTAGGATCAAAATCATGAGCTCAAAAAAATACAGAATATAAGGAAAAAACAAGAGTCCTAGAAAAAATGACTGGCCAGTAATTAGTAAATACCATAGGATTTACTTTTTTTTTTCTTTAGGCCTCAGATCAGACTCCTACTGAGCTTGCATGCTTCTTTCATTTGCATTTCAACATAAGTCCTGACTGATGTCTGAAGGAGCAGGGAAAAACTGCTATTCTGAGCAGACACCTCAGGCCTAAGGCATTTTAACCATAAGTCATAATTTTCAGGTTCGGATGTTGAAAATTATGATACAAATTTAAGATACAATTCACATAATTTTATATCTTTACATCTTGTTTTGTCAACAGATACCATACTATGATTTACTACCTTGTCCAAATTAATGCACTGGTACACACAGTGACATTTTCCCAGGCTACTCAACTCAAAATTGGTGAAAAGAGACTGAATGATTGGGAAGTTACTTGCCAACTTGGAAGTAGAGTTCTTTAGTTTTCCATCCTAAGTATTTAAGTTCTCTGGCATAAATTATCTGAAATCATAAACTAAACAATTAACTAAACCCAACTTTTAACTGCAAGATTGTGCAATGCTTCAAAAACCCATTCAGATACCAGATTGTTACAATAAAACATCATCTTTTAGACATACATTCAGCCAAGATCATTCCCAAGAAACAATTTATAATATCAACACACTATTGCACATGTCTTAAAGGACCAGAAACAAAGACACAAGAGAGACAGAAAGAAAGGAGTTCCAGACTATGGCTGACAGAAACCTTTAAAACAGAGCAGACAAGAGGAAAATCTCCTACACCAGTGGCACTGTAGATGTCCCCACAAGGGGACCAGATGTTTTCACAGAGGGGCAACCTGAAATGTAAAATCAAGGGTCTCAATGGTGACTTTACTGCATTTAGTGTCCCTTTTTCTTTTTCTCTTTTTTTAAAGAAGACAGAGGTGGTATAATCCTTACAGTGCAGGGAAGGAAGGAGGGAATTCCCTGAAGCAACAGGGCTTCTGCAGCTGCTGGGAGTCCCTCAGTCCCTCCTTTTACTTACAGGATTAGCTCCTCTGGTTCGGTTCCACCCCAGACACACTCCATCTCCTAACATTTCAGTAGTCAGTTCTCAAAAAGTTCTGAGGGGGGGGGGGTGGTATCAAAATTTGTAACTGAAAGTTCGGTTCTTGACCTTAGAGCCAATTAATGCCAATTTAATACTGAGGACAGGGCTTTGATAAAAAAGAAAAAGGGAGTTTTATTGCTTTGCTAACAAAGGAGAAACACAGGGGACTCTGCCCAAAGGTTGTGACTCTCTTGATCTGGGGAGACAAGGGGTTTTAAAGGAGTCTCACTTGTTAACCTGGGAGATACTCAGTTCTTAGATCCCCAGCAGGCATTGCCCTCTGCAGTGGATGTGCTCCAGCAGCCAGCTAGGGGATTCTCTCATCCTGCTTAACAAAGGGGGGTAAAGTTCATCACAGTTCCTTAAAACACAGTCCAAAAGGATGTCAGTCTTACTTGCTTTATTACCCATTTTCACGTCCAATATCCTTAAGTTTTTAACCACAGAAATCACACAACAAAATGCACAAAAACAAACAAACAAAAAACATATAGAAAACAGAACAAAACACAAGAAAACAGAAACCCAGCGCCAAAACAGAAAAACAGAGGAACAATGCAACGTCTTGCTAAAGCTCTGGGGTAGGAGTGTGTGTGTTCCCGTCGGCACCTCTCTACCCTTCCAGAGGAATTCCCTACAGAACAGAACAGAAGACAGAACGATTTCTCGTTACAGTCTAGACAGGAGTATATGTGAGCCTCGCCAGGCCACCTCTCTGTCATCAGAAGCGATCTCCCTTAACTGGATATCAGATGTTATAAAGGTGCCACTTACCTATGGAGGCCTCCTCCACCCGGTGCTTGCTGATAGTTTTAGTGTGGCAGTTCACTGCAGTGCTCCGGGGACCGAAGGCTCACACCGAGGCCTTGGAACATCTCAAGTTGCGCACCCTATAGAGTGGCTCTCCAGCCCGGAGCCCTGGAGCGAAGGCCGGCTTCAGAATTACCAGCAGTCTGGTCTTGTGATCTGGTCGGGCAGGGTCATCTCGCTGGGGCCTCTAAAATGTTAGACCAGGACGCAAGAAAAGACCACTGACTCCAATTAAAATCAAATTAAAGCAAGCTTATTATTTCGACCTTCCGGGCTGCCTCTCCCTCCTAAAACAGCGGGAACAAGACAGCACCCCACCTTTCCTACAGCCCAGCTTTATAGCCCAGAAAGTTACACAAAAGGGGGGTTACAGATAACAGAACTCTGACAAGCATCACACTAATGGTAGTTTACATTTTTTTTTTTTTTTTTGCTGGCCCCAACATCAGAATTTATGAAGACCATTAGAGCCTCAGAGAGGGTCGTTGTCTGGCCAGGGAAGGCCAATATTTATGGGGTGTCACTAAATTTCAGAGAGGGCTGCTATCTGGTCAGAGAGCCAGGCATGGGTGTGTTCAAGGCACGGGCAGGCATTCCAAGCAGGTTCAGAATTTGCAGTAATTTATAGAAAAGTCAAAATTATCTTTTCATGGTTTTGTGGCGAGATGCCCAATTTTAAGAAAAGATCAGGTTGGGTCTATCAGAATCTCTATCATCTTAATGGATCACTGGCATTGGCTCAGAAACCACTCCTCCTAGCATACTGCCAGAAGCCATCTTAACGTGGTTGTGGTCCTCATCAATCATAACCTTAGCCTTAGCCCTAAAACATAACCAAGATACAGCACTAACCCTAATCCTTAACTTAAATCAAATCCTAACCCTACATCTAGCCCTAAGCCTATTCATAATTCTGTCCTATCCCTAACCTAAAACTAACCCTGACCTTGACTCTGAACCTAACACTAACCCTAGCTCAAAATATCACTCTGAACTTAAAACTAACCCTAAAACTAGACTTAGCCCTAACTGAACCCTAAAATTAGCCCTAATAATAACCCTAGTTCTTACATTAGCCATATCCCTAACACTGGACCTAACGAAACCCAAAACCTAGACCCAATCTGACCCCAAACCCTAGCTTTAACCCTATCTCTAACCCTAAATGTAGCTCTAACCCTTACCCTAAACCTAACCCTAATTATAATCCTTACACTAACCCTAAATCTAACCCTAAACCTAGCCCTAACCTTAACCAAAACCCTAGCCCTAAACCTAGCTCTAACCCTATCCAATACCCTAACCCTAATGCTAATCCTCAGCCTAACTCTAACACATTTCCTAACCCTAACCTATACATTATCCTAAACATAAACCTAACCTAATACTAGACCTAGACATAACAATAACCCCAAAACTAGCCCTAATTGTAACCCTAGTTCTTACAATAGCTGTAGACCTAAAGCTAACACAAAACTTAGCCCTAATCCAAGCCCTAATGCTAGCTTTAACTCTAACCCTAGCCCTAACCCTAACCCTCACCCTAAGCCTAGCCCTAATACTAGCACTAACCCTATCCCTAACCCTAAGCCAAACTCTAACCCTAAAGCTACCTAGGTTTAAACCTAATCCTTAGCCTAACCCAAACCCTAAATCTATTACTAGTCCTAACACAAGCCCTCAATCTAGCTCTATCCCTATCCAAAACCCTAAATCTAACCCTGTCCCTTATTCTGACCCTAATACTAACCACAGGTCTAAACCTGACACTAACCCTAAAATGACCCCTAACATTGGAGGTACCTGTAACCCTATACCTATATCTAACCCTGACATTAGACCAAGATCTACACCTAATCCTTCACCTAGCGATAACTCTAGCCCTAGCCCTAAACAAAAACCTAGACCTGGCCCTAACAATAACCCTTAACCTAACCCAAACACTAACCCTACCCCTAGATCCAACCCTAGTCCTAATGCTGGACCTAATCATAAACCTAACCCTAACCAGAATACTGACTCTTACCCTAACACAAACCTTAGCTCGAAACCTTTCCTAAACAAAAACCTAACCATAAACTAGACCTAGCCATATCACTAATACTAAAACTAGCCATAACCATAGGCCAAACCCTACCTATAACTCTATCCATTACCCTAACCATAACCATAACCCTAATGCTAACCCTAGCCCTAACCCTAACCCTGACTGTAACCCTAAACCTCATCCTAGTGCAAATTCTAGCTCAATCCCTAACACTTAAATATAACCTAACCTTAACACTAACCATTGGCTTAAACCTAACCCTAACCTTAACCCTAGCCCTAATCCTAACCTTAACCCTAGCTATAACTCTAGCTCTAACCCTACTCATTACCCTAACACTAACCCCAATTATAACCCTAGCCCTAACCCTAAATCTACCCTAACCCTAACCCTAGAAATAGTCATAAACCTAAACCTTGTCATAGACCTAACACTAGCTCAAACCCTAACCATTACCCTAAACCTAAACCTACACCTATCTGTAACACTAACCTTAAGCCAAAACCTAATCTTAAACTTAACCCTAACCCAACATCAAACCCTATCCAATACCCTAAACCTAATGATAACCCTAGCCCTAATCCTAACACTAACCATGACCCTAACCTTGACCCTAACAGTAAATGTAACCTAGGCCTAACCATAAATCTAACATTCGCCCTAGTGCTAACCCTAACTCAAACCCTAAACCGTACCCTAAACCTAAACCTAACCCTATCCCTTGGCCTAACCCTAACCCTAACCCTAACTCAAGTCCTACTACTAACCATAACCCTTGCCCTAACCCTAGTTCTAAATCTCTCCATTTCCCTAAACATAACCCTTACCCTAATGCTAACCCTAGGCCTAACCCTAACCCTTTCAGAAACTCTAACCCTCTCAATTACCCTACACCATACCTGAACACCAAACCTAACCCTATTATATCATATCCCTAACCCTAATGCTAATTTGAGCCCTAATACTAAACCCTAACCTAAACCAAATCTGAAACCTGATTCTCACCCTAATAATACCCCCAGCTCTAAACCTGACCCTTACTATAAACCTAACCATTACCCTAGACCCCGCCATAAATCTAACCCTCAATCTATCCCTAACACTAACCCTAGACCTGACACTATCCCTAGCCCTAATTCTTGCCCTAACCCTAAAACAAACCCTAGCCTTCATTCTAGCCCTTAACCTAGCCTTATTACTAACTCAAAACATAATCCTAGCCCTAACCATAATTCTAACTTTCGACCTAGCCCTAACACTAACTATAAACCCATCACTTCCCCTAAACCTAACCCTATCCCTAAACCTAAACCTAAGCCTAAAACTAGGCCTAATCCTAGCACAAACCCTAGACATAATACTAGCCTTAATTTAGCCTTAAACCTAACATAACCCTAGCCCTAAGACTTATTCTAACTCTCGCACTAGTCCTATTCTTTGTTCTAACCCCAACCCTTACAATAACCCTAAAACTTGCCCTAACCTTAGCCTTAACCCAAATCCTAGCCCTAATTCTACATCTAACCCTAACTCTAAATGTAACCCTAAACTTAATCCTAAGTCTCTCACTAACATAAGCTGTAACACTAACGCTAATCCTAAAACTAGCATTAACCTAGCCCAAGCCTTACAACAAAACAGAGCCATAGCCCTAACCCTAACATTTAACCTAAATCAAACCTTAAGCCTACACCTAGCCCCAAACCTAGCTCTAATTCGAGTCCTATCTCTAACCCTAAAACTAACCCTGACCCTTACTCTGACCCTACACTAACTTTAGCTCTAAACATCACCCAAAACCTAAACCGAACTCAAACGCCAGACCTAGCCCTAACCCTAACCCTAAAACTAGCCCTAATCGTAACCCTAGTTCTTATATTAGCTGTAGCCCTAACCCAAAACTTATCCTAATCAGAGCCCTAACACTAGCTTTAACACTATCAATAACCGTAACCCTAGATCTAACACTTACCCTAAATCTAATGCTAAATTTAGCCCTTGAAATAACCCAAAACCTAACCCTAACCTTAGCCCTAATCCTAACAAAAAAGCCTAGCCCTAAACCTAGGTCGAATCCTATCATTACATTATTCCTAACCCTAACCTAATGCTAACCCTTGGATAACTAAAACTAACCTGAACCCTAAACCTAACCATGTCCATAAACCTAATTCTAACCCTAACCATAACGCTAAGTTGAGCCCTAACTTTAACATTAACCTAATCCAACCTGGAACCCTGTACTTTACCCTAATAATGCCCCTAGCTCTAAACCTTAACTAACCATTACACTATACCTAGCCATAATCCTAACCCTAAAACTATCTCTAAAAATAATCCTAGACCTGACATTAGCCCTAGCACTAATGAAGCCCTAACCCTAACACAAACCCTAGCCCTAATCCTACCCCTAAACTTAGCTTTAGCTCTAACCCTAATTTTAACCTTTGCCCTAGTTCTACACCTAGAGATAACATCATGCCTAACCATAACCCTAAACCTAGTCCTAAACCTAGGCTTAGCCATAATGCTAACCCTAGCTCTAATCCTAGCCCAAATAAAGCCCTAACCCTAATCCTACCAAACCCTAACCCTAAGACTAACTCTAACTCTTGCCCTAGCCCTAGCCCTAGCCCTAGTTCTAACCCTATGCCTTAGGATAACCCAAACCCTAGCCCAAACCCTGGCCAGAACCTAGATTTAACCCTAAATCTAAATCTAACCCTAACCATAAGCCTAAACCATACTATAACTCTAGCTCTAAACCTAACACTAATCTGAAAACTAGCCCTAACCCTAACCCTAGCCCTCAAACAAAACCGATCCATAGCAGTGACTCTAACACTTAAGCAAAACCATAGCCTCACCCTACACCTAGCCCTAACCCTAGCCCTAATTCAATAACTAACCCTAACCTTAGAACTAATACTAACCCTGACTCTGACCCTAACACTTACCCTAGCTCTAAACATCACCCTATCCCTGAACCTAATCCTAACACTAGACCTCGCCCTAAACCTAACCCTAAAACTAGCCCTAATTGTAATGCGAGTTCTTACATTAGCCATAGCCCTAAACCTAACACAAAACCTAGCCCTAATCCAAGGCCTAACCCTAGCTGTAACCCTAACCCTAAGCCTGGCCCTAACCCTAATCCTATTTATAGTCCTAACCCTAGCTCCAACCCTATACCTTACCCTCAGCCAAACTCTCACCCTATTGCTACCCTAGTCCTAACCCTAATCTGAAGCCTACCCCAGAACCTAACTTTATTAATAGTCCTATCCCTAGCCCTAATTCTAGTTCTAAACCTAAACCAAACCCTAACCCTAACCCTGACCCTTATTCTGACTCTAGCACTAAAGCTAGGTTTAAACCTGACCCTAACCCTTATCGGAAACCTAACACTAGCCCTACCAGTAACACTATACCTAAACTTAACACTAACACTAGCCCTAGATCTAAACCTAATTCTAAATATAGCCATAACCCTAGACCTAGCCCTAACAATAACCCTTAACCTAAACCAAACACTAACCCTACCCCTATACCTAACCCTAATCCACATTCTGGACCTAACCCTAAACCTAAACCTAACCTGAACCCCGACACTTTCCCTAACAAAAACCCTAGCTCTAAACAATATCCTAAGGCAAAAACTAACCCTAACACTAGATGAAACCTAAATCTAGCCATAACCATAACTCTAGCTGTTAAATTACTAATACACCTAACACTAGCCCTAAACCTCACACAAAACATAGCACTAAACCTAACCCTAAGCAAAACTCTAACCCTAAACCTAGCCCTAAACCTAACCCTTTTCCTAGCTCTAACCCTAGCTCAAACCCTTAACCTTACTGTAAACATAACCCTAGCCCAAACCCAAAACCTCACCCTAATCCTAGCCCTAATCCTAACCGTAACCATAGCACAAACCCTAGCTCTAACTCTATCCATTACCTTAACCATAACCCTAAACCTAATGCTAACCCTAGCCTTAACCCTAATCCTAACCCTACCCTAGCCCTGACTGTAACCCTAACCCTCACTCCAGCCCTAACCCTAGCTCAATAGCTAACCCTTAAACTTAAGCTAACCCTAACTCTAACAGAAGGCCTAACCCTAACTCTAACCCTAGCCCTAATCCTAACCTGAACCCTAGCCATAACCCTAGCTCAAACCCTACCCATTACCCTAACCCTAAACTTAACCCTAATGATAACACTAGACCTAAAGCTAAACATAACCTAAACCTAAAGATAAACCTAACCCTAGAACTAACAGTGAACCTAATCCTAATCCTAACCCTAAGCTAGCTCATACAGTAACCCTAACCCTAAACCTAACCCTAATGCTAACCTAAACTTATCCCTAACTCGAACCTGACATCTAAACTTATTACCCTAACCCTAATGATAACCCTAGCCCTAACCCTAACACTAACCATGACCATAACCCTAGCACTAACCTTACCCTAATACTAACCCTAGCTCAAACCCTAAACCGAAACCTAATCCTAACTCTAACCCTCGCCCTAACCCTGACACTAACCCTAACTCTAGCCCTAATACTAACCATATCCCTAGCCCTAACCCTAGGTCTAACCCTATAAATTACACTAACGATACCATAACACTAATGCTAACCCTAGGTCTAACCCTAAACCTATCACAAACCAAAACCTTATCCATTGCTCTAAACCTAACCTGAACCCTAATCCTAACCCTGTCCATTACCCTAACCCTATCTCTAACCTTAATGCTAATTTGAGCCCTAAACCTAAACCTTATCCTAACCCAAACCCGAAGCCTGACCATGACCCTAATAATATGCCTAGCTCTAAACCAGACCCTTTCCCTAAACGTAACACTTAAATTTGACCTAGCCATAAACCTAACCCTAAGACTATCCCTAACTGTAAACCTAGACCTGACATTAGCCCTAACCTTAACTGTTGCCCTAAACCTAACACAAAACCTAGCCCTAATCCTAGTGTTAAATCCAGCCTTAAATCTAAACCAAACCATAACCCTAGCCCTAACCCTAAAGCTAATCGTAAAACTAGCCCTAACTCTAACCACAGCACTAAAACAAAACTGAGCAACAGGCCTATCACTAAATCTTAACGTAAACCAAACACTAGCACTACACCTAGAACTAACGCTAGCCCTAATTCAAGTCCTAATCCATCTTAAAAATAACCCTGACCCTGACTCATATCCTAACACTCACCCTAGCTCTAAACAGCACACTAAACTTAAACCAAACCCTAACAGTAACCCTAGCCCTAACTAGAGTCCTAACCCTAACTGTAAAACTAACCCTTACCTGACTCATATTCTAACACTATCTCTAGCTATAAATATCAATCTAACTTTAAACCTAACCCTAAAACTGACCTACCCCTAACCCTAACCCTAAAACTAACCCTAATTGTAACCTTAGTTCTTATGTTTGTCATTGCCCTAACCCTAGCCTTAAACCTCACACAAAAACTAGCCCTAACCTGAGCCTTAAACCTAGCTTTAACCCTAACCCTAACCCTAACCTTAGCCCTAAACCTATGTCTAACCCTATCCCTTACCTTAAGCAAAACCGTAAACCTAATGGTAACCCTAGACCTATCCCTAATTCTTAGGCTAAACAAATATTAACCCTATTAATAGTCCTAACCCTAGATCTCATTCTAGCTCTAATCCTATCCAAATTCTAAACCTAACCCTGACCCTTATTCTGACCATAAAACAAACCCGAGGTCTAAACCTGACCCTAACCCTAAACCAAACCCTAACACTAGCCCTACTGGTAAACTTATACCTAAACCTAACCCTACCATTATCCCTAGATCTAAACCTAATTCAAAATCTAGCCTTAACTCTAGCTCTAGAACTAAAGGAAAACCTAGCCATAGCCCTAACAATAACCCTTAACCTAACCCAAACACTAACCCTACCCCTAGACAAAAACCTAGTCCTAAATGTGGCTTTAACCCTAACTTTAATTCTAACCCAATCACTGATCCTGTCTTTAACACTAAACGTAACTCTAATCCTGACACTAATCAAAACCTAAACCTAATTCTAGACACATCCATAACTCAAACACTAAAACAAGCCCTAATTATAACTCTGGCTCTTATATTACCCATAGCTCTTACCCTAGGCCTAAACCTAACACTAAGCATAGAGCTAATCCAAGGCCTAAACCTAGCCCTAAGTGTAACACTAACCCTAACCCTAGCCCTAACCTAACCCTAGCCCTCACCTTAGTCCTAAACCTGGCTCAAAGCCTACCCATTACCCTAACCCTAAACTTATTGATAATCCTAGCCGAAACCCTAACTCTAAACCTAACCCTAACCGGAAAATTGACCCTAAACATAACCCTAAATTTAACACTCGTTATACTCCTAACTCTAGCTCAAACCTAAACCTAACCATAAACCTAAGCATACTATAGCCCTAATCCTAACCCTAAACCAAAAGCTAACCCTAACCCTAACCCTATATCTAACCCTATCCATTACCCTAACCCTAAACCTAATCTTAATGATAATGCCAGACTTAACCCGAACCCTAACACTAACCCTACCATAATCCTATCCTTAGACCTTACCTTAAAACTAACCCTGTCCCTAGCACTAACCTAGCTCAAAACGTAACCCTTACACTAACCATAACCCTAAACCTAACCCTAGTTCTAAACCTAACCCTAACCATAACTCAAGACCTATTCCTAACCATAACCTTAATTCTAACCTAAACTCTAATCCAATCCATTACCATAACCATAACCCTTAACCTAATGCTAACCCTAAGCCTAACCCTAACCCTATTGCTAACACTAACCCTATCAATAACCCTAAACCTAACCTGAACTCTAAGGAAAAATCTATCATTACCCTAACTCTAACCCTAATGCTAATTTGAGGCCTAAACCTAAATCCTAACCAAAAACAAACCCTAAACTTGACCCTAACCCTAATAATCCCCCTAGCTCTAAATATGACCCTTACCCTAAGGCTAACCCTTACACTAGATTTAGCCATAAACCTAACCTTAAAACTATATTTAACCATAACCCTACACCTGATATTAGCCTTAGCCCTAATACTAGCCCTAAACCTAAAACAAAAACTAGCCCTCATCCTAGCCTTAAACCAAGCCTTAATCATAACCCTAACCCTAAGCTTAGCCCTAACCCTACTCTAACCCTCACCCTACCTCTAAACCTAGCTATAATGCAATCCTTTATCATAACAGAACCCTAACACTAACCCTATTGCTAGGCCTAAACTGAACACTAACCCTAGTCCTAATCCTAGCCTTAATTTAACCTATCCCAAACCCTAACCCTAATCCTAGCCTAAGACAAACTCTAACTCTCACACTAGCCGTATTCCTAGTTCTAAACCTATCCCTTGCTGTAACTCTAACACTAGCCCTAAACCTTGCCCTAACCCTTGCCCTATCCTTAGTCCTAGCCTAACTCTAGATCTAAGCCTAACTCTAAATGTAACCCTAACCTAGCAAAACACTAATCCTAGCGCTAATCCTAGCACAAATTTAGTGTTAAACCTAACCCTAACTTTAACACTAACCCTAACTCTTACCCAAGCACTAATTCTAGTTCTAAATCTAGCCCTTACCATAACACAAAACCTAGCCCTAAACCTAGCCCCAATCCCATTCCTACTTTCGCCCTAGCCCTAAACCTAGACCTAACCCTAACCCTAAATAGAACCCTAACCCTAAGCCTAAACCTCATCTTAACACTAGCCCTAACCCTAATGCTAATTGGAAAACTAACCCTAACCCTAGCCCTAGCACTCAAACAAAACTGAGTCATACACTTTAACCCTAATCCTTAACATAAACTAAAACCTAAGCTTATACCTAGCCCTAACCATAGTCCTAATTTGAATCCTAACCCTAACTCTAGAAGTTACCCTTAGCCTGATTCAGACCCTAACAATAACCCTAGCTCTAAACATCACACTAACACTAAACTTAACCCAAACACTAGACCTAGTCCCATCCCTAACCCTAAAACTAGCCCTAATTGTAATGCCAGTTCTTATATTAGCCATAGCCCTGTGCTAACAGAAAAGAAAGCTCTAATCTGAGACCTAAACCTAGCTTTAAACCTAACCCTAACCTTAACCTAGACCTATCCCTAACCCTCACACTAGCCTTAACCCTAGCTCTAACCCTATACTGTACCCTAAGCCAAATCCTCACCCTAATACTACCCTACTCCTAACCCTAATCCTTAGCCTACCACAAACCATAACTCTATTACTATCCTAACCCTAGACCTCATTCTAGCTCTAACCATAACCCAAACCCTAACCCTAACCCTGACCCTTATTCTGACCCTAATTCTAACCCTAGGTTTAAACCTGACCCTAACCCTAAACTGAACCCTAATACTAGCCCTATGGGTAACCCTATACCTAAACCTAACACTAGCACTCGACCTAGACAAAAACCTAATCGTAAATCTAGACATAAATCTAGCACTAGACCTAAACAAAAAAACTAGACTTAGTCTTCAAAATAACCCTTAACCTAACCCAAACACTGTCTCCACCCCAGACCTAAACCTAGTCCTAATTCTGGCTATATAACCCTATCCCAAACACTGACCTTCCTGTAACACAAATCCTAGCTCTAAACTTTATGTCAAAATCTTGCCATAACCCTAAAACTAGACGTAGCCATAACCCTAACTCTAGGTCTTACATTACCTATAGTCCTAACACTAGCCCTAAACCTCACACAAAACCTAGCCCTAACCCTAGCCCTAAGCATAACTCTAACCCTAAACATAGACCTAACCCTAAAACTAACCCTAGCCCTAACCGTAACCCTAACTCAAACATTAACACTTACCAAAAACATAACTCTAGCCCTAACCCTAACACTAACCCGAGTCCTATTCATAACCATAACCAAGGCCAAACCCTAGCTCTAACTCTATCTATTACCCTAAACATAACTCTAACCCTAATGCTAACACTAGCTCTAAACTTAACCCTAACCCTAAGCCTAGAAATCACACTAACCCTAACCATCACCCTAGCCCTAACCATAGCTCAAAACCTAACACGTACCTTAAACCTAACCCTAACACTAACCCTAGGCTTAACCCTAAACTTAAACCTAACCCTAGCCCTAATCCTAACCATAAACCTAGCCCTAAACCTATCCATTACCCTAAATATAAGCCTAACCCAAACGCTAACCCTAGGCCTAACTCTAAACCTATCTCTAACACTAACCTTATCCATTACCTAAATTTAACCTAAACACTAAACCTAACCCTATTAATTACTCTAACCCAATCCCTAACCCTAATGCTAATTCGAGCCCTAAACCTAAACCAAACCCTAAACAAGACTTTGACACTAATAATACACCTAGC
Source organism: Marmota flaviventris (assembly GCF_047511675.1). Lineage (NCBI taxonomy): Eukaryota > Metazoa > Chordata > Mammalia > Rodentia > Sciuridae > Marmota > Marmota flaviventris. The sequence goes on from NC_092499.1 coordinate 130,111,445, forward strand.
TTTAAACCGGACCTTTTCCCAAAACCTAACCCTTACAAAAGACCTAGACATAAACCTAACCTTAACCCTATGCCTAGAACTGACATTAACCATAGACCTAATACTTGCCCTAAACCTAACACAAACCCAAGCCCTCATCCTAGCCCTAAACCTAGCCTTAATCCTAACCCTAACCCTAACCCTAGCCCAATCTCTAATTTCAACCCTCGCCCTAATTCAGAACCTAGTTATAACCACATCCCTTCCCCTAACACTAACCCTAACCCTAACACAAACACTAACCCTAAACCTAGACCAAAACCTAGGCCTAACCCTAACACTAACACTAGCTCTAATCCTAGATCTAATTTAGTGATAACCGTAAAGCTAACTCTAACCCTACCCCTAAGACTAACTCTAACTCTTGCCCTAGACCTCTTTCTAGTACTAACTCTATATGTTACCATAACCCTAACACTAGCCCTAACCTAATCCCTAAACCTAGCCCAAGCCCTAACCCTAGATTTAAATGTATCTCTAAATATAACCCTAACCCTAAGCCTAAACCTCACACTACCACTAGCCCTAACATTATCACTAATTCTAAAACTAGCCCTAAACCTAGCCCTAGTTCTAAAACAAAATTGAGCCATAGCCCTAACCCTAACCCTAATTTAACTGTAACTCTAGACCTGACATTAGCAATAGCCCTAATACTTACCCTAACCATAACACAAAACCTAACCCTACAACTATCCTTAACCCTACCCTTAATTCGAGTGTTATCCTTAACCCTAAAACTAACACTGACCCTGACTCTGACCCTAATACTAACCCTATCTCACCCTAATACTAAACCTAACGATAACATTAGACCTAGCCCTAACCCTAACCCTGAAACTAGCCCTAAACATAACCCTAGTTCTTATGTAAGCCATAGCCCTACCCTAGCCCTAACCTAATTTAAAACTTACCTCTAACCCTAACCCTAACAAGGGCTTTAATCCTAACACTAACTCTAAACCTAATCCCAACCCTAGCCTTAAACCTAACCATAACCCTAGCCCTAACTCTAGGTCTAATCCTATCCATTACCTTAACCCTAACCCTAACCCTAATACTAATCCTAGAATAAACCTAACTCTATCCATAACCCCAACCCTATCCATTATCCTAAACCTAACCTGAAACCTAAACCTAACCATATCCATTATCCTAATCCTAAACATAATCCTAATGCTAATTTGAGCCCTAACACTAAACCTTAACCTAAAAAACCCTAAACGTGACCCTGACTCTAATAATACCCCTATCTCTATAAGTGACCCAAACCCTCAACCTAACCGTTACACTATACATAGCCATAAACCTAATCCTGAAACTATCCCTAACCATAACCCTAGACCTGACATTAGCCCTAGCCCTAATGCTAGCTCTTATGCAAAAAAAAAAAAAAAACATAGCCTTAATCCTGGCCCTAAACCTAGACTTACACCTAACCCTAACCCTAATACTAGGCCTAAACTTAAAGTGAACCCTCACCCTAGCCCTTAACCTAGCTATAATATCATACCGAACCCTGAACCTAATTCTAACCCTAGCCATAAAACAAGGCCTAGCCCTCATACTAACCCTAGCTCTAATTCTAGACCTAATTAAGACCTAACCCTAAACCTAATTATATCCCTAGCCGTAAGACTAAATCTACCTCTTGCCCTAGCCCTATCCCTAGTTCTAACCTTATCCCTTACCACAACCCAAAGCCTAGTCCTAACCCTAGCCCCAAACATAGCCCTAGCCCTAAACCTAGATCTAACCCTAACTCTAAATCTAAACCTAACCATAAACCTATACCTCACCCTAACACTAGCCCTAACCCTAATGCTAATTTGAAAACTAGGCCTAACACTAGCCATAGCATTCAAGCAAAACTCAGCAACAGCTCTAATCCTAACCCTTAACCTAAACCAAATCCTAATGCTATGCCTAGACCTTACCCTAGCCTTAATTAGAGTCCTAAAACTAACTGTGCAACTAATAATGACCCGGATTCTAATCCTAAAACTAACCCTAGCTCTAAACATCACCCTAACCCTAAACCTAACACGAACACTAAACCTAGCCCTAATCCTAGTCCTAAACTAGCCCTAATTGTAATGCCAGGTCTTACATTAGCAATAGCCCTAACACTACCACAAAACCTAGCTTTAATCTGACCCTTAACCCTAACTTTAACCATAACCCTAATACTAGCCCTAACCCTAAACCAATCCATAAACCTATCCTTTACCCTAAGCCAAACTCTCACCGTAATGCTACCCTAGTCCTAACCCTAATCCTTAGCCTACCCCAAACCCTAACTCTATTACTAGTCCTAACCCTAGGCCTCTTTCTACCTCTAACCCTAACCCACACCCTAAGCCTATCCCTGACCCTTATTCTGACCCTAACACTAAGCCTAGGTCTAAGCATGACCCTATCCCTAAACCAAACATTAACACTAGCTCTATCAGTAAACCTATACCTAAACCTAACCGTAACATTAGCACTAGACCTAAAGTTAATTTTAAATATAGCCATAACTCTAGCCCTAGCCCTAAACAAAAACCTACCTGTAGCACTAACAATAACCATTAGCCTAACACAAAGACTAACAATACCCCTAGAACTAACCCTAATAAAATTGTGCTCCTAGCCCTAAATCCAATGCTAAACTGAACACTGAAACTTACCCTCACACAAACCCTAGCTCTAAATCTTACCCTAACCCAAAACCTATCCCTAACACTAGATCTATCCATAACCCTAACCTTAAAATTAGCCATAACCATAATCCTAGATCTTACATTATCCATAGTCCTAACACTAGTTATAAACCTCCCCTAAAACCTAGCCCTAAATGTAGCACTAAAACTAGCTGTAAGCATAACCCTAACCCTAACCTTAGCCCTAGACCTAACTCTCACACTTGCCCTAGCCCTACCCTAGCTCAAAATCTAACTCTTACCTTAAACGTAACCCTAACCATAACACTAACCTTGCCCTAATTCTACTTCAAATTTTATTTATTACCTTAAACATAACCCGAACACTAATGCTAACTCCAGCTTTAACTCTAACCCAAATCTAAACATAGCCCTGACTCTAACCCTAAACCTCGCCCTAGCCCTAACCATAAACACTTAACCTAAACTTAACCCTAACACTAACCCTAGGCCTAATCCTAACCCTAGTCCTAATCCTAACCTTAACCCAATCCCTAACACTAGCACTAACTCTATCCATTACCCTACAAATAAGCCTATCCCAAATGCCAACCCTATATATTACTCTATACCTAACCTGAACCCTAAGCCTAACCCTATCCATTACTCTAAACCTAACCCTAAAGATAATTCAAGCCCTATCCCTAATCCTTAACCTAAAGCAAACCCTAACCTGGAATCTGACCCTAATAATACACCCATCTCTAAACCTGACCCTTACCCTAAACCTAACCCTTACACTAGACCTAGCCATAAACCTAACATTAACACTATCCCTAACTGAAACCCTAGACCTGACATTACACCTAGCCCTAATTCTTGCCCTAAACCTAACAAAAAACCTAACCCTACAACTACCCTTAACCCTAGCCCGAATTTGAGTGTTATCCCTAACCCTAAAACTAACACTGACCCTGACTCTGACCCTAACATTAAACCTATCTCAAATCATCACCCTAATACTAAACCTAAATATAACACTAGACCTAGCCCTAAGCCTAACCCTAAAACTAGCCCTAATCATAACCCTAGTTCTTACATTAGTCATAGCCCTACGTTAGCCCTAACCTAATCTAAAACCTAGCCCTAACCCTAACCCTAACTCAAAACCTAAACCTAACCCTATCCTTAATCCTAACCATAACCCTATATCTAACTCTAGGTCTAATCCTATCCATTACCTTAACCCTAACCCTAACCCTAATACTAATCCTAGGATAACCCTAACACTATCCATAACCCTAATCCTATCCATTATCCTAAACCTAACCTGAATCTTAAACATAACCATATCCATTATCCTAACCCTAAACATAATCCTAATGCTAATTTGAGCCCTAACCTTAAACCTTAACCTAAACAAACCCTAACCATGACCCTATCCCTGATACTACCCCTATCTCTATAAGTGACCCTAACTCTCAACCTAACCCTACACTATACATAGCCATAAACATAACCCCCTGAAACTATCCCTAACCATAATCCTAGTCCTAACATTAGCCCTAGCCCCAATGCTAGCCCTAATGCTAACAAAAAAAAAAAAAAAAACATAGCCGTAATGCTGGCCCTAAACCTAGACTTAATCCTAACCCTAACCCTAACACTAGACCTAATCTTAAAGTGAATCCTCGCCCTAATCCTTAACCAAGCTATAATATCATACTGTACCCTAAACCTAATCCTAATCCTATTCCTAACCCAAGGCCTAGCCCTCATTCTAACCCTAGCTCTAATCCTAGACCTAATTTAGACCTAACTCTAAACCTAATCATATCCCTAGCCCTAAGACTAACTCAAACTCTCGCCCTAGCCATATCCATAGTTCTAACCCTATCCCTTACTATAACCCAAAGCCTAGCCCTAACCCTATCCCTAAACCTAGATATAACCATAATTCTAAATCTAAGCCTAACCTTACACCTAAACCTCACCCTAACACTAGCTCTAACCCTAATGCTAATTTTAAAACTAGCCTTAACCCTAGTCACAGCATTCAAGTAAAACTCAGCTACAGCTCTAATCCTAACCCTTAACCTAACCAAATCCTAACGCTACACCTAGCACTTACCCTATCACTAATTCGAGTCCTAAACCTAAACGTACAACTAATAATGACCCAGACTCTGATCGCAAAACTAACCCTAGTTCTAAACATCACCCTAAACTTAAACCTAATCAGAATACAAAACCTAGCCCTATTCATAATGTCAGTACTTACATTAGCAATAGCCCTAAACCTAACACAAAAGCTAGCCTTAATCTGAACCTTAACCCTAGCTTTAACCCTAACCCTAGCCTTAACCCTAACCCAAGCTCTAATCCTATCTTTAACCATAAGCCAAACCCTCACCCTAATGCTACCCTAGTCCTAACCCTAATCCTTAGTCTACCATAAACACTAAATCTATTACTAGTCCTAACCCTAGGCTTCATTCTATCTCTAACCCTAACCCAAGCCCTAAGATTATCCCTGACCCTTATTCTGACCCTAACACTGACCCTAGGTCTAAGCCTGAACTTAACACTAAACCAAACACTAACACTAGCCCTATCAGTAAACCTATACCTAAACCTAACCGTAACATTAGCACTAGACCTAAACTTAATCCTAAACATAGCCATAACTCTAGCCCTAGCCCTAAACAAAAACCTAGCTCAAGCACTAACAATAACCATTAGTCTAACACAAAGACTAACAATACCCCTAGAACTAACCCTAATAAAATTGTGCTCCTAGCCCTAAATCCAATGCTAACCTGAACACTGAACCTTACCCTCACACAAACCCTAGCTCTAAATCTTACCCTAACCCAAAACCTATCCCTAACACTAGACCTATCCATAACCCTAACCTTAAAACTAGCCATAACCATAATCCTAGTTCTTACATTACCCATACTCCTAACACTAGCCATAAACATTTCCCAAAACATAGCCCTAAATGTAGCAGTAAAACTAGCTGTAAGCATAACCCTAGCCCTAGCCCTAGCCCTAACCCTCACACTTGCCTAGCCCTAACCTTAGCTGAAACTCTAACTCTTACCCTAAATGTAACCCTAAATCTAACCCTAACCCTTGCCCTAATCCTAACTGTAACCATAGCACAAATCCTACCTCAAATTCTATCCATTCCCTTAAATATATGCCTAACACTAATGCTAACCGTAGCCCTAAATCTAACCCTAATTCTAACCATAGCCCTGACTCTAACCCTAAACTCCACCCCAGCCCTAACCATAAACACTTAACCTAAACTTAACCCTAACACTAACCCTAGGCCTCACCCTAACCCTAGTCCTAATCCTAACTTTAACCCAATCCCTAACACTAGCACTAACTCTATCCATTACCTTAAACATAAGCCTATCCCAAATGCTAACCCTAGGCCTAAACCTAATACTATCCCTAAAACTAACTCTATGCATTACTACATACCTAACCTGAACCCTAAACCTAATTTATTCATTACTCTAACCCTAACCCTAATGCTAATTTGAGCCCTAACCCTAAACCTTAACCTTAAGTAAAACCTAACCTGGACTTTGACCCTAATAATACACCCAGCTCTAAACCTCACCCTTACCCTAAACATAACCCTTACACTAGAACTAGCCATAAACCTAATCTTAACCATAACCCTAGACCTAACATTAGTCCTAGCCCTAATTCTAGCCCTTAACTTAACACAAAACCTAGCCCTCATCCTTGCCCTAAACCTAGCCTTAATCCTAATCCAAACCCTCACCCTGGCTCTATCCCTAATTTTAACCCTTGACCTAGCCCTGAACCTAACTATAACCCCATCATATCCCCTAAAACTAACCCTAAACCTAACAATTACACAAACACTAACCCTAGCCTTAACCATAGGCCTAACACTAACACTAACCCTAGTGCTAATCCTAGCCCCAATTTAGCCCTAATCCTAACCCTATCCCTAACCCTAGTCCTAAAACTAACTCACTCTCACCCAAGCCCTATTTCTATTTATAACCCTATTTGTTACCATAGCCCTAACCTTAGCCCTCATCATAGTCATAGCCCTAATCCTAGATCTAACCATAACTCTAAATCTAAACCTAAAATTAAGCCTAAACCTTACCCTACCACTAGCCCTAATATCATTGCTAATCCTAACACTAGACCTAACCCTAGCCCTAGCCCTAAAACAAAACCGAGCCATTGCTCTTACCCTAAACCTTAACCTAAACCAAACCCTAATCCTACAACTAGCCATAACCCTAGCTCTAATTCAAGTTCTAGGCTTAAAACTAACCATAGCCCTAAATATCACCCTAACCCTAAAGGTACTACTAACACTAGACCAGCCCAAATCCCATCCCTAAAACTAACCCTAATCATAAACCTAGTTCTTACATTGGACTTAGCTCGAACTCTAGCCTTAACCCTAACACAAAATAGCCCTACTCTGAGCCCTAACACTAGATTTAACCCTAACCCTAACCCTAGCACTAAACCTAACCCTAACTCTAGCCCTAACCGTATCCCTTACCCTAAGCCAAACCCTATCCATAATGCTAACCCTAGTCCTAATCCTAATCCTAAGCCTAAACCAAACCCTAACCCTATTACTAGTCCTAATCCTAGCACTCATTCAAACTCTAAATCTAACCTAAAACCTAACCCTAACCTTATTCTGACACTGACACTAAATATAGGTCTAATTCTGAACCTAACACTAAACTGAACCCTGAAACAAGCCTTAGAGTAAACTTATACTTAAACCTAACCCTAACACTAGCCCTAGACCTAAACCTAATGCTAAATCTAGCAATAATTCTAGCCCTAGACCTAAACAAATATTTAGTCCTAGCCCTAACAATAAACCTCAACCTAAAACAAACACTAACCCCAAGCCTAAACCCAACCTTGACCTAATTCTGGCTTTCACCCTAACCCTAACTCTAAGTTGAACACTGACCCTGCCTTTAACAGTAAACCTATCTCTAATCCTGAGTCTAAACAACATCTAAACCTAACACTAGACCTAGCCATAACTCTAAGCCTAAAAATAGCCCTAATCATAACCCTAGCTCTTATATTACTCATAGCCCTAACCCTAGGCCTAAACCTAACACAAAACCTAGATCTTATCCTAGGCCTAAACCTAGCCTTAGTCATAACCCTAACACAAACCGTAGTCCTAACCCTACCCTAACCCTCGCCTTAGTCCTAACCCTGGCTCAAAACCTAACACTTACCCTTAATATAAACCTACACCTATCCCTAAATCTAGCCCTAATCCTAACCTTAATACAAGCACTAAATGTAGCTCTAAAGACACCCATTACTTTAAACATAACCCTAACTCTATTGATAACCCTAAGCCTAAACCTAACACTAAACCTAACCAGAAAACTAATCCTAGACCTAACCCTAACCCTAAGCTTAACCCTCAATCTAATTCTAACCATAAACCTAAACATGCATCTAATCGCATTCATTACCCTAACTAACACTACCCCTAATGATGACCGTAGCCCTAATTCTAACCCTAAACCTAACCGTACTGTAATCTTATTTCTAGACATAACCCTAAACCTAACCCTCACCTTAGCCCTAAACCTAGCTCAAAACCCAACCCTTATACTAAACATAACCCTAAACCTAACCCTAGATCTAACCCTAACCCTAACTCATGACTTATTTCTAACCATAACCCTAGCCCTAACCTTAACTGTAACCCTATCCATTATCCTAACCATAACCCTTACCTTAAGGCTAAATCTAGACCTAACCTTAACCCTATCACTAACCCTAACCTTATATATTACCCTAAACCTAAACTGAACCCTAAACAAAAACCTATCATTATCCTAACCCTGACTCTAAAGCTAATTAGAGCACTAACCCTAAGCCCTAACCTCAAACAAACTCTAACCCTGAACCTTACCCTAATAATTCCCCTAGCTCTGAACCTGACCCTTACACTAAACTCCAAACTAACCCTAGCCCTAATCTTAGCCCTAATTTAGTCCTATTCCTAAACCTAGCCCTAACCCTAGCCTTAAGACTAAATCTAACTCCCACCATAACCCCATTTCTAGTTCTAACCCTATTCCTTACTGAAACCCTAATCCTAGCCCTAATGCTAGCCCTAACCCAAGACCTATCATTAGCTCTAGCCCTAACCTAGATCTTATTTTAAATCTAAATCAAACCCTAACCCTAAGCCTAACCCTAACCCTAACTCTAAATCTAACTTTAACCCTACCCCTAAAACAAAACCGAGCCATAGCCCTAACCCTAACCCTTAACCTAAATCAAACCCTAACCCTAAACTTAACCTTAGATCTAATTCTAGTTTTAAGCTGAAAAGTAGAACTACCACTAACCCTGACTCTGACCATAATACTAACCCAAGTCTAAACATCACCCTAACCCTAACCCTAAACTTAACACTAGACCTACCACTAACCCTGACCCTAAATTTAACCCTAATTTTTACCCTGGTACTTACATTAGCCTTAACCCTAACCCTAGAACTAACTTAACCACAAACATAGCCCTAATCAAGTCCTAACCTGAGGTTTAATCCTAACCCTAATCCTAATCCTAGCCCTAATCAAAATCATAATCTTAGCCCTAATCCTAGCTCTAACCCTATCTATTTCTTAACCATACCCTAGGCCTAAACCTAAAGCTATCACTAATCCCGAACCTATGCATTATTTTAAACCACACCTAAACCCTAAACCTCACCCTATCATTACCCTAACACTTACCATAACACTAATTTAAGCTGAACATTAAACCTTAACACTCACCCTAGCTCTAAACACCACCCTAACCCTAAACTGAACCATTACAGTAAACTTAGACTTAATTCGAATCCTAACCCTAATCCTAAAAGTAAACCTGACCCTGACTATTAACCTAACACTAACACAGCTCTAAATTTCACCCTAACCTTAAACCTAATCTTAACACTAGAGGTTTAACCCCTAATGACAACACTGAAACTAACCCTAAAAACTATAGATCTTACTTTAGCCATTGCTCTAACCCTTGACTTAACCCTAACACAAAAACTAGCCCTGATTCAAGCACTAAACCTAGCTTTAACACCAACCCTCGCCCTAATCCTAGATCTAACCCTATCCCTTACCCTATGCCAAATCCTAAACCTAATGCTAATCCTAATAATAATCATAATCATAAACCTTAACCTAACTCAAACCCTAACCCTACTAATAGGGTTATTAAGTTACCTATTAGTAGGTTTAGGGTTTGGATTATGTTAAGGATTAGGATTAGGATTAGGTTAGACCTAATCCCTAACCTAACCCAAACCCTAATCCTAGTACTCATTCTAGCTCTAACCATAAAACAAACACTAACCCTAACCCTGACCCTTATTCTGACCCTAACAGTAATCATAGGTCTAAACCTGAACCTAACCCTAAACCGAACCCTAACACTAGCCCTGCTGGTAAATTTATACCTAAACCTAACCCTAACACTAGCCCTAGACCTAAAGCTAATCCTAATCTATCCATAACTCTATCCGTAGAACTAAACAAAAACCTAGCCCTAGCCCTAATAATAACACTTAGCCTAAAGCCAAAAACTAACTTTTCCCCTAATCTTGACCTTGATCATAATTCTGGCTTTTACATTAACCATAACACAAAACTGAACACTGACCCCGACACTAACACTAACCCTAGCTCTAAACATCACCCTAACCCTAAACCTAACCCTAAAACTATACTTAGGTCTAACATTAACCCTAAAACAAGCCCTAATCATAACAAAGTTCTCACATTTGCCATAGCCCTAAACTATTGCAAAACCTAGCCCTAACCCAAGCCCTACTTTAGCTTTAACCCTAAAGCTAACCATAACCCTAAACTTAGCCCTAACCCTAAACCTAGGCCTAATCCTAGACCTAATCCTTAGCATAACACTAGCCCTATCACTAGCTCTAACCCTATCCATTACCCTAATGATAACCCCAAATCTTCTGCTAACCCTAGGCTGAAACCTAATCCTATCCTTAACCCAAAACCTATCCATTACCCTACACCTAACCTGTACTCTAAACCTAAAACTATCCTTAACCTATCCCTAACCATAGTGATAACTCGAGCCTTATACCTAAACCTTAATCTAATAAAAACTCTAACTCTGACCCTACCCTAATAATACCCATAGCTCTAAACCTGAGCCTAACATGAAACCTGCGTTTTACAATAGACCTAGTTATAAATCTAACCCTAAAACTCTCCCTAATTGTAACCCTAGACCTTACTTAGCCCTAACTATAAACGTAGTCTCACCTTAATCATAAACCTATCCCTAACCATAACCCTAAATCCAATCCTCACCCTAGTCCTAAAAGTAGCTATAATCCCATCGCTTAACCTAACCCTAACCCTAACCCTAACACTAACACTAACCCTAGCCCCAAACCTAGGCCTACCCCTAACACTAACCCTAGTCCTAATCCCAGCCCTAATTTAGCCCTATCCCTAACCCAACCCTAATCCTTGCCCTAAGACTAACTCAGAATCTCGCCTTAGATTATACCTAGTTCTAAACCTATCCCTTACCATTACCCTATACCTAGCCCTAAACTTAGCCCAAATCCTAGCCCTATCCTTACCCCTAGCTCAAAGCCAAATCTAAACCTAACTCTAAAACTAACCCTAAACCTAAGCCTAAACCTCCCACTAACACTAGCCATAATTCTAACATTAATCCTAAAACTAGCACTAACTCTACCCCTAGCCCTAAAACATAACCAAATCATAACACTAACTCTAACACTTAGCCTAAACCAAACCCTAACTCTACACCTAGCCCTAATCCTATCTCTAATTCTAGTCCTAACCCAAACCTGAAAACTAATTTGGACTCTGGACCCTGACCCTAATATTAAACCTAGCTCTAAACATCATTGTAACCATAAACTTAACCCTAACACGAGATGTAGCCCTAACCCTGACCCTATCACTAGCTCTAATCATAGCACTACTTTGTACATTAGACATAGCCTTAATCCTAGCCTTAACCTAACCCAAATCCTAGCCTTAATATGAGTCGTAAACCTAGTTCCTTTTTAATATTTATTTTTTAGTTTTCGGTGGACACAACATCTTTATTTTATTGGTATATGGTGCTGAGGATTGAACACAGTGCCCTTCCCATGCCATGAGAGCACGCTACTTCTAGAGGCACATTTCCAGCCTCTAAACCTAGCTTTAACTCTAAAAGTAAATCTAACCCTAACCCAAACAAAAGCCCTAATCCTATACATGACTCTACCCCTAATCTTAGATCTAACCCTATCCATTACCCTAATGATAAACCATTATGCTAACCTTAGGACTAACCCTAAACCTATCCATTACACTAAACAAACCTAAACCCTAATTATAACCCAAACAAAACCCCTAATCCTTTACATAACCTACCCCTAATCTTATGTCTAACCCTATCCATTGCACTAATGATAGCCCTTATGCTAACACTAGGACTAACCTAACCCTTTCCATTACACTAAACCACACCTAATCCCTAAATCTAACCCTTTCATTACCTTAACCCTAAATCCTAATGATAATTCAAACTCTAAATATAAACCCTAACTTAACCCAAACACTCACCTTGATCCTGACACTAATAATAACCCTAGCTATAAAACTGACCCTTAGTATAAACCTAACCACTACACTGGACCATGTCATAAACTAACACTAAATCTATCCCTAAATAGAACCCTAGACCTGACATTAGCCCTAGCTCTAATACTAGCCTTAACCCTAACACAAACATTAGCCCTCATCCTAGCCCTAAACCTAGCTTTAATCATAACCCTAAACCTAACCCTAACCCTAACCCTAATACTAACCCTTCCCTAGCCCTCAACCTATCTATAACCCAATACCATACCCTAAACATAATCCTAACTTTAAACCTAATGCAAGGCCTAAATTAACACTAACATGAGCCCTACTTTAGCCCTATCCCTAACCCTAAACCTAAACTTAACCATAGCCCTAAGACTAACTCTAACTCCCATACGATCCCTATCATTAGTTCTAACCCTATCCCTTACCATAATCCCAAACCTAACCCAAACTCTAGTCCTAACCCTTGCCCTTTCCTTAGCCCTAGCCATAACCATAGATCAAAACCTAACTCTAAATCTAACCCTAACCCGAAGACTAAACCTATCCATTATAAATACATTTATATTAAGACTCTGTGTCTACAGATGTTAGCTTCTATTATTATTTAGAATATAGTCATTAGTTTCATAAAAGGCATATCATTTCTGGTGGTGTATAGAGAACTGGGGGTCATGGGTAGGATGCTATGTTAAGGGGGAAATTAATGAGGGTATGTGATTAATCTAACGTAGCAACTTTGAAGGAGAACTCTAATGATAGACGGGGGAATTTATGATAGAAGGTATAAATTAAAACTCCTTATCTGTATTCATAAAATTACCCTATGTATAAATAGTAAAAGGCGGCTGAAAGTGAGATAGAGGGAGAAAGAAAAAAGAACAAAAATAACAAGTAAATAGAGAGAGAAAGAAAATAAGTGCAAATAAAGAGGTGATGAGGTGGGGCCTATGCAATTCCTCTATATTATACTATTCTAGTGATTCAGTTCTTAAAGTCCAATTTCATGGAAAGTTCTTAGATTCACATATGTTGAAGTTGTGAGGACCAGAGTGGAAGGGTAGAGGAGAATGGATAAAAAGAGCAAGAAAAGAAAACTAAGAAAAAAAAATGTCTCTCAGAACTCTGTTTTCTTTTCTTGAAGTAGGTGGAGTTGTCTATTCCTAGCTTGAGTCTCTGTGCTCACGGTGGTGGAGGTACCCAGGATGAGAGGGCTTGAGCTACTACCTGGAGCCTTCCTACTCTTAGTCTCTGAATTGGAAACCAGGTGCCTGTACAGTTGCTGTTCCACATTGATAGCTACATCCAACAAAAAAAGCTTGTGAGAAAAATCTTGAGTTATCACAGCTGGAGGTAGGGGAGTGGGAAACTGGTTACCTGATAAGCTGCAGAACCAAACTGGTAGCCACGCCCACTGATAGATAGCAAGTAAGATTTTGCAACATGGATTCCATCTATTACTTATGTATGGTGTTTGGTGAGGTGGGTGGTTCTGGAGTGACTTTCTGCTGTGTCCAGAGCTCCGTCTGTTGACACTCAAGCTAAGCCTCTGTGTTCTTTGCTGCCTTCCCTCTGCAAAGAGAGTGCCCATACGGCAGAGACTGCTGGCTGTGCCCAGAGAAACTGCACAGCCGAGCCTTCCATCTGAGCTGAGAGCACCCATGTGGCCCTAGTTTTCTTCAAATTTATATGATACTTGGCAGGATTCACCTTTTTACTTAGCCTTACTATGCTCCACAGGTTTGGCCCTTCTCAGTTCAATGGTTTGCAGTCAGAAACAGTTTGTATTTTAAGGTTTCCCTTCATTGTGACTTATTGATGTGAATGAAAATTGAGCTGGAAATCAAACAGGGTGGGCAGTATGTGCTTGAAACTTTGCACAATCAGTTCTCAGTGGGCACTCTTTGGTTTCTTTCTTTTGGAGGTAGAGCAAAAATGAAGCATGCAAAAAAAAAAAAAAAAATGTGTCCCAGAGCCCTTAAGGAGAAAACAGAGAAACATGTATGTACTTCAATAAGTCTCCCAACAATTTGATCAGATTTCTTTGATACTGCGCAGTATTCATCTTTTAGCTTGCTCCACTAGGCTCCCCAAAGTTTGCACTTCTAGGTTCAATGGTTCTCTAAACAGGCAAGTGTTAGTGTTATGGTTAGGGTTAGGGCTAGCTTTAGAGCTAGTGTTAGGGTTCGAGTTTGTTTTCTTCAAATTTCTTTGATACTGGGAAGATTTATCTTTTACCTAGCCTTCTATGTGCCCCAGTTTTGGGCCTTCTCAGTTCAATGGTTCACTGTTGGGAATAGTTTGTTTTAATGTCTCACTTCATTTTGAACTATATGGATAAATGAAAATGGAGGTAGAAATCAGAAAGTCAATGCTATCTGGTTGAAATTTCACATATTCAATCAGTTGTCTGTGGGCACTCTCTGGTTTCTTCCTTGTAAAAGTAGCCATAAGCTGAAGCATGCAAAACAACTTCATCCAAGAGCACTTTAGGAGAAAACAGGGCAAAATGCATATACTGAAATACCTCCCCCAATTATTTGGTCAGGTTTCTTTGATACTGTGCAGGATTCATCTGTAAGCTTGGCCCATTAGTCTCCCCAAGTTTAAAACTTTTATGATCAAAGAATCTCTTAACAGGTTAGGCTTAGGGTTAGGTTAGAGTTAAGGCAAGTGTTAGAACTAGTGTTAGAGTTAGGATTAGTTTTTTTCAACTTTTTGGATACTGGACAGGATTTATCTTTATCCTAACCTTAGTATGCTCCCCATGTTTGGGCCTCCTAGGTAAAAGGGTTTGATCTCAGGAGCAGTATTAATTTTCATGTTTCACTTCATTTTGCCCTATAGGGGTGAATGGAAATAGAGCTGAACTCAAACAGGGTTTGTGCTAGCTGCTTAAAACTTCACACACTCAATCAGATCTCAGTGCACATTCTCTCATTTTTTTTCTTGTGGTAGTAGCCCAAAGCTTAATTATAAAGAAACAGCTTTATCTGCGAGCACTATAGGAGCAAGCTTCAATTTATTTGCATGGATTACTTTGATATTGTACAGGATTCATCCTTTTCCTAGTATTAGTAGAATCCCCGATTAGGGGGTTTTAAAGGTTTGCCAGTTAACTGTGAGGAACAGTTTGAATTTTTAGGGTTCACTTCATTATGGCCTATAGGTGTGAATGCAATGGAGCTAGAAATCAAACAGGGGTGTTGCTAGCTGCATAAAACTTCATATACTCAATCAGCTCTCTATGGGCATTCTTTGCTTTTTCTGTGTGAAAGTACCTTAAGTTGAAGCATGAAAAACAATTTATCCATGAGCACAGGTAAATATGAATGTACTTCATATGAACAAATATGAAATACCTCCCCCAGTTTTTCATCAAATTTATTTGATACTGCACAAGATTCATCTCTTAAGTTGCACCACTAGGCTCCCCAAGTTTGGGGGACTTCTATGATCATAAGTACTCTAAACAGGCTAGAGTTAGGTTAGGGTTCTGTTAGATCTAGTGTTAGAGTGAGTTTTATTCAAATTCATTTGATCCTTGGCATAATTAATCTTTTCCCTAGCCTTACTATTTTCCCCAGGTTTGGGCCTTATCCCTTTAATGGTTTGCTGTCAGGAACAGTTTGTATTTTAAGGTTTCCTTCATTTTGACCTATACGGGTAAATGGAAATGGAACTTGAAATCAAACAGGGTTGGTGCTCGCTGCTTAAAACTGCACACACTGAATCAGTTCTATGTGGCTACTCTGGTTTCTTTCCTGTGAGTGTTTCCCAAAGCTGAAGCATGCAAAAACATCTATATCTGAAAGTACTGTTGGAGACAACAGGGAAATATACATGTAATGAACTACCTCCCCAAATTATTTGATCAGATTTCTTTGATACTGCACAAGATTCATCTGTTAGCTTGCCCCAATAGGCTCCCTTAACTTGGGACTTCTATGATAAAAAATTCTATAAACAGATTAGGGTTAGGTTTATGGTTAGGGTAAGGGCTAGATTTAAATCTAGTCTTAGGGTTAGAGTCAGTTTTGTTCATGTATCTTTGATACTGGGCAAGATTCATCTTTTACCTAGCCTCACAATGTTCCCTGGTTTGGGCCTTCTCGGTTCAATTGTTTGCTGTCAGGAACAGTTTGTATTTTAAGGTTTCACTTTATTTTGAACTATTTTGTTGAAGAGAAATGGAGCACAAAATCAAACAGGATTGGTGCTAGCTACTTGAAACTGCACACACTCAATCAATTCTCTGTGGGAACTCTCTGGTTTGTTCCTTGTGAATGTTGCCCTCAGCTGAAACATGCAAAGCAACTTTATCCCAGAGCACTTTTGGTGAAATCAAGAAATATGCATGTACTGAAACACTTCAACCAATTATTTGCTCAGATTTCTTTGATATTGTGCAGGATTCATCTGTTAGCTTGCCCCACTAGGCTCCCTTCATTTGGGACTTCTATGATCAAAGGTTCTCTAATCAGGCTAGGGTGAGCTGTGGGGTTAGGATTAAGGATAGATCTACTGTTAGGTTTACAGTAGTTTTGTTCAAATTTGTTTGACACTAGGCAGGATTTATCTATTACCCAGCCTTACTATGTTCCTTAGGTTTGGGCCTTCTGGGTTCACTGGTTTTCTGTAGTATTTCAGGTATTATTTTAAGGTTTCACTTCATTTTGACCTATATGGTAAATGGAAATGGAGCTGGAAATCAAAGAGGGTTTTTGCTAGCTGCTTGAAACTTCACACACTCAATCAGTTCTCTGTGAGGTCACTCTGGTTTTATCCTTGTGAATGTATCCCAAAGATGAAGCATGCAAAAACAACATTATGCGAGGGCATTTTAGGAGACAACAGGAAAACATGCATGTACTGAACTACCCCCCCCCCCCAATCATTTTGTCAGATTTCTTTGATACTGGGCAAGATTTATCTATTAGCTGTCCCCACTAGGCTCCCATCTTGGAGACTTCTATTATCAAAGGTTCTCTAAACAGGTTAGGTTAGAGTTAGGTCTAGTTTTAGGGTTAGAGTTTGTCTTGTTCAAATTTCTTTGATACTGGGCAGGATACATTTTTTCCTAGCCTTACAATGTTCCCCAGATTTTGGCCTTCTCGGTTCAATTCTTTACTGACAGGAACAATTTGTATTTTACGTATTCACTTCATTTTGACCTACATGTGTAAATGGACATGGAGCTGGAAATCAAACAAGGTTGGTGCTAACTGCTTGAAACTTCGCACACTCAATCAGTTCTCTGTGGGCACTCTCTGGTTTGTTCCTTGTGAATTTAGTAATAAGCTGAAACATGCAATACAAATTTATCTGAGAACACTTTAGGAGAAAACAGAAAAATATGCATGTAATGAAATAGCTCCTCCAATTATTTTGTCATATTTCTTTGAAACTGCCAATGTTTCATCTGTAAGCTTGCCCAACTAGACTCCCCATTTCGAAACTTCTATGATCAAATTTTCTCTAAACAGATTAGGTTTAGGGTTAGACTTAGTGTTAGGACTAGGTTTAGACCAGGTGTTAGGGTTAGAGTTAGTTTTTTATAAATTTTTATGATACTGGGTAGGATTCACCTTTTTTCCTATTTTGACTATACTCCAAATGTTTGGGCCTCCTACGTAAAAGGGTTTTCTCTCAGGAACAGTTTCAATTTTCATGTTTCTCTTCTTTTTGCCCTATAGGGGTGAATGGAAGTGAAGCTGGAAATCAAACAGGGTTTGTGCTAGCTGCTTGAAACTTCACACCTTCAATCAGTTCTCAGTGAACATTCTCTGGTTTGTTTCCTGTGAACTATCCCTAAGCTGAAGTAGAAAGAAACAGCTTTATCTCTGAGTGCTTTAAGAGCAAGCAAAATACACATGAACTGAAAGAGCTTTGATTTTTTTTTTTTTTGGTCTGATTACTTTGATACTGTACAGATTCATGTTTTACTAAAGTTAGTCGGCTTCCCAAGTTTGGGCCTTCAACGTTCAATGGTTCAGTGTCAGGAACAGTTTGAAGTTTCAGTTTTCACTACATTATGGCCTATAGGTGTGAATGGAAATGGAGCTGGAAATCAAACAGGGTTTGTGCTAGCTGCACGAAACTTCACACACTCAATCACTTCACTGTGGGCATGCTCTGGTTTGTTCCTGATGAAAGTACCTTAAGCTGAAGCATGAAAAAACAATTTATCCAACAGCACTTTAGAGGAAAACAGGAGAAGTAGGCATGTATTGAAACACCTTCCCAATTATTGGTCAGAATTTTTGATACTGGGCAGGATTCATCTGTTACCTTGCCCTACTAGGCAACCCAAGTTTGGGACTTTTATGATCAAGCTCTATAAACAGGAAAGGCTTAGTTTTAGGATTAGGGTTAGGGCTAGGGTTAGAACTAATGTTCAGTTTAGAGTTTTGTTCAAATTTCTTTGATTCCGTTCAGGATTCATTTTTTTTTTTTTTTTTTTTTTTTTTTTTTTTTACCTAGCATTACCATGTTTCCCAGGTTGGGCCTTCTCAGTTCAAGTTTCGCTGTCAGGAACAGTTTATGTTTTAAGGTTTCACTTCATCTTGACTTCTATGGGTTAGGGTTAGGTTTAGGGCTATGGCTCGGTTTTGTTTTAGGGCTAGGGCTAGGGTTAGGATAGATTTTGAATTAGCATTAGTGTTAGCGCTAGTGTTAGGGTGAGGTGTAGGCTTAAGGTTAGGGTTAGATTTAGAGTTAGGGTTAGATCCAGGGTTAGGGTAGGGCTAGGGTTAGTGTTACAGTAAGGGATATGGTTAGGACTAGGGAAATGGCTTGGACAAGAGTTAGATTTAGATATAGAACTAGGCTTAGGGTTAGGGTTAGATTTAAAGCTAAAATAGGGCTAGGATTAGGGCTAAGGTTAGTGTTAGGGATAGGCCTAGGGTTAGGGCTAGGTTTAGGATTAGCATTGGGGTTAGGATTCAGTTTAGGGGAATGGTTGGGGTTATAGCTAGCTTTAGGCTAGTGTCAGGGTGAGAATTAGAATTACGACTAGGGTTAGTGTTTAGGTTAGGATTAAGGCTAGGTTTAGGGCTAGGGTTTCTTTTAGGTTCAGGGCTAGAACAAGGCTAGGGCTAATGTCAAGTCAAGTTATGATTAAGGATAGTTTTAGGGTTAGGTTTTTTCTAAGTCTAATGACAGAGCTATGTTTAGGGTTTAGAGTTAGGGGTATTATTAGGGTTAGGGTCAGTGTTAGCATTTGGTTTAGGTCAAAGATTAGGTTTAGGGCTTGAATTAGTGCTGGTTTAAGCTTAGGGTTAGGGTAATGGATAGGGTTAGGTTTAGGTTTCAGTTAAGGTTTAGGGTAATGGATGGGTTAGGTTTAGAAATAGTGTTAAGGTTAGCATTTGGCTAGGGTTATGTTTAGTGTAATGGATAGATTTAGAGCTAAGGTTATGGATAATTTATGGTTTGAATTCAGTCTAAAATTAGAGTTAGGTTTAGGGATAGGGCTAGGGTTTGGTTTACAGTGTTAGGTTTAGGGCTAGGGTTATGATTAGGTTAGGGTAAAGGTTATTGTTTGAGTTAGGGTAATTTCTAGGGCGAGGGTTAGGTTTATGTTCAGGTCTAGGGATATGTTTATGTTTAGGGTTTGGTTTAGGGTTTGGGTTATGGCTAGAGTTTTCATTACTTTTAGGATTAGTTTTAGGGTAATGGAAAATGTTAGATTAAGGTTTCAGGTTATGATTAGGGTTAGGTCATGTTTTAGGGCTAGTCTTAGGATTAGATTTAGTGTAAGGCTTAATGTTTCAACTAGGATTAGTGCTATGGTGAGGTTTAGGTTTATGGTTAGGTCTTGGGATATGTTTATGTTTAGGGTTAGGTTTAGTGTTAGGGATAGGGTTATAATTAGGGTTAGGGTTAGGGTTAGGGTTAGGGTAATTGACAGGGTTAGAACTAAAGATTGAGCTAGGATTAAGGTTAGGATAAGAGCTAGGTTTAGGGTTATGGTTTAGGATATGGTTAGAGTAATATTTAGGGTAAGGGTTTGGCTTTGAGCTAGGGTTAGGTCTAAAGCAAGTGTTAGTGTTAGGGCTATGGTTAGGGTTTGGGTTATGTTTAGGGATATGTTTAGGCCTAGGATTATGGCTCTGATTTGTGTTAGGTTTAGGGCTAGGGTTAGGACTATGGTTAGGGTTAGGGCTAATGTTAGGGTTAAGATTAGGGTTAAAATAGGGTTAGGGCTAGGGTTATGTTTAGGGCTAGTATTAGGGTTAGGGTTATGGCTAGGTTTAGTTAGGATTAGGTTTTGGGTTAGGGTCAGGTTTAGAGTTAGGTTAATGTTAGGGTCAGGGTCAGTGTTCCGGATAGGATAGGATTATGGTTAGGGTTAGAGTCAGAATTAGGACGAGTGTTAGGTCTAAGGGTAGGGTAAGTGTTTAGTTTAGGATAAGGGTTATTGGTTAGGGCTAGAGCTAGGGTTTTATTTAGGTCTAGGTCTAGAATTATAGCTATATTTAGGATTAGTTTTGGGTCTAGATTTAGTGTTATGATCAGGTATAAGAATAGGCTTACTTGTAGGGCTAGTGTTAGGGTTTGGTTTAGGATTAGGGTCAGGTTAGACCTAGGGTTATTGTTAGGATCAGAATAAGGATCAAGGTTAGTGTTAGAAATAGAATGAGGGCTAGGGTTAGGACTAGTAATACTGTTAGTGTTTAAGTTAGGTTAAGGATTAGGGTTAGGACTAGGGTTAGCATTTGTTTTAGGGTAGTCTTAGGGTAAGGGATAAGATTAGGGCTAGGGATAGGGCTCGGGTTAGGGTTATGGCTAGTTAGGGTTATGATTAGGGTTTAAGCTAGGGTTAGGACTAGAATTAGGAATAGGATTTGTGTTAGGGTTAGGGCTAGTGTTATGACAACAACTTATGTTCGAACTAGGGTTATGATTAGGGCTAGTTTTATGGTTAAGATTAAGCTTAGGCCTGGTGTTAGGTTTTATTTAAGGTTAGGGTGATGTTTAGAGCTAGGATTAGTGTTAGGATCATTGTCAGGGTCAGGATTATTTTTAGAGTTAGGGTTAGGGCTAGGTGTAGGTTTATGGTTTGGTTTAGGTTAAGGGTGAGTGTTAGGGATATGGCTTGGTTTGGTTTTAAGGCTTGGGCTAGGGGTAAAAGATGTTTTAGGATTAGCATTATTGTTAGGGCTAGTGTTGGGGTTTGGTTTAGGATTATGTTTATGGTTAAATTCAGAGTTAGGTTTAAATTTAGAGTTAGGTTTAGATCCAGGGTTGGGCTAGGGCTAAGGATAGACCTAGGGCTAGGGCTAGGGCAATAATTAGAGTTTGTCTTAAGGCTAAGTTTAGGGTTAGGATAGGACTAAAATAGGGTTAGTGCTAGGCTTAGTGTTAGGGTTAGGCCTAGGGTTAGGGCAAGGGTTATGGTTGGGTTTAAGATTATGGTTAAATTTAGGGTTATTGTTAGGTTTAGGGTAAGGGATGGGGTTATATCTAGGTTTAGGGCTAGGGCGAGGGTTAGAATTAGGGTTACAGTTAGGGTTAGGATTAAGGCTAGTTTTGGGCAAAGATTAGGGCTAGGGATAATTTCAGGTTCAGCTTTACAGTTAAAGATAGTTTAGGGTTAGGTTAGATGTAGTGTAAGGGTTAGGTTTAGGGTTAGGGTCATGATTAGTGCTAAGGGTATTGTTTGGTTCAGGGTCGTGATTAGTGTTTGGGGTAGGTTAATGTTTAAATTTAGAGCTCAAATTAGCATAGGTTTAGGGTTAGGGTAATGATATAGTTAGGTTTAGGTTTCAATTTAGGTTTAGGGTAATGGATAGTGTTAGGATTAGGGATATGTTCAGGTTTAATCCTAGGGTTCGTATTAGCATTAGGATTATGGTTAGGGTAATGGATAGGCTTAGAGCTAGGTTTAAAGCTAAGGTTATTGTTATTCTTGGTGCTAGATTTAGGGTTAAGGTTAGGGTTAGGGTTAAAGCTGGTTTAGGGCTCAGATTAGGCTAGGTTTTGGGTTAAGTTAGGGCTAGGGTTAGGGTTATGGCTAATGTAAGTACTAGGGTTACAATTAGGGCTAATTTTAGGGTTAGGGTTAGAGTTAGGTCTAGGTCTTGTGTTATGTTTAGGGTTATGTTTAGGATTATTTTTAAAGCTAGGGTTAGTGTTAGCAACAGAATGAGGGTTAGGACTTGTTTTAGGGTTTTGCTTAAAACTAGAAATAGGCTAGGGTTAGTGCTAGGTGTAGGGTTAGAGTTTGGTTTAGATTAAGGGTTAGGGTTTGGAATATGGCTCGGTTTTGTGTTATGGCTAGGCCTAGAGTTAGAGCTGTTTGAGGAGTAGCATTAGGGTTAGGGTTAGTGTTAGGTTTAGGCTTTGCATTATAGTTAGATTTAGAGTTAAGTTTAGATTCAAGGTTAGTGCTAGGGCTAAGGAAATGGCAATGGTTAGGCCTATGATTAGAGCTAGGTTTAGAATTCCAGTAAGGGATAGGGTTAGATGTAGTTTTAGGTCTAGGGAGAGAGTTAGACTTAGTTTTCGGGCTAGGGTTATGGTTATAGTTACAGATAGGGCTAAGTTACTTCTAAGATTAGGGTTAGAACTAATGTTCGGTTTAGAGTTAGTTTTATAGTTAGTTTAGACTTAGTTTGGTTCAAATTTCTTTGATTCCGTTCAGGTCTCATTTTTTTTTTTTTTTTTTAACCTAGCATTACCATGTTTCCCAGGTTGGGCCTTCTCAGTTCAAGTTTCGCTGTCAGGAACATTTATGTTTTAAGGTTTCACTTCATCTTGACTTCTATGGGTTAGGGTTAGGTTTAGGGCTATGGCTCGGTTTTGTTTTAGGGCTAGGGCTAGGGTTAGGATAGATTTTGAATTAGCATTAGTGTTAGCGCTAGTGTTAGGGTGAGGTGTAGGCTTAGGGTTAGGGTTAGATTTAGAGTTAGGGTTAGATCCAGGGTTAGGGTAGGGCTTGGGTTAGTGATACAGTAAGGGATATGGTTAGAACTAGGGAAATGGCTTGGACAAGAGTTAGATTTAGATTTAGAACTAGGCTTAGGGTTAGTGTTAGATTTAAAGCTAAAATAGGGCTAGGATTAGGGCTAAGGTTAGTGTTAGGGACTGGCCTAGGGTTAGGGCTAGGTTTAGGATTAGCATTGGGGTTAGGATTCAGTTTAGGGGAATGGTTGGTGTTATAGCTAGCTTTAGGGCTAGTGTGAGGGTAAGAATTAGAATTATGACTAGGTTTAGTGTTTAGGTTAGGATTGAGGCTAGGTTTAGGGCTAGGGTTTCTTTTAGGTTCAGGGCTAGAACTAGGCTAGGGCTAATGTCAAGTCAAGTTATGATTAAGGATAGTTTTAGGGTTAGGTTATTTCTAGGTCTAGTGTCAGAGCTATGTTTAGGGTAGAGTTAGGGGTATTATTAGGGTTAGGGTCAGTGTTAGCATTTGGTTTAGGTCAAAGATTAGGTTTAGGGCTTGAATTAGTGCTGGTTTAAGCTTAGGGTTAGGGTAATGGATAGGGTTAGGCTTAGGTTCTCAGTTAAGTTTTAGGGTAATGGATTCGTTAGGTTTAGCCATAGGGTTAAGGTTAGCATTTGGTTAGGGTAATGTTTAGTGTAATAGATAGATTTAGAGCTAGGTTTAGGGCTAATTTATGGTTTGAATTCCGTCTAAAATTAGAGTTCGGTTTAGGGATAGGGCTAGGGTTTGGTTTACAGTATTAGGTTTAGGGATAGGGTTATGATTAGGTTAGGGTAAAGGTTAGTGTTTGAGTTATTATAATTTCTAGGGCAAGGGTTAGGTTTATGTTCAGGTCTAGGGATATGTTTATGTTTAGGGTTTGGTTTAGGGTTTGGGTTATGGCTAGCGTTTTCATTACAGTTAGGGTTAGTTTTAGGGTAATGGAAAATATTAGATTAAGGGTTTGGGTTATGATTAGGGTTATGTCATGTTTTAGGGCTAGTCTTAGGATTAGATTTAGTGTAAGGCTTAATGTTTCAACTAGGATTAGTGCTATGGTGAGGTTTAAATTTAGGTCTTGTGATATGTTTATGTTTAGGGTTAGTTTTAGCATTAGGGATAGGGTTATAATTAGGGTTAGGGTTAGGGTTAGGGTAATTGACAGGGTTAGAACTAAAGTTTGAGCTAGGATTAAGGTTAGGATAAGAGCTAGGTTTAGGGTTATGTTTTAGGATATGGCTAGAGTAATATTTAGGGTAAGGGTTTTGCTTTGAGCTAGGGTTAGTTCTAAAGCAAGTATTAGGGTTAGGGCTAGGGTTAGGGTTTGGGTTATGCTTAGGGCTATGTTTAGGCCTAGGATTATGGCTCTGATTTGTGTTAGGTTTAGGGCTAGGGTTAGGACTATGGTTAGTGTTACGGCTAATGTTAGGGTTAAGATTAGGGTTAAAATAGGGTTAGGGCTAGGGTTATGTTTAGGGCTAGTATTAGGGTTAGGGTTATGGCTAGGTTTAGTTAGGATTAGGTTTTGGGTTAGGGTCAGGTTTAGAGTTAGGTTAATGTTAGGGTCAGGGTCAGTGTTCCGGATAGGATAGGATTATGGTTAGGGTTAGAGTCAGAATTAGGACGAGTGTTAGGTCTAAGGGTAGGGTAAGTGTTTAGTTTAGGATAAGAGTTATTGGTTAGGGCTAGAGCTAGGGTTTTATTTAGGTCTAGGGCTAGAATTATAGCTACATTTAGGATTAGATTTGGGTCTAGATTTAGTGTTATGGTCAGGTATAAGAATAGGCTTACTGGTAGGGCTAGTGTTAGGGTTTGGTTTAGGATTAGGGTCAGGTTAGACCTAGGGTTATTGTTAGGATCAGAATAAGGATCAAGGTTAGTGTTAGAACTAGAATGAGGGCTAGGGTTAGGACTAGTAATACTGTTAGTGTTTAAGTTAGGTTAAGGATTAAGGTTAGGACTAGGGTTAGCATTTGTTTTAGGGTAGTCTTAGGGTAAGGGATAAGATTAGGGCTAGGGATAGGGCTCGGGTTAGGGTTAGGGTTATGGTTAGTTAGGGTTAAGATTAGGGTTTAAGTTAGGGTTAGGACTAGAATTAGGATTAGGATTTGTGTTAAGGTTAGGGCTAGTGTTATGACAACAACTTATGTACGAACTAGGGTTATGATTAGGGCTAGTTTTATGGTTAAGATTAAGCTTAGGCCTGGTGTTAGGTTTTATTTAAGGTTAGGGTGATGTTTGGAGCTAGGATTGGTGTTAGGATCATTGTCAGGGTCAGGATTATTTTTAGAGTTAGGGTTAGGGCTAGGTGTAGGTTTATGGTTTGGTTTAGGTTAAGGGTGAGTGTTAGGGATATGGCTTGGTTTTGTTTTAAGGCTAGGGCTAGGGGTAAAAGATGTTTTAGGATTAGCATTATTGTTAGCACTAGTGTTGGGGTTTGGTTTAGGATTATGGTTATGGTTAAATTCAGAGTTAGGTTTAAATTTAGAGTTAGGTTTAGATCCAGGGTTGGGCTAGGGCTAAGGATAGACCTAGGGCTAGGGCTAGGGCAATAATTAGACTTCGTCTTAAGGCTAAGTTTAGGGTTAGGATAGGACTAAAATAGGGTTAGTGCTAGGCTTAGTGTTAGGGTTAGGCCTAGGGTTAGGGCAAGGGTTATGGTTAGGTTTAAGATTATGGTTAATTTTAGGGTTATTGTTAGGTTTAGGGTAAGGGATGGGGTTATAGCTAGGTTTAGGGCTAGGGCGAGGGTTAGAATTAGGGTTACGGTTAGGGTTAGGATTAAGGCTAGTTTTGGGCTAAGATTAGGGCTAGGGATAATTTCAGGTTCAGCTTTACAGTTAAAGATAGTTTAGGGTTAGGTTAGATGTAGTGTAAGGGTTAGGTTTAGGGTTAGGGTCATGATTAGTGCTAAGGGTATTGTTTGGTTCAGGGTCGTGATTAGTGTTTGGGATAGGTTAATGTTTAAATTTAGAGCTCAAATTAGCATAGGTTTAGGGTTAGGGTAATGATATAGTTAGGTTTAGGTTTCAATTTAGGTTTAGGGTAATGGATAGTGTTAGGATTAGGGATATGTTCAGGTTTAATCCTAGGGTTCGTATTAGCATTAGGATTATGGTTAGGGTAATGGATAGGCTTAGAGCTAGGTTTAAAGCTAAGGTTATTGTTATTCTTGGTGCTAGATTTAGGGTTAAGGTTAGGGTTAGGGTTAAAGCTGGTTTAGGGCTCAGATTAGGCTAGGTTTTGGGTTAAGTTAGGGCTAGGGTTAGGGTTATGGCTAATGTAAGTACTAGGGTTACAATTATTGCTAGTTTTAGTGTTAGGGTTAGGTCTAGGTCTAGTGTTATGTTTAGGGTTATGTTTAGGATGATTTTTAAAGCTAGGGTTAGTGTTAGCAACAGAATGAGGGTTAGGATTTGTTTTAGGGTTTTGCTTAAAACTAGAAATAGGCTAGGGTTAATGCTAGGTGTATGGTTAGGGTTTGGTTTAGATTAAGGGTTCGGGTTTGGAATATGGCTCGGTTTTGTGTTATGGCTAGGCCTAGAGTTAGGGCTAGTTTTAGGAATTGCATTAGGGTTATTGTTAGGGTTAGCGTTAGGTTTAGGTTTAGGCTTTGCATTAGAGTTAGATTTAGAGTTAAGGTTAGATTCAAGTTTAGTGCTAGGGCTAATGAAATGGCTAGGTTTAGGCCTAGGATTAGAGCTAGGTTTAGAATTCCAGTAAGGGATAGGGTTAGAAGTAGTTTTAGGGTAGAGAGAGAGTTAGACTAAGTTTTCGGGCTAGGGTTAGGGTTAGGATTAGGGATAGGACTAAGTTAGGTCTAAGTTTAGGGATAGTGTTGGTTTTAAGTTAGGCCTAATTTTAAGGATAGGGTTATGAGTAAGGCTATGTTTAGTGCTTATATGGGCTAGGGTTTGTGTTCACGTTAGTGGTAGGATTATATCTAGGGTTAATGTCAGGTCTAGGGTTATGTTTATGGATAGTTTTAGGGTTTTGGTTAGGTCCAATATAAGGATTAGGTTTAGGGTAAGGGTGAGGTTAGAGTTATAGGGTCAGGTTCATGGTTAGGGTTTCTTTTAGGTTTGAGTTTCGGTTTAGGGATCAAATTAGCATTATTTTTACGGTTAGGGTAATGATAGGGTTAGATTTAGGTATCAGGTTAGGTTTAGGGTAATTTAGAGGGTTGGGGTTAGTGATAGGTGTAGGGTTAGGCCTAGGGTTAGCATTAGGGAAAGGGTTATGTTTACGGCAATGGATACAGTTAGAGTTAAGTTTAGGGCTAGGGTTATGGTTAGGATTAGGTCTTTAGAAAGGGTTAGGCCTAGAATTAGCATTAGGGTATGGGTTATGATTAGGGTAATGCATACAGTTAGAGCTAAATTTATAGCTAGACTTATGGTTAGGATTAGGTCTTTAGTTAGTGTTAGGGTATGGGTTAGAACTAGGGTAAGAGTGAGTTTTATGTTTAGTGTAACAGTTAGGTTCTGAGCTATGATTAGTGTTAGAACAAGGGTTAGGTTCAGGGTTATGTTTAGGGATAGAATTACGGTAGATTTAGGGTTAGGGTTAGGGTTAGGGGAATGGTAATAATTAATTTTATTGGGGTTAGGGTTAGGGAATGGTAATAATTAAGTTTAGTGTTAGGGTTAGTGTAATAAATACAGTTAGATATATGTTTAGGGTTAGGGACAGGGCTAGATTTAAGTTTAGGGTTAGGGTTAGGTCTAGGGTTATGTTTAGGATTATGGTAAGGGTTCGGGTTTGATCTATGGTTAGGAGTATAGTGAGTATTAGTTTAGTGTTAGGTCTAGGGTTAGTTTTCTGTTCATGGTTAGGATTATGGTCAGGGTTAAGGCTTGGTTTACAATTAGGGTTAGGGTTATGGTTAGGGTAATGGGTAGGTTTAGAGCTAGGGTTAGGTCTATGGTTACGGTTAGGATTAGGACTAGGTCTAGGGTTAGATTCAGGGATATTTCTAGGTGTATGTTTATAGTAAGGGTTAGGTTTTGAGCCAGGGTTAGGGCTAAGGTGAGGGTTAGGTATCGGGTAAGGACTATGGTTAGGGTTAGGTTATGCTTATGGCTAGTTTAAGGCCTAGGATTAGCTCTAAGTTTTTTGTTAGGTTTAGGCCTAGGGTTAAAGCTGTGGGTAATGTAAGAGCTAGGATTATGATTAGGGATAATTTTAGGGTTAGGGTTATGCCAAGATCTAGTGTTAGGTTTAGAATTTCAGCTAGGGTCAGGTTTAGGTTTAGCTAGGTTTACTGTAAAAGGCAGAGTGAGTGTTTGGGTTAAATTTCGAGTTAGGGTTACAGCCAGAATTAGAAGTAGGTTTAGGTCTAGGGGTATGGTTAATGTTAGTTTTTGGATAATGGTCATTGTTAGGCTTAGAACTAGGTTTTTGTTTAGGTCTAAAGCTAGATATAAGATTAGATTTAGGATTAGGATTAGGTCCAGGGCTAGTGTTAGGTTTTAGTCTAGTGTTAGGTTCAGGTTTAGAACTAGGGTTTGTGTTAGGGTCAGGATAAGGGTCAGGGTTAGCCTTCGGGTTTGGGATAGGATTACAGCTAGAATGAGGGCTAGGGTCAGGACTAATAATAAGGTTAGGATTTTGGTTAGCCTAAGGATTAGGCATAAGTCTAGGGCTACCATTAGTTTTAGGGTTATTCATAGGGTAAGTGACAGCCTTAGAGCTAGGGTTAGGGCTAGAGTTAGGGTTAGGGTTAAATCTAGGTTTAGGGCTCGGATTAGGGCTGGTTTTTGTGTTAGGGTCAGGGTTAATGATAGGGCAATGGCTAATGTAAAACTCTGGTTACAATGAGGGTTAATTTTAGGGTTAGGGTTAGGGGCAGGTCTAGTGTTAGGGTTAGGTTTAAGGTTAGGATGATATTTAGAGCTAGGATTAGTGTTAGGATATGAGTCAGGGTCAGGGTTAGGGTTAGGACTCCAATTAGTAATAGGTTTATGGTTATGATTAGGTCTAGGGCTAGGTTTAGGTTTAGGGTTAGGGTTAAATCTCAGGTTAGGGCTCGGATTAGGGCTAGGATTTGGGTTAAGTTAGTGCTAGGGTTAGGATTATGGATAATGTAAGTACAAGGGTTACGATTAGGGCTAATTTTAAGGTTAAGATTAGGGCTAGGTTTAGTGTTAATTTTAGTGTTAGGATTTGGGTGATGTTTAGAGCTAGGATTAGTGTTTGTGTCAGAGTCAGTGTCAGGGTTAGTTTTAGAGTTCAGCTTAAAACTCAAATTAGGTCTAGGGTTAGAGGTAGATGTATGGTTAGGGTTTTGTTTAGTTTAAGGGTTAGGGATAGAGCTTATAGCTCAATTTTGTTTTAGGGCTAGGGCTAGCATTAGGGCTAACTTTAGGATTAGTGTTAGGGTAAGGGCTAGTGTTAGGGTTAGGGTTAGTCTTCGGATTAGTGTTAGTTTTAGAGATAGATTATGATCTAAGTTTAGTGCTTGGGCTATGGATAGGGAAAATGTTAGTACTAAGTTTAGGGCTCAGGTTAGGGTTAACCTTAAGGGATAGAGTTGGACCTAGTGATAGGGCTAGTGTGATAGTTAGATTTATTCTTAGATCTAGGGTTAGGGTTAGGTTTAAAGATAGGGTGAAAATAAGGCTAAGATTAGGGCTAGAGTTAGTATTGGGGTTAGAGCTAGGATTAGGGCTAGGGTTAAGATTAATCTAGGTTTAGGGCTAGGATAAGAGCTGGGGTTTCTGTTAGGGTTAGAGCTAGGATTAGGGCTAGGGCTAATGGCAAGTGTGGGGTTATGGTTGAGGAGAGAACAGTTTTATGATTAGGTTTATGGCTAGGTCTAGTGTAAGGGTTAGGTTTAGGGCTAAAGGTCAGATTTAGAGCTAGGGGAATTATTAGGGTCAGGATCAGATTAGAGTTTGGTTGAGGTTAGGGTTTAGTGTTAGGGCTTAAATAATCATTAGGGTCAGGATTAGGGTAATGATAGGTTTTTATTTGGGTTCAGTTTAGGTTTACGGTAATTGTAGGGATAGGTTTAGCAATAGGGTTTGTGTTAGGCCTAGGGTTAGCATTAGGGTAATGGACATGGTTAGGATAATGGATAGGGTTAGAGCTAAGTTTAGGGCTAGGGTTATGATTAGGAATAGGTGTTGAGTTAGGGTTAGCACTAGATTAGTTTTAAGTTTATGTTTAGCATAAGCATTAGGTTTTGAGCTAGGGTTAGAGATAGGGCGAGGATTAGGTTTAGAGTTAGGTCTAGGATAAGATTAGAGTATGGTTAGGGTTAGAGTTGGAATAGGGTTAGCATCATCATTAGG
The DNA here is from genome assembly GCF_047511675.1 of Marmota flaviventris. NCBI lineage: Eukaryota > Metazoa > Chordata > Mammalia > Rodentia > Sciuridae > Marmota > Marmota flaviventris. The sequence goes on from NC_092499.1 coordinate 130,142,073, forward strand.
GATAGGTTAGGTTTAGAGTAATGGATATGGTTAGATGTAGGCATAGGGTTATGATTGGTGTTAGATTTAGGGTTAGGTTTAGGGTTAGGGATATGGTTATGTTTAGGTTTATGGTAAGAGTTAGGGTTGAGCTAGAGTTAGGTCTATGGTGAGTGTGAGGTTTAGGGTTAGGTTTAGCGTCAGTTTTCTGATTAGGTTTAGGGTTAGGGTTAGGCCTAGGGTTATCAATAAGTTTAGGGTTAGTTTTAGAGTAATGGGTAGGAGGTTTGATGTAGAGTTAGGACTAGTCAAGTGTTAGGTTAGGGTTAGGGTTATGCTTATGCCTAGAATTAGTTCTAGCATTTGTGTTAGGTTTAGGCCTAGGGTTAGGGCTGTGGGTAATGTAAGAGCTAGCGTTATGATTAGGGCTAGTTTTAGGGTTAGCTTTTTGGCCAGGTCTATTGTTAGGTTTAGATTTTTGGTTAGGTCAGGTTTAGAGTAGGTTTACTCTTAAAAGCAGGGTCAGTGTTTGGGTTAGAGTTAAAGTTATGGTTACAGCCAGAATTAGAACTAGGTTTAGGTCTAGGCGTAGAGTTAGTGTTTGTGTTGGGTTAAGGTTACGTTAAGAACTAGGGATAGGTTTTTGTTAGGTCTAGGGCTACAGTTAATGCTAGATTTAGGATTTGAGCTAGAGTGAGGGTAGGGTTATGACTATTAATAGGGTTAGGGTTTTGGTTAGCTTAAGGATTAGGGATAGGTCTAGTGTTACGATTAGGGTTAGGGTTTTGCTTTGGGTAAGGGATAGGCTTAGAGCTAGTGTTAGGGCTAGAGTTAGGGTTAGGGTTAAATCTAGATTTAGGGCTCAGATTAGGGCTAATTTTGTGTTAGGGTTAGGGCTAATATTATGGCAATGGATAATGTAAGAACTAGGGTTACAATTAGAGTTAGGAGTAGGGGTAGGTCTAGTGTTAGGGTTAGGTTTAATGTTAGGGTGATAGTTATAGCTAGGTTAGTATTAGGATATGATTCAGAGACAGTGTTAGTTAGGGATAGGTTTAGGACTCACAAAAGGGCTAGGATTACTGTTAGGGTTCAGTTTAAGGTGATGTTGGTCTTTAGAGCTAGGGTAACTGTTAGTATATGAGTCAGCATCAGGGTTAATTTTAAGGTTAGGGTTATGACTCGAACTAAGGCTACGGTTACTGTTAGGGTTCGGTTTAAGTTTAGGGTGGTGTTTAGACCTAAGGTGAGTGTTAGATATGATTCGGGGTCAGGGTTAGTTTAAGGTTATGGTTAGGACTCGAATTAGGGCTAGAGTTAGGGTTAGGTGTAGTGTTAGGGTTTGGTTTATGTAAAGGTTTCAGCTCAGTTTGGTTTTTTTAGAAAGAGAGAGAGAGAGAGAGAGAGAGAGAGAGAGAGAATTTTTTAATATTATATATATATATATATATATATATATATATATATATATATATTATATATATATATATATATATATATATATATATATTAGTTTTTGGTGGACACAACATCTTTTTTTTAAATTATATTTTTATTGTTCCTGAGGATCAAACCCAGCACCCCGTGCATGCCAGGTGAATGTGCTAGTGCTTGAGTCACATCCTCAGCCTCTCTTGCTCAGTTTTGTTTTAGTCCTAGGTTATATGATTAGCTTTAGGGTCAGGGTTAGTGTTTTGTTAGGCTTAGGCTGAGAGTTATGTTGAGAATTGGAGTTAGGGTTAATCTAGGGTTAGGGCTAGGTCTAATGATAGGGCCAGGGTTAGGGCTAGGTTTAGGGTTATGGTAAATGATACAGATAGAACTAGGGATAAGGCTAGGGAAAGAGTTAAAGTTAGGCTTAGGGCTAGGTTTATCATTAGTTTTAGGAATAGGGCTATATCAGGGAAAGGATTAGAACTAGGGTTAGTGTTCAGCTTAGGCCTAGCATTAATACTAGGTTTAGGGTTAAGCTTAGGATAAGGGATGTGTCATAGCTAGGTTAGAGTTAGAGTGAGTGTTAGATTAAGGATTAGGGCTAGGGTTAGGGTTACAGTTATGGTTAAGGCTAGGTTTAGGGCTAGGATGTGGGCTAGTGTTTGTTGCAGGGTTAGGTCTAGAATTAGGGCTAGGAAAAATGTCAGGTCTAGTGTTAAATTTAGGAGTAGATTTGGGATTTGGTCTATGTCTTAGACTAGTGTAAGTGTTAAGTTTAGGGTAAGGTCAGTTTTAGCGCTAGGGTTATTTTTAGGTTCAGGGTCATGGTTACGGTTTGTATTAGATTAAGATTTAGGTATAGGGCTCAAATGAGGATTAGGGTTAGAGTTAGGTTTAGAGTAATGGATAGGGTTAGGTTTAGGGATCATGGTAGGATTAGGGTAATGAGAGATTTAAGGTATTCGATAGGGTTAGGGATGTGCCTAGGGTTAGCATTAGGGATAGGGTTATCATAAGGGTAATGTATAGTTTTAGGGTTAGGTTTCGGGTTAGGGTAGGGTTAGGGTTATTGTTAGGGATAAGACTTAGGTTATGTTTAGGCCAATGTTTAGGCTTTGAGCTACGCTAAAGTCTAAGGTGAGGGTTAGGCTTAGGGTTACAGCTAGGTTTAGGGTTAGGGTTATGCTTATGGTAGGGTTAGGCCTTGGATTAGGGCTAGGTTTTGTGTTAGGTTTAGGTTTAGGGTTAGTGCTATAGTTAATGAAAGGTCCAGGGTTCTAATTAGGGATAGTTTTAGGGTTAGGGTTATGGCTAGGTCTACTGTTAGGTTTAGATTTTGGTTTAGAGTCAGTTTTAGAGCTAGGTTTAGTGTTAGTGTCAGGATCAGATTAGAGTTAGGGTGAAAGCCAGAATCAGGAGTAATGTTAGGTCTGGGGGTAGTGTTATTGTTTGGTTTACATTAAGGATTATTGTTAGGGCTAGGATTAAGATTTTTTAGGTCTAGGGTTAGAGATAAGGCTAGATTTAGGATTAGGTTTAGGTCTAGGGGTAGTGTCAGTGTTAGGTTATGTAAAAGTTTACTGGTAGGGCTAGTTTCAGGGTTCAGTTTAGGGTTAGGGTAAGGTTTAGACCTATAATTAGTGTTATGGTCAGAATAAGGGTGAAGGCTAGGTTTAGGTTTTGGTTAGAGCTAGAATGAGGGCTAGGGTTTGGACTGGTAATAGGGTTAGTGTTTGATCTAGGCTAAGGATTACGATTAGGACTAGAGTTAGCATTATGGATAGGGTTTGGCTTAGAATAATGGATAGGGTTACAGCTAGGCTTAGAGCTAGGGTTAGGGTTAGGTTTATGACTAGGTCTAGGGTTAGGGTTAAATCTAGTTTTAGGGCTCAGAATAGGGCTGTTTTTGTTTTGGGGTTAGGGCTAGGGTTAGGACTATGGCTAATGTAAGAACTAGGTTATTATTAGGGTTAGAATTTGGGCTAGGAATGGTGTTCACATTTGCTTTATGGTTAGGGTGATATACAGATCTAGGGTTAGGGTTTGCATATGAGTCAGGGTAAGGTTAGTTTTAGAACTAGGACTCGAATTTGAGCTAGGATTATGGCTAGTTGTAGGGTTAGGTTTTGGTTTAGGTTAGGTTAAGGGTTAGGGTAATGGCTCGGTTTTGTTTTAGGTCTAGGGCTAGGGTTAAGTTTAGTTTTATGATTAGCAATAGTGTTCAGCTAGTGGTAAGGTGAGGTTTAGGCTTAAGGTTAGGGTTAGATTTAGAGTTATGGTTTGATCTAATGTTAGCACTAAGGTTAGTGCTAGTGTTAGGATTATGGTAACGGACTGGTTTAGAAATAGAAATAGGGCTAGGTTGAGAGTTAGAGTTATTCTTAGACTAGAGTTAGGGATTTGCTTAGGTTAGGGCTAAATTAGGGCTAGATTAGCGCTAGGTTTAGTGTTAGGGTTAGACCAATTGTTAGGGCTAGAATTAGAGTTAGTGTTAGTGTTAGGGTTATGGTTAGTTTTAAGGGAAGGGATGAGGTTATGCCTAGGTTCAGGGCTAGGGCAAGGGTTCAAATTAGGCATAGGAATAGGGTGAGTATTCAGGTTAGGATTAAGGCTAGGTTTTAGTCTAGGATGAGGGCTAGGGTTTGAGTTAGGGTTAGAGCTAGGATTAGGGCTAGGGCTAATGTCAGGTCTAGGGTTATGTTTAGGGATAGTGTTAACTTTAGTTTTATGGCTAGGTCTAGTGGAAATTTATGTTTTGGGTAAAGGTCAGGTTTAGAGCTAGGTGTATTATTATGGTCAGAGTCCAGTTTAGGGTTTGGTTTAGGATAAGGTTTAGGGTTAGGGCTCAAATTAGCATTAGGGTTAGGGTTAAAGTAAAGGATAGTGTTAGGTTTAGGGTTCAGGTTAGGTTTAGAGTAATAGATAGGGTTAGTGTTAGCGATAGGATTAGGGTTAGGCCTAGGGTTAGCATTTGGGTTAGGTTTATGTTTAGGGTAAAGGATAGGGTTAGTGCTAGTGTTAGGGCTTGTTTTAACTGTAGGATTTTGGCTAGGTTTAGAGATAGGCCTAGGGTTAGTGTCAGTGTTAGGTTTAGCAGAAGTGTTAGGGTTTGAGCTAGGGTTAGGGCTAGGGTGATGGTTAGGTTTAGATTCAGGGCTATGGTTAGGGATAGGGTTATGGTAAAGGTAATGAATAGAGTTTGTGCTAGGATTTGTGCTATGGTGACAGGATTAGGGCTAGGTTTAGGGTTAGGCTGGGGGTTAGGGATATTGTTATGTTTAGGGTAAGGATTAGAGTTTGATTTTGGGTTAGGTCCAGAGCCAGTGTTAGGGTTAAGGTTAATGATAGAAATAGGTTTAGGGTTATGCTTAGGTCTCGGTTGAGGGCTAGGGGTTAGGGCTAGGTTGTGTGTGAGCTTTAGGGCTATTGTTAGGTGTATGGGTAATGTAAGAACTAGGGTTATGCTTATGGGTAGATTTAGGGTTTGTCTAGTGTTAGGGTTCGTTTTTCAGTCAGGATAAGTTTTAGTGCTAGGGTTGTGTTAGGGTAAGTGTCTAGCGCTAAGTCTAGGGTTACGGTTAGGGATAGATTTAGGGTTATGTTTATGGTTAGGTCTAGTGTAATGGTTAGATTTTGGATAAGGGTCAAGTTTAGAGCTAGATATATTATTAAGGTCAGAGTATGGCTTATGGTTCAGTTTAGGTTTGAGGTTTAGTTTTAGAGCTTTAATTAGCATTAGGGTTAGAGTTAGGGTTAGCATAATGAATAGGCTTAGGATTAGGGTACAGGTTGTTTAGGGTAATGGGTAGTTTTAGGGAATGTGATAGGGTTAGGGTTAAGCCTAGGGTTAGAATTAGAGTTAGGATTATTGTTAGGGTAATGGATAGGATTAGAGATAGGTTTAGTGCTAGTGTTATGGTAAGGATTAGGGCTAGGGTTATGGTAGTGTATAGAATTACAACTATGCTCAGGGCTATGGTTAAGGTTAGGATTATGGTTAGGGTTAAGTTAGGGTTTGGGATAGGGCTAGGGTTATATTAGGGTAAAGTTTAGGTTTGAGCTAGGGTTAGGTCTATGGGGAGGGTTACGGTTAGGGTTGGGGCTAGGGTTAATTTAGGGTTACACTTAGGGCTTCATTTAGGCCTATGATTAGGACTAGGTTTTGTGTTATTTTAGGCCTAGGGTTAGGGCCATGGGTAGTTAAGAGTTAGGGTTATGGTGAGGGATATTTTTAGGTTAGGGTTATGGCTAGGTGTAGTGTTGGGATTAGGTTTTGAGTTAGGGTGAGCTTTGGAGCTAGGTTTATGTTAGGGTCAGGGTCAGTGTTCAGGTTAGAGAGAGTGTTGGGGTTAGTGTCAGAATTATGACTAGGGTTAGGTCTAGAAGTAGGGTTAGTGTTTGGGTTATGTTAAGGGTGATTGTTAGGGCTAGGGCAATGCTGTTGTTCAGGTCTAGGGCTAGAGTTTGCCTAGATTTAAGATTAGGTTTAGGTCTAGGACTAGTGTTAGGTTTCGGTTTCGGTATAGGATTACTGGTAGGGCTAATGTTAGTTTTCGGGTTCGGGTTAGGGTCAGGTTTAGACCTCTGGTTAGTGTTAGTGTCAGTATAAGTTTTAGGGTTAGGATTAGGGTTTGGGTTATGGTTAGAGCTAGAATGAGGGCTAGGGTTAGGACTAGTAATAGGGTTAGGGTTTGGGTTAGGCTATGGATTAGGATTAGGTCTAGGGTTAGCATTAGGTTTAGGGTTTGGCTTGAGGTAACAAATAGGATAAGAGCTAGGGTTAGGGAAGGGTTAGGGACTGGCTTATGGCTAGGGTTACTGTTAGGGTTAAAGCTAGGATTAGCGCTCAGATTAGGGCCAGGTTTGGGGTTAGATTAGGGCTAGTCATAGCACTACAGCTATTTTACATACTAGGGTTATGATTAGGGCAAGGTTTGGGGTTAGTGTTATGGCTAGGTCAAGTATTAGGGTTAGCGTTATTGTTAGTGTGATGTTTAGAGCTAGAGTTAGTGTTAGGGTCAGGGTCAGTGTTCAGGTTAGAGTTAGCTTTATGGTTAAAGCCAGAATTATCACTAGGGTTAGGTCTAGGGGTAGGGTTTGTGTTTGGGTTAGATTAAGGTTTATTATTAGGGCTAGGGTTAAGTTTTTGTTTATATCTAAGGCTAGAGATATGGCTAGATTTAGGTCTAGGGCTAGTGTTAGTGTTAGGTTTAGGAATAGGTTTATTTCTAGTGCTAGTGTTAGGGTTCAAATTAGGGTTAGGGTCTGGTTTAGACATACGGTTTCCATTAGGGTCAGAATAAGTGTCAGGTTTGAGTTATGTTTAGAGCTAGAATGAGGGCTAGATTTCGTACTAGTAATAGGATTAGGTATAGGACTAGCGTTGGCATTAGGGTTAGATTTGGCTTAGAGTAAGGGATAGGAATAGACCTAGGGTTAGGGCTACATTTAGGGTAGGGTTAGGGCTAGTGTTAGGATTAGGTTTAGGTTTAAAGCTATAGTTAGGTTTCAGATTAGGGCTAAATTTTGGTTAGAGTTAAGGCTAGGTTCAGAGTTACGGCCAATATTTCCAGTAGAGTTATGATTTGGGCTACTTATAAGATTGTGGTTAGGACTAGGTCTAGTGTTAGGGTTAGGTTTAACATTAGGGTGGTGTTTAGAGCTAGGGCTAGTATTAGGGTCAAAATTAAGGTCAGTGGTAGCTTTAGGGTTAGGGTTTGCACTCGAATTAGGGCTAGCTAAGGGCTAGGTGTAGGGTTAGGTTTTGGTTTATGTTAAACTTTAAAGTTAGGGCTAAGTCTTGGATTTGTTTTAGGGCTAGGGCTATGGTTAGGGCTGGTTTTAAGATTAGCATTACATTTAGGACTAGTGTTAGGGTTAGGTTTAGTCTTAGGTTTAGAGTTAGATTTAGAGTTAGGATTAGATCTAAGATTAGATCTAGGGCTAAGGATATGGCTAGCATTAGTTCTAGGTTTATAGCTAGGATTAGGGTTATGATATAAATAGGGTTAGAAATAGGGCTAGGGCTAGGGCGAGAGTGAGAGTTAGTCTTAGACCTAGGCTTAGGGTTTGGTTAGGTATAGGGTTAATTACGGCTAGGAATACAGCTAGGTTTATGTTTATGTTTAGGCCTAGGGTTAGGTTTGGGCTTAGGGTTAGGTTTAGTGTAAATGATGGGGTCAGAGCTAGGTTTAGGGCTAGGACGAATGTTAGAATTAGGGTTAGGTCTAGGGTTTCATTAGAGTTATGATTAAGGCTAGGTTAAGGGCTAGAATGAGGGCTAGGGTTTGTGTTTTGGTTAGGGCTAGGATTAGTATTAGGGCAAATGTCAGTTCCAGGGTTACAGTTAGGGATATTTTAGGGATAGTTTTATGGTTATGTTCAGTGTAAGGGTTAGATTTAGTGTAAGGGTGAAATTTAGAGCTGGGGGTATTATTAGTGTCAGGGTCATGTTTAGGTTTTGTGTAGCTTAGGGTTTAGGGTTAGGGCTCAAATTAGCATTAGGTGTGTGTTCAGGTAATGTTAGGGTTAGGTTTAGGGTTCAGGTTAGTTTTAGCATCAAGGATAGGGTTACAGTTAGGCTTAGGGTTAGATTTAGGCCTAGGGTTAGCGTTACAATTAGGGCTATGTTTAGGGTAATTGATAGGGTTAGAGCTAAGTTTAGGGCTAGGGTTATGGATAGGTTTAGGGCTAGGGTTTAGGTTATGGTTAGGGCTATGGTATGTGTTAAGGTTAGGTTATGTGAGGAATAGTTTTAGGGTTAGGTTTATGGCTATGGTCTAATATAAGGGTTAGGTTTATGGGTAGGGTCAGGGTTAGAGCTAGGTATATTATTACGGGAAGGGTCAGTGTTAGGGTTTGGCTTAGGTTAAGTTTAGGATTAGGGCTCGAATTAGCATTAGTGTTAAGGATAGGGTAATGATAGTGCTAGGTTTAGGGTTCAGGTTAGATTTAGGTTAAGGAATCAGGTTAGGGTTAGCAATAAGTTTAGGGTTAGGCCTAGGGTTACCATTAGGGTTATGGTTAGGGTTAGGTTAATGGATAGGTTTAGAGCTTGTGATAAGGCTAGAGTTATGTTTAGGATTCTTGCTAGGGTTAGGGAAAGATTTAGGGCTAGGTTTTGGGTTATGGTTAGGCTTAAAACTAGGATTAAGTCTCAAATAAGGGCGAGGTTTTGGGTTTGATTAGGGCTAGGGTTAGGGCTATGGCTAATGTGTGAACTAGTGTTACAATTTGTGCCAGTTTTAGGGTTAGGGTTAGGGTAATGTTTAGAGCAATGGTTATATTTCGGGTCAGTGTCAGGGTCAGGGGTAGTTTTAGTGTTAGGTTTAGGACTCGAATTAAGGGTAAAGTTAGTGCTAGGTGTAGGGTTAGATTTTGGTTTATGTTAAGGGTTACGGTTAGGTTTATGTCTCAGTTTTGTTTTAGGGCTACGGCTAGGGCTAAGGCTAGATTTTGGGTTAGCATCAGGGTTAGGGCTAGTTTTGAAAGTTTAGGCTTAGGTTTAGTGTTAGATTTAGAGTTAGGGTTGATCTAGGGTTAGGGCTTGTGATAGGGTTAGGGCTAGTGTTAGGGTTATGGTAAGGAATATGGTTAGAACTAGAAATACATCTAGGTTGAGAATTACAGTTATTCTTAGGAGTAGGCTTAGGGTGAGGCTTTGTGTTAGGGCTAAATTAGGGCTAGTATTAGGACTAGAGTTAGCGTTAGGGTTAAACCTAGGGTTTGGGCTAGGGTTAGGGTTAGCACTGTGGTTAGGGTTAAGTTGAGGGGAATGGGTGGGGTTCTTACTAGGTTTAGGGCTAGGGTGAGGGTTAGAATTAGGATTAGGCCTAGGGTTATGATTCAGTTTAGGATTAATGCTAGGATTAGGGCCAGAATGAGGGGTAGGTATTCTGATAGGTTTAGGGCTACGACTAAGGGAAAATATCAGGTCTAGTTTTATGGTTAAGGGTGGTTTTAGGGTGAGTTTATGGCTAGGTCTAGTGTAAGGGTTAGGTTTACGTTAAAGTCAGCTTTAGAGCTAGAATTATTATTAGTGTCATAGTAAGGGTCAGGGTTAGCATTTGTTTTACGTTAAGGTTAAGGGGTTAGGGTTCGAATTAGCATTAGGGTTAGGTTTAGAATTAAGGTAAAAGAAAGGTTGGCTTTAGTTTTTAGTTAAGGTTTAAGGTAACAGATGGGTTAGTTTTCAGCTATCCGGTTTGGGTTAGGATTAGTGTTAGGGTTATGTTTAGTGTAATGGATAGTTTTAGAGCTAGGGTTAGGGCTAGGTTATGGTTGGGATTAAGTCTAGGATTAGGGTTAGGTTTAGGGATAGAGCTAGGGTTTGGTTCAGAGTAAGTGTTAGGGTTAGGGTAAGTGTTAGTTTAGGGTAAAGGTTATGGTTAGGGTAAGATAATGGTTAGTGTTTGAGCTAGGGTTAGGGCTAGTGCAAGGTTTAGGTTTAAGTTTAGTTCTAAGTTCATGATTATGGTTAGAGTTAGGTTTAATGTTAGGGATAGGGTTTTAATTAGGGTTAGGATTAGGTTAGGATTCTGGCTAGGGTTAGGGTAAGGTTTAGGGCTAGGTTTTGGGTTAGGGTTTGGTTTAAAACTAGGATTAAGTCTCAAATAAGGGCGAGGTATGGGGTTTGGTTAGGGCTAGGGTTAGGGCTATGGCTAATAAATGAACTAGTGTTACAATTTGTGCCAGTTTTATGGTTAGGGTTAGGATGATGTTTAGAGCAACGGTTATATTTAGAGTCAGTGTCAGGGTCAGGGTTAGTTTTAGTGTAGGTTTAGGACTTGAATTAGGGCTAAAGTCAGTGCTAAGTGTAGGGTTATGTTTTGGTTTATGTTATGGGTTATGGTTAGGGCTATGGCTCAGTTTCGTTTTAGGTCTAGGGCTAGGGTTAACGCTAGATTTTGGATTAGCATCAGGTTTAGGGCTAGTGTTAGATTGACTTTAGGCTTAGGGTTAGGGTTAGATTTAGAATTAGGTTTGATCTAGGGTTAGGGCTCATGCTAGGGTTAGGGCTAGGGTTAGGATTATGGTAAGGAATATGGTTAGAACTAGGGATATTTCTAGGGTGAAAATTAAGAGTTATTCTTAGGATTAGGCTTATGGTAAGAATTAGGGTTAGGGCTAAATTAGGGCTAGGATTAGGACTAGGGTTAGTGTTAGGTTTAAGCCTAGGGTTTGTGCTAGGGTTAGGGTTAACACTGTGGTTTGTGTTTTAATTAGGGTTAGAATTAGGGTTAGGAAAATGGATATGATTAGAGCTTAAATTTGGGCTAGGGTTAAGGTTAGGATTATGGCTAGCATTGGGATTAGGATTTAGGATAGTGCTAGGTTTATATTTAGAGTAAGGGTTAGGCTTTGAGCTAGCATCAGGTCTAAGGAGAGGGTTAGGGTTAGAGTTTGGGTTTGGGTTAGGGCTAGACTTAGGTTTATGCTTAGAGCTAAGTTTAGGCCTAGGATTAGCTCTAGGTTTTGTGTTAGGTTTAGGGCTAGGGTTAGGACTATGGGTAATGTAAAAGTTAGGGTTATGTTTAGGGCTAGTTTCAGGTTTAGGGTTATGGCTAGGTCTAGTGTTAGGTCTGGGTTTTGTGTTAGTGTCAGGTTTAAAGCTAGTTTATGTGATAGGATAAGGATCAGTGTTCAGGATAGGGTTAGGTTTAGGGCTAGAGACAGAATTAGTACTAGGGTTAGATCTAGGAATAGGATAAGTGTTTGGTTTAGGTTAAGGGTTATTGTTAGGGCTAGTGCTAGGATTTTTTTAGGTCTAGGACTAGAGTTATAGGTATATTAAGGATTAGCTTTGGGTCTACGTGTAGTATTAGGCTTAGGCATAAGTATAGGGTTACCGGCAGGTCAAGTGTTATTTTTTGGTTTAGGTTTAGGGTCAGGTTTAGACCTAGGGTTACTTTTAGAGTCAGACTAGAGTCAGGGTTAGGTTTAGAAGTAGAACGAGGGCTAGGTTAAGACTAGTAATATGGATAGACTTGAAGTTAGGCTAAGGATTAGGGTTCAGGCTAGGGTTAGCATTTGGGTTAGGGTTTGACTTAGGGTATGGGATAGGGTTAGAGCTAGGGTTAGGGCTAGGGTTAGGGTTAGGTTTAGGGCTAGTGTTAGGGTTATAACTAGGGTTAAAGCTAGGTTTAGGGAACAGATGCAGGTGGATTTGTGTTAGGGTTAATGCTAGGGTTAGGACAATGACTAATATGAACTAGGGTTACAATTAAGGATAGTTTTAGAGTTACGGTTAAGGCTAGGTCTAGTGTTAGGAATAACTTAAGTTAGGGTAATAATGAGAGCTAGGATTAGTGTTAGGGACAGCGTCAGGGTCAGAGTAATTTTTAGAGTTAGGGTTATGGCTAGTTGTAAGGTTTGGGTTTGATTTAGGTTAAGGGTTTGGGTTAGGGATATAGCTTGGTTTTGTTTTATGGCTAGGGCCAGGGACAGGGCAAGTTTTAGGATTAGCATTATGGTTAGGGGTAGTGTTAGGATTTGATTTGTCTTATGATTAAAGTTAAATTTAGAGTTAGGTTTAGATCTAGAGTTAGGTTTAGATCTAGAGTTAGGATAGGGCTAAGGATAGAACTAGGGCTAGGGCTAGGGCTAGGGCAAGAGTTCTAGTTAGTTTTAGGGCTAGTGTTAGGGTTAGGATAGGATTAAATTACGGCTAGGATTGTCGCTAGGCTTAGTGTAAGTATTAGTCCTAGGGTTAGGGTGGGGGTTAGGTTTAGGTTTAGGGTTACGGTTAAGTTTGTGGTAAGGGATGGGGTTATAGGAAGGTTTGGGGCTAGGGTGAGGGTTAGAATTAGGGTTGGGGCTCAGGTTATGGTTCGGGTTAGGATGAAGGCTAGGTTTAGGGCTAGGATTATGGTTAGGGCTAATTTCAGGTCTAAGGTTATGGATAAAGATAGTTTAAGGTTAGGTTTATGGCTACTCCTTGTGTAAGCATTAGGTTTAGGGTTAGGGTCAGGTTTAGAGATAAGGGTATTATTAGGGTCATGGTCACAATTAGTGTTTTGGATATGTTAAGGTTTAAAGTTAAGACTGGAATTAACAATAAGATTAAGATTCACATAATGATAGGGTTAGGTTTAGGTTTCAGGTTAGATTTAGGGTAATGGATAGGGTGAAGATTAGGGATAGGGTTAGGTTTAGGCCTAGGGTTAGCATTTGGGTTAGGGTTATGGTTAGGGTTATGGATAGGGTTAGAGCTCGAGTTACAGCTAGGTTTATGGTTACAATTAATGATAGGGATAGAGTTAGGTTTAGGGTTAAAGCTAGGGTTAGGGCTCAGAATAGGGCTAGGATTTGGGTTACATTAGGGCTAGGGTCAGGGTTACGGCTAATGTAAATACTAGGGTTATGATTAGGGCTAATTTTCATGTTAGGGGTTAGGACTAGGTCTAGTGTAATGTTTAGGTTCAGGGTTAGGGTGATATTTAGACCTAGGTTTAGTGTTAAGGTCAGAGTCAGGGTGAGGTTTAGTTTTAGGGTTCGGCTTACAACTCGAATTATTGCTAGTGTTAGGGCTAGGTGTAGAATTAGGGCTTGATTTATGTTAAGGATTACAGTTAGTTCTATGGCTCAGTTTTGTTTTAGTGGTAGGGCTAGGGTTAGGGCTAGTTTTAGGATTAGCCTTAGGGTTAGGGCTAGGGTTAGGTTTAGGCTTAGGCTAATTGTTAGGGTTAGATTTGGAGTTAGAGTTAGATCTAGGGTTATGGCCATGGATATGAATAGGGCTAGGGTTAAACCTATATTTCAGTCTAGGATTAGGCTTCCAGAAATGTATAGGGTTAGAACTAGAGTTAGGGATAAGGTGAGAGAGTTAGTCTTTTTGCTAGGGATAGGGTTAGGTTTAGGGATAGGATTAAATTAGGGCTAAGATTAGGGTTATGGTTAGTGTTAGGGTTAGGCCTAGGGATAGGGTTAGGGTTATAATTAAGGCTATGTTTAGGGCTGGGATAAGGACTAGGGTTTGTGCTAGGTTTGGGTTAGGATAATGGATAGGGCTAAAGTCAGGTCCAGGGTTATGGTTAGGGATAATTTTAGGGTTAGTTTTATGTCTAAGTCTAGTGTAAGAGTTAGGTATGGGGTTATAGTCAGGTTTAGAGATGGGTAATTATTAATGTCAGGGTCAGTGTTGGGGTTTGGTTTAGGTTTGAGTTTAGGGTTAGGGCTCGAATTAGCATTAGTGTTAGCATTAGGGTAATGATAAGATTAGGTTTAGGGTTCAGGTTAAGTTTAGGGTAATTGACAGTTTTGGGGATAGTGATAAGTTTAGGGTTAGGCCTAGGGTTAGCATTAGGGTAAGGGTAATGTTTAGGGTAATGATTACAGTTAGAGTAAAGTTTAGGGCTAAGGTTATGGTTAGGATTAGGTCTTGAGTTAGGGTTAGGGTGAGGATTAGAACTATGGTTAGGTTTAGGGTTATGTTTAGCATAAGGGTAAGTTTCTGAGCTATGGTTAGGGCTAGGATGAGAGTTAGTTTCAAGGGTAGGTCTAGGAATAGGATTACCAGAGGTTTTCGGTTAGAGTTAGGGTTAGTGTTAGACCAAAGTATAGTAGTAGGTTCAGTATAAGGTTCAGGGTAAGGGTTAGAAATTTAGAATAGTGTTAGAGCTAGAATGAGAGCTAAGGTTAGAGCTATTAGTAGAGTAAGAGTTTTTGTTAGCCTAAGGATTAGGGATAGGTCTAGGGTTACCTTTAGGTTTAGGTTTTTGCTTAGGGTAAGGGATTGGTTTGGAGCTAGGGTTAGGGCTATTGTTAGGATGGAGTTAGGGTTAAATCTAGGTTTTGGCCTCGGATTAAGGCTAGTTTTTTTGTTAGGGTTAGGTACACGATTAGTGCCATTAATAATGTAAGAACTAGGGTTAAATTTAGGTTAGTTTTAGTGTTATGGTTAGGTTTAGTGTTAGGTTAGGTTTAAGTTTAGGGTAATATTTGTAGCTAGGTTTTGTTTTAGGATAAGAGTCAGGTCAGGGTTCATTTCAGGGTTAGAGATATGACTTGAATTATTGTTAGGGGTATTCTTAGTGTTTCGTTTAAGGTAAGCGTGGTGTTTAGAGCTAGGTTGAGTGTTAGGATATGAGTAAAGGTCAGTGTTAGTTTTAAAGTTAGTGTTAGAACTCGAATTAGGGCTAGGGATAGGTCTAGGTTTAGTGTTAGGGTTAGGTTTAAGTTTATGTTTAGGGTTAGGGATATTGCTTGGTTTACTAATTGTAAAACTAGCCCTAAACCTAACCCTAGGACTAAAACAAAACCGAGCAATAGATCTAACCCTAAACCTTAACTTAAACCAAACCCTAAACTACTACAAGAACTAACCCTAGCCCTAATGGAGTCCTAACCCTAACCTTAAAATTAACCCTGACCCTGACTCATATCCTAAAAATAACACTAGCTCTAAATATCACCCTAACCTTAAATCTAACACTGACACTAGAACTACCCCTAACTCTAACCCTAAAGCTAACCCTGGTTCTTACATTACCTGTTGCCCTAACCCTAGCCCTAACACTAAGACAAAAACTAGCCCCAATCTTAGCCCTAACATGAAGCCTCAACGTAGCCCTAACACTTACTCAATCCCTGACCCTTACCCTTAACCTAACCGTAAGAAAATGATAAGCCTAACCCTAACCCTAACTCTAACAATAGCCCAAATCCTAAACTTAAAACTAGACTTAACCTTAGCTCTAACCCTATCAATTATCCTAACCCTAACCATTAACATCATCATAACCTTAGCCCTAACCCTAAACATACTCTATCCGTAACTTTAAACCTAACCCTAGACCTAATCATAAACCTAACCCTTGCCGTAGTCCTAACCCTAGCTCAAACTCTAACAATTATGCTAAACTTAACCCTAATCCTAGTCCTAAACATAAACCTAACCCTAAAGCTAACCTAGCATCTAAACCTGTCCATTAACTTAACCCTAATTATCACCCTAATCCTAACCCTAGACCTAATCCTAAACTTTACCCTATCCTTAGCACTTACCCTAGCTCAAACCCTAACCCATACCCTAAACCCAATCCTAGACTTTACCCTAAACCTAACTCTAACTCTATCCCTAATCATAAACATAACCTTAGCCCAAACCCTAGCTCTAACCCTATCCATTACCCTAATAATAACCATAAACCTAATGCTAACCCTAGGCCTAATCCTAACCCTATCCATTACACTAAACCTAATCTGAAGCCTAAACCTTACCTTATCTATTATCCTAACTGTAACTCAAACCTAATGCTAATTTGAGCCATAACCCTAAAACTCAACCTAACACAAACCCAAAACCTGATGCTGACTATTATAATAACCCTAGCTCTCAACTTGTAGCTCACCCTAAACCTAACTCTGACACTAGACCTAGCCATAAATCTTACCCGAAAACTCTCCATAGCCATAACTCTAGACCTGATATTAGCCCTAGCTCTAATTCTTGCCATAACTGTTGAGAGCCACAGCCGAAGGGGCCCCAGCAAACTTCCAGCTGCTGGCTGATGATTGGCTCACAGCGGCCCCAGCAACATCTGGCTGATTGGCTCCTCTGCGGTGATGCTCATTGGGCTGTTTCCCTGCCCTTTCAGACCACGGTGCTGCTCATTGGGGGACTTTTTTGGCTCCACTCACGTGACCCAGCCAATCGGCCTCAAGAGCAGGAGGATTGTGGGAGGTGGAAAGAAGCTTGTGTGGGAGAAAGAGGCTTGTGGAAAGCCGGTGGTGGCAGTTGAGGCTCTGAGGGTTTTTCCTGAGAGGCTGTTTTGTTTGGCGTGTGTGGTTCTAAAAATAAAGTTAGTTTCTTTTGACAAGTGGCTCCTGATTGTGCCCAGCCAGACTGCGGCATTTGGTGGCTCACACGGGGAGCGACTGAGGGTAAGTGAACTGCTCGCCCCTGAGGGCAGGGCGAGAGGATGGGTAGCCATTTTAAGATTCTTCTTTTGTTATTTTGTTTCACTTTTGTTTTAAGTTGCCTGTCCCTGGAAATGTGTAAGATGGAAGAAAAACTGCTCACATCTGAGGAACAGATAGGGAAAAAGGACAGATGGACATTTCAGGAGGCTATTATAATGATTTTGTGTTGTTCCAATTTTGTTTCACTCAGTTTCAGTTTTGTTAGGCGTTATCTTGTTGGGTTGTATTATAGTAGAAATACGGGATCAGAAATTAGTAAAAAACAAACTGAAAGAGTGTTAAGTAAATTGTTAGAGGAAGGAGGCATCTCAGTAAAATCAAGAACAATCAGGGCATACGTTGATACAATACAAAAATGTAGCCCATGGCTTTTTAAGGAGGAGTTGTTAAATATATCACAATGGAACCATCATGGTGAAGATTTAAAAAGAATAGAAAAGAAAAGCTCAGGGACTCTGCCAGTTGGCACATTGGCATTGTGGACGTTCATATCTTGTTTGCTTAGTCCAAAGCCTTCAGTTCAGACAATGGTAGAGGAAGGAGAAGACATATTGATTCAAGTAAAAGAGAAGGTCTCTCAAGTTAGTCAGACAGAGGAAAAGATTCAAGTAAAAGAGAAGGTCTCCCAAGTTAGTCAGACAGAGGAAAAGATTCAAGTAAAAGAGAAGGCCTCTCAAGCTAGTCAGACAGAGAAAGAAAGTGTAAAACAGAAAAAGCCATCAGGGGGAAAGTTACAACAGGAGACTGCTATTAACACCTTTCTATCACCAGAGGACGTAAGTGTCCAACTAACAAGGCCACCTGCATATGCTGGGAGGTCCCCAACCCCCGCAGTTGATAGTTGGGATCCTGAGACAAGATCTCAAATATTAACATGCCCTGTATTTGAGGCAGGAGGGCAGCGATTTTACCAAGTTTTAAATTTCAAAACAGTGAAGCAGCTAAAAGAGGCTGTAACAACCTATGGTCCTCAAGCACCCTTCACTGTAAGCATGGTCGAATCCATTAACAACTTGAACATGATGCCAGCAGATTGGGCTAATATGTGTAAAGCTGTGCTAAATGGAGGACAATACCTGTTATGGAAGGTTGCCAATGAGGAATTTTGCAAGGAGACGGCTAGGCGAAATGCAGCAGCTGGTTATCCTCAGAGAAATCTAGATATGTTGTTAGGAAAGGGACCTTATGAAGATCAGCAGCAACAAATTGCATATGATCCTGGCGTATACACACAAATTGCTGCAGATGCAATTAAGGCGTGGAAGACTTTACAAGGACATGGAGGTTTACAAGGTCAATTATCTAAGGTAATACAAGGAGCTAATGAACCTTATGCTGAATTTGTAGATAGGCTTATTCAAACAGCTACCAGAGTTTTTGGGAATACAGAACAAGCAATGCCATTACTAAAACACCTGGCTTATGAGCAAGCGAATCGTTGGTGCAGAGATATCATTAGACCATGGAAACATGAAGATTTAAACACATATATTAAATTATGTAGAGACATTAATGAACAAGAGCAAGTTGTGGCAGCTGCAGTAAAACAGGCTTTAGATGCCAGAGACATTAATGCACAAGGGCAAATTGTGGCAGCTGCAGTAAAACAGGCTTTAGATGCCAGGCCAAGAACATGCTACAATTGTGAACAAACAGGACATTTTAAAAGGAATTGCCCCATTGGAGGAGGGTTTAACAAAACTAGGTATCAAAGGAGTAGAATACCGGGTATTTGCCCACGATGCCGTAGAGGGAGACATTGGGCTAATGAATGCCGTTCTCAAACCACCATAGAGGGTACTCCATTATCAAAAAAACGAACAAGGACCAGGTGTTTATCCATGATATCGTGGAGAAAGGCATCGGGCTCCATTGCCAAAATATGGACAGGGGGGCCCAATGCTCCGGGGCCCAACACCACAACTATACGGAGCACTGGAGGAACCCAGCAACCCCATCAGGGTAGTGCCCAGGACACATTGTCCATCAGATCCCTCATCAGACAAACCAGAGGGAGCGCAGGTTTGGACATCTGCGCCTCCAACAGAGCAGTACTAACTCCAGAGATGGGAGTTCAAATCATTCCCACAGGGGTGAAAGGACCTCTTCCCAAAGGAACAGTAGGCTTATTATTGGGACGCAGCTCTTCTACTCTAAAAGGACTTATGATAAGTCCTGGGGTAATTGATCCCGATTATGAAGGTGAAATAAAAATTATAGCCAGTTCTCCAAAGGGTATATCAGTAATTTCACCAGGAGATAGAATAGCACAGTTACTAATAATACCCAGCCTACATGATAAATTTTCCAGTCGTACTGTAGAAAGAGGTTCCAAGGGATTAGGCTCCACAGGTGTAGATTGGGCTATGCTTTCTTTAAATTTAGATTCTCGCCCCATGCTAAAACTAAATATTCAAGGACATGAATTTAATGGGCTACTGGATACAGGTGCAGACCTTAGCATCATCTCTCGTCAAGAATGGCCAAAACATTGGCCATTACAACAAGCCACTCAAACGCTTCGAGGCCTAGGAGTGGCGACTAATCCCCATAGAAGTGCAATGGTATTAGATTGGAAGGATCCTGAAGGATGTGAAGGAACTATACAGCCATATGTATTGGATCATCTTCCCGTAAATTTATGGGGACGAGATGTCCTAGATCAATTAGGTTTGACATTAACAAATAACATCAACCAAAATGCACCCACTATTATGACTAGACAAGGTTTTAGGAAAGGAAAAAGATTAGAAAAACAAGAACAAGGTATAGCAGCACCAATACAAATAGATCAAGGAACAGACAGACATGGGTTGGATTTTCAGAAAGGGCCACTGAGACAATAAAAATTACTTGGAAATCAGAAAGATCAGTGTGGGTTCCTCAGTGGCCCCTGACTAAAGAAAAGATACAAGCAGCCCATGACCTGGTCAAACAACAATTAGCAGAAGGACATATACAACCTTCTGTATCTCCCCATAATACTCCCATTTTTGTCATCAAAAAGAAATCTGGTAAATGGAGATTATTGCAAGATTTAAGAGCCATTAATAATGAGATGGTTATTATGGGACCTGCTCAATCAGGGATTCCTCAGTTGTCTGCTTTGCCAAAAACCTGGTATGTTTTAGTTATAGATATTAAAGATTGTTTTTTTTCAATTCCAATTCATCCTGAGGATAGTCCACGTTTTGCATTTACTATCCCTGCACTGAATCATGAAGGTCCTGATCATAGATATGAATGGAAAGTACTTCCTCAAGGGATGGCTAACAGCCCAACTATGTGTCAAATTTATGTTAACAAAGCAATCCAGCCACTTAGAAATCAAAATTCTGAACTACAAATATTTCACTATATGGATGATGTATTATTAGCACACAAAGATAAAAACACATTGCTAGAATGTTATGCCACACTTACAAACTTATTAAAAAATTATAATCTAGAGATAGCAATAGATAAAGTACAATTAAATTTTCCAATTAATTATTTAGGAGTTCTATTATCCTCAACCATGGTCCGTCCACCAAAAATTCAAATACGAGTAGATCAACTCAAATCACTTAATGACTTTCAAAAGTTATTAGGAGACATAAATTGGATAAGGCCTTATTTAGGTATACCAACAGGAGAGTTGGGACCTTTATTTGATATCCTAAAAGGTCCATCAGATCCAAATTCACCCCGAATGTTAACGCCTGAAGCAAGAAAGGCATTAAAAATCATTGAAACATATATGGATAAATATGCATTTGGATAGAATTGATATAAGTTTGCCTTTATTATTTATTGTACTACCAACAAAAAATATTCCTACAGGAGTATTTTGGCAAGAAGGTCCATTATTATGGATACATTTATCTTATTCTCCTAACACTATTCTTACTAGGTATCCTGAGGCTGTAGGACAATTAATACTCAAAGGAATAAAAGCAGCAATGGGAGTATTTGGAATTTCTCCCAATAAAATTATTACTCCATATACTATGAATCAAATTGATGAGTTAGCTAATGAGTTAAATACTTGGGCAATAATCATGTGCAAATCTAATGTTTCATTTGATAACCACTTACCATCTAATCCTTTATTGTCTTTTTGGGCATTGCATCCTGTAATTTTTCCAAAAATGACAAGAAAAACACCTATCATGAATGCTCCAAATATATTCACTGATGGGTCAAATAATGGTACAGCAGCAGTAGTTACCCCTGATCAAACTTTTACATTTTTAGTACCCAAACAATCAGCTCAAAAGGTAGAGCTTAATGCAGTTTTACAAGCTTTTGTGATGTTTAAAGATTCTGTATTTATTTTATTTTCTGATTGTCAGTATGTAGTTAATGCTATAGTATCTCTTGAAGATGCTGGTAGGATTTCCCCTTCTTCTACTGTTTTCTCTTTGCTTTCCACTATACAAAGTCTAATCTGGGACAGAAAAGATCCATTCTTTATAGGACATATCAGGGCACATACAGGATTGCCTGGAGCCCTTAGTTTGGGCAATGATTTAGCAGATAAAACTACACATGACATACATATTTTCTCTACACTAGAAGAAGCTATAAATTTTCATAAAAAGTTCCATGTCAATGCTAATACTTTACAAAAGCATTTTAAAATAACTAAGGAACAAGCTAGACAAATAATAAAACAATGTCAAAATTGTGTGACCTTTTTACCACAAGTTAATCTTGGAGTCAATCCTAGAGGATTGATACCTAACCATATTTGGCAGATGGACGTCACACACTTGCCAGAATTTGGAAAATTAAAATATTTGCATGTTACAGTTGATACTTCTTCTGGATTTTTGATGGGCTCCCTTCATGCCGGAGAAAAAACTAAAGATGTTATAGCTCATTGCTTACAAAATTTTGCCACTGTGGGTGTTCCAAAACAGTTAAAAACAGATAATGCCCCTGGTTATACTTCTACCTCTTTTAAACAATTTTGCTCAACATTTGGCATTACTCATATAACAGGAATCCCATACAATCCACAGGGACAAGGCATAGTTGAAAGAGCTCATCAAACTATTAAAATGTACTTATTAAAGCAAAAAGAAGGAATTGGGAAGGGGTATATATTCCCCAAAGATAAACTTAAAATAACCCTTTTTACTCTAAACTTTTTAAATTTGGATTCATCAGGACTTAGTGCTGCGGAAAGGCATATGTGTCCAAAAAATGTACATAATCCCAAGGTACTTTGGAAGGATATTCTAACAGGACAATGGAAAGGTCCTGACCCAGTAATTGTCTGGAGTCGGGGGTCTGTTTGTGTGTTTCCACAGGGAGAACAGCAGCCGATTTGGATTCCAGAGAGATTAACCAAAGTCCTGACCCAGTGATTGTCTGGAGTCGGGGGTCTGTTTATGTGTTTCCACAGGGAGAACAGCAGCCGATTTGGATTCCAGAAAGATTAACTAAAGCGATTTCTACAGACCAAAAAGAAGATGATTTGGCTCAAATCCATAACAACTGATATCCAAAACTCCAGTTTGGCTATTCTTACATCTGCAACAGAACCAGGATGCTTTTTTCAATATCTATTTTATTATTGCCCTTTGCCATATCATGAAGTTCTATTTTGTTTTTTGAGCTCATACAGACCTAGGTTAATGTTTTGCTGATCAGTTCTATTTTTTGACTATAGAGTTTTTAAACATTGCAATGGAGATTTCACCTGTAAAAAGTTATAAGGCCTTTACTATAATGTTATGTGTTGTATGTATTATGTTATGTGTGCACACTTGTGTTTTGTGTTATATGTTTGAATGTCCATATATCATATATGATGAGCGCTCATGATAAAATGGATCCAAATATTTTTTTTTCACGTGATTTATATGGTTTAATTTAAATTGGGTAAACAACTGTTGAGGATTGTTTTAATATGTAAACAAAAAAGAAGTAAACAAACATAAACCTACCCTTAACCCTAACCCGAAACCTAACCCTAGCCCAAACCCTAAATTTAACCCTTGCCCTAGTCTGAACCTAGTTATAACCACATCATTTCCCCTAACCCTAAACCTAACACTATGACTAACACTAAAACCAGCCCTAACACTAGGCCTAATCCTAACAGTAACCATAGCTCTAATTCTAGCCCTAATTTATTGCTAACTGTAACCTTAACTCTAACCCTAGCCCTAAGTTTAACCCTAACTCTAGGCCTAGACCTATTTCTAGTACCAACCTTATCTATTGCCTAAACCTAACACTAGCCCTAAACTTATTCCTAACCCTAGCCATGGTCCTAAACCTAGAACTAACCCTAACTCTAAATCTAACCATATCTCTAAAGCAAAACCTCAACCTAACACTATTCCTAACCCTAATTCTAATTTAAAAACTAGCCCTAAATCTAGCTAGCCATAGCCCACAAAAAAAAAAAAAAAAAAAAAAAAACAAAAAACTGAGTTATAGCCCTAATACTAACCCTCAACCTAAACCAAATCCTAATGCTACAGCTAGTTGTAACCCTATCCCTACAAATAATACTGACCCTGACTCTGACCCTAAAACTAACCCTAACTCTAAACATCACCTTAACCCTAAAGCTAACCCAAATACTAGACCTTGCCCTAATCCTAACCCTAAAATTATCCCTAAACATAAAGCTAGTTCTTACATTAGCCACAGCCCTAACCCGAACTAAAAAACCTAGCTCTAATCTGAGCCTAAACCTTAGCTTTAACCCTAACCCTAACCCTAACACTAACCCAAACCCTAGCTCTAAACCTATTCCTTACCCTTAGCCAAACTCTCACCCAAATGCTAACCTAGTTCTAACCCTAAACCTTAACTTGCCCCAATCCCTAACTCTATTACTAATCCTAACCCTAGACCTCATCCTATCTTTAACCCTAAACCAAAGCCTAAGCCTAAACCTTACTCTTATTATGACCCTAAGACTAACACTAGGTCAAAGCCTGACCTTAACACTAAACCGAACCCTAACACTAGCCCTACCAGTAAACCTGTACCTAAAACTAAACATAATACTAGCACTAGACCTAAACATAATACTAAATATAGCCATAACTCTAGCCCTAGTGCTAAACAAACACCTAGCCATAGCCCTAAATTAACCATTAACCTAAAACAAAGACTAACCCTACCCCTAGACCTAACCCTAGTTCTAATTCTGGCCCTAACCATACACCCAATGCTAACCCGAACACTGACGCTTACCCTAACACAAACCCTAGCTCTACACCTCATCCTAACCCAAAACTTAAAACTAACACTAGACATATGTATAACTCTAACCCCAAAAAAACTAGCCATAACATAACCCCAGCTCTTACATTACCCATAGCCCTAACACTAGCCATAAACCTCACACAAAACCTAGCCCTAATACAAGCCCTAAACCTAGACCTAGGCATTACTTTAACCCTAACCCTAGCACAAATCCTAAACCTAATGCTCACCCTAGCCCTAACCCTAGCTCAAACCCTAACCTTTACTCTAAACATAACCCTAGCTCTAACCCTAACTCTAAACTTATCCCTAATCCTAACTGTAACCTTAGCTGAAATCCTAGCTCTAACTTTATCCATCACCTTAAATATAACCCTAAACTTAATGCTAACCATATCCATAACCCTAAACCTAACCCTAATCCTAACCGTAGCCCTGATTCTAAACCTAACCCTCACCCTAGCCCTAAACCTAGTTCAAACCCTAACACTTACCCTAAACCTAACCTTAACACTAGCCTTAGGAGTAATACAAACCCTAGCCCTAATCATAACCTTAACCTAAGCCATAACACTAGCACTAAACTTATTCTTTACTCTAAACATAAGCCTAAGCCAAATGCTAACCCTAGGCCAAACCCTAACCCTATCCCTCACACTAACCCTATACATTACTCTAAACCTAAACTGAACTGTAAACCTAAGTCTATCCATTAAAATAACCCTTTCCCTAACCCTAATGTTAATATGAGCCCTCACCTTAAACCTTAACCCAAACCAATCTATAATCCATACTCTGACCCTAATAATAACCTAACTCTATAACTGACTGCTTCACTAAACCTATCCCTCACACTGACCTAGGTCAAAGCCTGACCTTAACACTAAACTGAACCCTAACACTAGCCGTACCAGTAAACCTATACCTAAAACTAAACATAACACTAGCACTAGACCTAAACTTAAACCTATCCCTAACACTATCCCTAAAGATATCCCTAGAACTGACATTACCCCTGGCCATAATCCTAGCCCTAACCCTAACACAAACCGTAGCCCTCATCCTGGCCCTAAACCTAGACTTAATCCTAACCCGAACCCTCACTCTAGCCCTATCCCTAAATATAACCCTCATCCTAGCACTGAACCTGGCTATATAACCCCATCCCGTCCCTAAAACTAAACATAACCCTAGCTCTAACCATAGGCCTAACCCTAACAATAATCATAGCGCTAATCCTAGCCCTATTTGAATGCTAAACCTAACCCTACACCTAACCCTAGCCCTAAGACTAACTCTAACTCACAACCTAGCCCTATTTCTATTTATAACCCTATCGTTACCATAACCCTCAAAAGAGCCCTGAACATAGCCGAACCCTAGCCATAGCTCTAAGCCTAGATCCAAACAAAACTCTAAATCTAAACCTAATCTTAAACCTAAACCTCATTCTACCACTAGCTCTAACACTATTGCTAATCCTACAACTAGGTCTAACCTTAGCCCTAGCCCTAAAACAAAACTGAGCCGTTGCTCTAACACTAAACCTTAATGTAAACCAAACCCTAACTCATATCTAGCCATAACCTGAGCTCTAATTCAAGTCCTAGGCCTAAAACTAACTCTCACCCTGAGCTCATATCCAAACACAAAACCCTAGCTCTAAATATCACCCTAACCCTAAAACTAATGCTAACACTAGACCTAGCTGAAACCCTAACCATAAAACTAACCCTAATCATAACCCTAGTTCTTACATTGGCCTTAGCCAAACCCTAGCCCTAACTCTAACACAAAAATAGCCCTAATCCAATTCCTAATATTAGATTTAACCCTAACCCTAAAACTAGCCCTAAATCTAACCCTAATCCTAGCCCTAACTCTAGCTCTAATCCTATCCATTACCCTAAGCCAAACCCTATCCATAATGCTAACTCTAGTCCTAATCCTTATCCTTAGCCAACCCCAAACAATAACTATTACTAGTCCTAACACTAGCCCTCATTCTCTATCTAACCCTGACCCAAAACCTCACCCTGACCATCACCCTTATTCTGACCCTAACACTAATTATAGGTCTAAACCTTACCCTAAACTGAAACTGAAACCTGAAACTAGCCCTACCAGTAAACTTATACCTAAATCTAACCTTAACACTAGACCTAGGCCTAAACCTAATCCTAAATCTAGCTTTTACTCTAGCCCTTGACCTAAACAAAAACTTAGTCCTAGCCCTAACAATAACCCTTAACCTAAACCAAACACTAATACTACCACTAGACCTAACCCTAGTCCTATTCTGACTTTCACCCTAACCCTAACTTTAACGTGAACTCTGGCCCTAACACTAACATTAAACCTAGCTCTAAACCTGACCCTAACCCAAAACCTAAACCTAACAGTAAATTTTCCCGTAACCTTAACTCTAAAACTAGCTCTAATCAGAACCCTAGTTCTTACATTACATATAGCACTAATACTGGGCCTAAAAATAACAAATAACTTAAATAACCCTAACCCTAATTGAGGCCTAAACCTACCCTAAGTATAACCCTCAACCTAATCCTAACCCTAGACCTAACCATAACTATAACCATCACCTAAGTCCTACCCCTAGCTCAAAGACTAACCCTTAGCCTAAACATAACCCTAGCACTATCCCTAACCATAAGTCTAACCATAGCCCTAATCCTAACAATAAACCTAGACCTAACACTAGCTCTAACCCTAGGCATTACCATAAATATAACCATAATCCTAATGATAACCCTATCCATAACCCTAACTGAAACCCTAACCCAAATCATAAACCTAACCCTAGACCTAACCCTAAACCTAAACCTTGTCATAGCCTTAACCCAAATCAAACCCTAACTTTTACCTTAAATCCAACAGTAAACCTAGCCCTAAAACTAAACTTAAACTTAACCCTAATATTAACCATAAAGCTAACCTTACATCTAACCCAATCTATTACCCTAAACCTCATCTATAACCCTAATGAAAACCCTATTCCTAACCCTAAACCTAACCCTGACCATAACACTAAACCTAACCCTCTTCCTAGGTCTCACCCTAGCTCAAAACCTAACCTTTACCCCAAATCTAACCCTAACCCAACCCTAAGCTAGAGTTACTAGCCCTAACCCAAAAATAACCTAACTCTATCCCTAATTCTAA
The DNA here is from genome assembly GCF_047511675.1 of Marmota flaviventris. NCBI lineage: Eukaryota > Metazoa > Chordata > Mammalia > Rodentia > Sciuridae > Marmota > Marmota flaviventris. Next base: position 130,168,803 of record NC_092499.1, read on the forward strand.
CCTAACCATAGCCATGACCATAGCTCTAACCCTATATATTATCCTTATGAAAACCCTAATTCTAAAGCTAATCCTAGGCTTAACCCTAACCTTTGTGCTAACCCTAAAGCTCTCCATTGCCCTAAACATACCCTGAAACCTATACGTAACCCAATCAATTACCCTAACCCTAACCAAAATGCTCATTTGAGCCCTATCCCTGAACCATAACCTAAAACAAACCTAACCCTGCTCCTGACCCTAAAAATACACCTAGCTCTAAACCTGAACCTTACCGTAAGCCTAACAATTACACTAGACTTAGACAAAAACCTAACCCTAAATCTACCCCAAACTGTAACAATAGACCTGACATTAGCCCTAGTCCTAATTCTAGACATAACCCTACAACAAACCCTAGCCCTCATCCTAGCCCTTAACCTAGCCTTAGTCACAACCCTAACACTAACCCTAGCCCTATCCCTAATTCTAACCCTCACCCCACCTCTAAACCTAGCTATAACACAATACCTTAAACTAAAATTAACTATAACCCTAGCCCTAACACTGGGCATAAGCTGAACACAAACCCTAGCCCTAATCCTAGCCCTAACTAAGCCCTATCCCTAAAACTAACCAAAACCCTAGGCCTAAGACTAACTCTAACTCTCACCCTAGTCCTACCCTAGTTCTAACCCTATTGTTACCGCAACCATAACCCTAGCCCTAACCATTGCCCTATAGTTAGACCTAGCCCTAATCCTAGATCTAACACTACATCAAAATCAAACCCTAAACCAAAGCCTAAGCCTAACACTAAAACTAACCCTAACCCTAATGCTAATCATATTACTAGCCCAAACCCTAAATCTAGGACAAAAAAACAAAAGAAAACAAAACAAAACAAAAAACACATGAGCAACATCACTAACACTGAACCTTAACTTAAACCAAACCTTAACACTACACCTAGACGTAACCCTAGGCCTAATTAAAGTCCTAACCCTAATTTTAAAACTTACCCTGACCCTGATTCATATCCTAACACTTATCCTAGTTCTAAAGACCACCCTAAACTTAAAGCAAATCCCAACAGTAACTCTAGCCCTAATTCAAGTCATAACACTAACGTTAAAGATAACCCTGACCCTGACTGATATCCTAACAGTCACCATCGCTCTAAACACAGCCCTCACCTTAAACCAAACACTAACAGTAACCCTAGCCCTTATTTGAGTCCTAACCCTAACCCTAAAACTAACCCTGATGCTGACTCATATCCTAACAATAATCCTAGCTCTAAATATTACCCTAACCTTAAACCTAAACCTAACACTAGACCCACCCCTAACCCTAACCCTAAAACTAACCCTAAATGTAATCCTGGCTCTTACATTAGCTAATGCCCAAATCTAGCCCTAAACCTAACACAAAAACTAGCCCTAATCTGAGCTCTAAACATTTATTTAACCCTAACCCTAACCCTAACTCTAACTCTAGCATTAACCCTAGCTCTAAGGCTCTCCCTTAACCTAAGAAAAACCCTAACCCTAATGGTAACCCAAGACCTATCTCTAATCCTGAGGCTAACTAAAACCCTAACCCTATTTATAGTCGTAAACCTAGCCCTCATTCTAGCTCTAACCCTATCCCAAACCCTATCGATAACCCTGACCCTTATTCTGAACCTAACACTAAACCTAGGTCTAAAACTGAACCTAACCAAAGATCAACCCTAACCCTAGACATAGACCTAAACCAAATCCTAAATCTAGCCTTAATTCTATCCCTATACCTAAACATAAACCTAGCTCCAGCCCTAACAATAATCCTTAACCTAACTCAAACACTAACCCTAAACCTAGACCTAAACATAATCCTAATTCTGGCTGTAACCCTAACACTAACTCTAACCCAAACACTGACCCTGCCTTTAGAGTAAACCTATCTCTAAATCTGACCCTATCCAAAAATCTAAACCTAACACTAGACTAGCCATAATCTAACCCTACTACTAGCCTTTAACATAAACCTAGCTCTTACATTACCCATAGCCCTAACCCTAGGCCTAAACCTAACACAAAACCTAAAGCTAATCCTAGGCCTAAATCAAGCCTTAAGCATAACCCTAACACAAACCCTAGCCCTAACCCTAACCTAACCCTCGCCTTAGTCCTAATCCTAGCTCAAAGCCTAAATATTACTCTAAACATAAACCTACACCTATCCCTCAAACTAACCCTTACCCTACCCTAATCCTAACCTTAACCCTAGCCCTAAACCTAGCTCTCAACCTACCCATTACTCTAAACCTAAATCTAAACTTATTGATAATCCTAGGCTTAATGGTAAACCTAAACCTAACTGGAAAACTAACCCTAGACCTAAACTTAAACCTCACACTTGCCATAGACCTAACCTACCCTAACTCAAACCCTAACCCTTACTATAAACCTAAACATAACCATAGCCCTAACTCTAAGCCCAAACATCAATTTAACATTAAACATAGCCCTAAATCTACATCTAATCTTACACATTACCCTAACCCTAACCCAATCCCTAATGATGTCACTAGCCCTAATCCTAACCCTAACCCTATGAGTACTATAATCTTATCCCTAGAAGTAACCGTAAACCTAACCCTCTCCCTAGCCCTAACCCTAGCTCTAAACCTAACTCTTTTACTAAACATAATCCTAAGCCTAACCCTAGTTTAACCCTAACCCTAATTCAAGACCTATTCCTAACCATAAACCTAGCCCTATACTTAGCTCTAATTCTATCCATTATACTAAACATAACCCTTACCCTAATGTGAACCCTAGGCCTAACCTTAACCCTATCACTAACCGTAACCCTATCAATTACCCTAAACCCAATGTAAACTCTAAGCCAAACCCTATCATTACCCTAACCCACACTCTAGTGCTAATTCAAGCCCTAACCCTAAACTCTAACCTCAAACAAACTGTAACACTGACTCTGACCCTAAAAAATCTCCTAACTCTAAAGCTGACTTTTACACTAAACCTAACCTTTAAACTAGACCTAGCCATAACTCTAATTCTAAAACTATCCCCACCCATAGGCTTAGACTTGACATTAGCCATAGCCCTAATTCTATCCCTAAACCTAACATAAACCCAGCCCTTATCCTAGCCCTAAACCTAGCCTTAATCCTATCCCTAAACCTAACATTAGGCCTAACCCAAAAACTAACCCTAGACCTAATCTTAGGACTAATTTAGTCCTATTTCTAACCTTAGCACTAACCCTAGCCCTAAAACTAAATCTAACTCTCACCCTAGCTTCATCCCTAGATCTAACCCCATCCCTTACTGGAACCCTAACCCTAGCCCTAACTCTAGCCCTAACCCTAACCCTGTCATTAGTTCTAGCCCTAACCTAGATCTAATTTTAACTCTAAATCAAACCCTAACCCTAAGTCTAACCCTAACCCAAACCCTAATTCTAACTTTAAAACTAGCCCTAAAACAAAACCGAGCTATAGCCCTAACCCTAACACTTAACCTAAACCAAACCCTAACCATAATCCTAATCATAGCTTTAATTCTAGATTTCATCTGAAAACTAGAACACTGACCATGACTCTGACCATAATACTAACCCTAGTCTAAACATCACCCTAACCCTAAACCTAAACTTAACACTAGATTTACCACTAACCCTAACCCTAAATTTAACCCTAATTGTAACCCTGGTATTACATTAGCCTTAAACCAAACCCTACCACTAAGTTAACCCCAAATCTAGCCCAAATCCAAGCCCTAACCCGAGTTTTAACCCTAAACCTAATCCTAAACCTAGCCCTAATAAAAATCATTACCCTAGCCCTAACCCTATCTCTAACTCTATCCATTGCCATAACCATAACCCTAGGAGTAAACTTAATCCTATCCCTAATTCTAAACCTATGCATTATTCTAAATCAAACCTAAACCCTAAACCTCACCCTATCATTACACAACACTAACCATAACACTAATTCGAGCCCTAAATTTAAACCTTAACCAATCCCAAACTTCTAACCCAGAACTTGACCCTAGTAATACCCTTAAACCTGACCCTAACCCTAAACCTAACCCTTATATTACATGTAGCCATAAATCTAACTCTAAAAGTATCTTTAACCATAACCCTAGATCTGATATTAGCTCTAGTTCTTATCCTAGCCCTAACACTAAAATAAACCATAGCCCGAAACCTAGCCCCAAACCTAGACTTAATCATAACCCTAACCCTAACCATAGCCGTAACCCTAATTCTAAACCTCACCCTATCACTAAACCTAGCTATAAGGCCATTCCTTATCATAAACTTAACCGTAACTGTAACCCAAGTGCTAGGCCTAAGGTGAACACTAACCCTAGCCCTAATTCTGGCTCTAATTTAACCCTATCACTAAACCTAACCTTAACCCTAGCCCTAAGACTAGCTCTAACTCTCAAAGTAGCCCTATCCCTACTTCTAACCCTATCCATTACTGTAATCCTAACCCTAGCCCTAACCCTAGCCATAACCATTGTCTAATCTTTATTACTAGTCCTAACCCTAGATCTAACCCTAACTCTAAATCTAACCCTAAACCTTAGCCTAAGCCTAACATTAACACTAGCCCTAGCCCTAACAATAATCATAAAACTAGCACTAACCCTAACCCTTGCAGTAAAACAAACCCAAGCAATAGCCCTAACACTAAACCTTAACCTAAACCAAATCTTAACACTACACCTAGTCCTAACCATAGCACTAATTTGAAACCTAATCTTAACGTTAATACTAACCCTAACTCTGGCTCATATCCTAACACTCACCCTAGCTCTAAACACCACACTAACCCTAAACCGAACCCTTACAATAACCCTAGCCTTAATTCGAGCTCTAACTCTAACCCTAAAAGTAAACCTGACCCTGACTATTAACCTAACACTAACACAGCTCTAAATTTCACCCTAACCTTAAACCTAATCATAGCACTAGAGGTTTAACCCCTAACCATCACCCTAAAACTAACCCTAAAAACCATAGTTCTTACATTAGTCATTGCTCTAAGACTAGCCTTAACCCTAACAAAAAAACTAGCCCTAATCCGAACCCTAAACCTAGCTTTAATCCTAAACCTAGCCCTAATCCTAGATCTAACCCTATCACTTACCCTATGTCAAACGCTAAACCTAATGCTAATCCTAATTGTAATCCTAACCCTAATCCTTTACCTAATCCAAACCCTAACCCTACTAATAGGATTAGGGTTTGAGTTAGCTTAATAATTAGGATTAGGACTAGGTTAGACCTAATCATTAACCTAACCCAAACCCTAACCCTAGTCCTCATTCTAGCTCTAACCATAAACCAAACCCTAACCCTAACCCTGACCCTTATTCTGACCCTAACACTAATCATAGGTCTAACCCTAAACCAAAACCTAACACTAGCCCTGCTGGTAAACTTATACCTAAAGCTAACCCTAACACTAGCCCTAGACCTAAAGCTAATCCTAATCTTTCCATAACACTAGCCCTAAACCTAAAGAAAAACGTAGCTTTAGTCCTAAAATAACACTTAGCCTAAAGCCCAAAACTAACCTTTCCCCTATCTTAACCCTGGTCCTAATTCTGGCTTTCACATTAACCATAACTCTAAACCGAACACTGACCCTGACACTAACACTAACCCTAGCTCTAAACATCACCCTAACCCTAAACCTAACCCTAAAATTATACTTAGCTATAACATTAACCCTAAAACTTGCCCTAATCATAACAAAGTTCTTACATTTGCCATAGCACTAACCTACTGCAAAACCTAGCCCTAACCCAAGCCCTATCCTAGCTTTAACCCTAAAGCTAACCATAACCCTACCCTTAGCACTAACCCTAAACCTAGGCCTACCACTAGACCTAATCCTAAGCATAACACTAGCCCTGTCACTAGCTCTAACCCTATCCATTACCCTAATAATATCCATAACACTTCTGAGAACCCTAGGCCGAACCCTAATCCTATCCTTAACTGTAACCCTATCCATTACCCTACACCTAACCTGAACTCTAATCCTAAAACTATCATTAACCTATTCCTAACCATAATGATGACTCGAGCCTTAACCCTTAACCTTAATCTAATAAAAATCCTAATCCTGACTCTGACCCTAATAATACCCATAGCTCTAAACCTGACCCTAACAAGAAACTTGACCCTTATGATAGACCAAGCTTTAAACCTAATCCTAAATCTCTCTCTTACTGTAACCCTAGACCTGTCATTAGCCCTAGCTCTAATCCTAATCCTAATCTTAACACAAAACTTACCCACATTCTAGACATAAACCTCACCTTAATCATAAACCTATCCCTATCCATAACCCTAAGTCTAATCCTCACCTTAGTCCTAAAAGTAGCTATAATCCCATCCCTTCACCTAAACCTAACCCTAATCCTAACCCTAACACTAACCCTAGCCCTAAATCTAGGCCTAGCACTAACACTAACCCTAGTCCTAATCCCAGCCCTAATTTAGCTCTATCCCTAACCAAAATCTAACCCTTGCTCTAAGACTAACTCAAAATCTCTACCTAGCCTTATAACTAGTTCTAAACCTATCCCTTACCATCACCATATACCTAGCCCTAAACTTAGCCCTAATCCTAGCCCTAACCTTACCCCTAGCTCAAAGCCTAGATCTAAACCTAACTCTAAAAATAACCCTGAAACTAATCCTAAACCTCACACTAACACGAGCCCTAATCCTAACATTAATCCTAAAACTAGCTCTAACTCTACCCCTATCCCTAAAACAAAACCAAATCATAACCCTAACCCTAACACTTAACCTAAACCAAACCCTAACTCTACACCTAGCCCTAATCCTATCTTTATTCTAGTTCTAACTCTAAACTGAAAACTAATCTGGATTCTGACTCTGACCCTAACATTGAACCTAGCTCTAAACATCATCATAACCATAAACAAAACTGTAACACTAGACATAGCCCCAACCCTGACCCTATCACTAGCTCTAATCATATCACTACTTTGTACATTAGCCGTAGCCTTAACCCTAGCCCTAACCTAATCCAAAACCTAGCCTTAATAGGTCCTAAACCTAGTTTTTTTTTAAATATTTATTTTTCATTTTTCGGGGGATACATCTTTATTTTATTGGTATATGGTGCTGAGGATCGAACACAGAGCTCTGAGCATTCCAGGCGAGAAGGCTACTTCTTGAGCCACATCCCCAGCCACTAAAATTAGCTTTAACCCTAAATGTAAATCAAAACCTAACCCAAACAAAAGCCCTAATCCTATACATAACCCTACCCCTAATCTTAGGTCTAACCCTATCCATTACCCTAATGATAACCTTTATACTAACCCTAGGCCTAACCCTAACCCTATCCATTACACTAAACCACACCTAATCCCTAAACCTAACACTTTCATTACCTTAACCCTAAATCCTAATGATAATTCAAGCCCTAAACCTAAACCATAACTTAACCCAAACCCTCACCTTGATCTTGACCCTAATAATAACCCTAGCTATAAAACTGACCCTTAGTATAAACCTAACCCCTACACTGGACCAAGTCATAAACTAACACTAAATCTATCCCTAAATATAACCCTAGACCTGACATTAGCCCGAGTCCTAATACTAGCCCTAACCCTAACACAAACATTAGCCTTCATCCTAGCACTAAACCTAGCTTTAATCATAACACTAAACCTAACCCTAGCCCTAACCCTAATACTAACACTTGCCCTAGCCCTCAACCTAGCTATAACCCAATACCTTACCCTAAATGTAATACTAACTCTAACCATAATGCAAGACCTAAACCTAACACTAACACTAGCCCCAATTTAGCCCTATCCCTAAACCTAGCCCTAACCCTAACCCAAACCCTAGAGCTAAGACTAACTCTAACTCTCATACTAGCCCTATCATTAGTTCTAACCCTATCCCTTACCATAATCCTAAACCTAACCCAAACCCTTGTCCTAACCCTTGCCCTATCCTTAGCCATAGCCCTAACCATAGATCAAAACCTAACTCTAAATCTAAACCTAACCCGAAGCCTAAGCCAAACCATTATAAATATTTAGACTCTGTGTCCACAGATGTTGGCTTCAATTATTATTTAGAATATAGTCATTAGTTTCATAAAAGGTATACCATTTCTGGTGGTGTATAGTGAACTGAGGGTCAGGGGTAGGATGCTATGTTACGGGGGAAAGGAATGAGGGTATGTGATTAATCTAACTTAGCAACTTTGGAGGAGAACTCCAATGAATAGATAGGGGAAATTTATGGAAGAAGTTATAAATTCAAACTCCTTATCTGTATTCATAAAATTACCCTATATATAAATAGTAAAAGTTAGCAAGCTGAAAGTGTGATAGAGGGAGAAAGAAAAAAGAAGAAAAGTAACAAGGAAATAAAGAAAGAGATGGAGAAAGTAAATAAGAGCAAATAAAGAGGTGGTGAGGTGGGGCCTATGCAATTCCTCTATATTATACTATTCTAGTGATTCAGTTCTTAAATTCCAATTTCATGGAAAGTACTTGGTTTCACATATGTTGAGGCGGTGAGGACCAGAGGGGATGGGTAGAAGAGAATGGATGCGAAGAGCAAGAAAAGAAAAGTAAGAAAGAAAAAAGTCTCTCAGGACTCTGTTTTCATTTCTTGCAGTAGGTGGAGTTGTCTATTCCTAGCTTAAGTCTCTGTGCTCAGGGTGGTGGAGGTAGCCAGGGTGAGAGGGCTTGAGCTTCTACCTGGAGCCTTCCTACTCTTAGTCTCTGAATTGGAAACCAGGTGCCTGTACAGTTGCTGTTCCACATTGATAGCTACACCCCCCAAAAGCTCGTGAGAAAAATCTTGAGTTATCACAGCTGGAGGTAGGGAATTGGAAATGGGTTACCTGATAAGCTGCAAAATCGAGCTGGTAGCCACGCCCACTGATAGATAACAAGTAAGGACTTGCAAGATGGATTCCATCTATTACCCATGTATGGTGTTTTGTGAGGTGGGTGGTTCTGGAGTGACCTTGTGCTGTGTCCAGAGCTCCGTCTCTTGACTCTCAAACTAAGCCTCTGTTTTCTGTGCTTCCTTCCATCTGCACAGAGAGCACCCATGTGGCTGACACTGCTGTCAGCGCCCTGAGAAACTGCACACCCGAGCCTTCCATTTGAGCTGAGAGCACCCATGTGGCACAAGTTTTCTTAAAATTTCTATGATACTGGGCAGGATTCACCTTACTCTGCTTCACAGGTTTGGGCCTTCTCAGTTCAATGGTTCGCTGTCAGGAACAGTCTGTATTTTAAGGTTTCCCTTCATTATGGCTTATTGACATGAATGAAAATTGAGCTGGAAGTCAAACAGGATGGGCAGGAGGTGCTTAAAACTTCACAAACTCAGTTCTCAGTGGTCACTCTCTGGTTTCTTTCTTTTGAAGGTAGGCCAAAGATGAAGCATGCAAAAGAAACTGTACCTGAGAGCCCTTAAGGAGAAAACAGAGAAATATGTATGTACTGAAATAAGTCTCCCATCAATTTGATCAGATTTCTTTGGTACTGTGCAGTATTCATCTTTTAGCTTGCTCCACTAGGCTCCCCAATGTTGGCACTTCTAGTATCAATGGTTCTCTAAACAGGTAAGTGTTAGTGTTACAGTTAGGGTTAGTGCTAACTTTAGAGCTAGTGTTAGAGCTAGAGTTTGTTTTGTTCAAATTTCTTTGATACTGGGAAGATTTATCTTTTACCTACCCTTCTATGTTCCCCAGTTTTGGGCCTTCTCGGTTCAATGGTTCGCTGTTGGGAATAGTTTGTTTTTAATGTCTCACTTCATTTTGACCTATATGGGTAAATGTAAATGGAGCTAGAATTCAGAGGGTTGGTGCTACCTCATTGAAACTTCACATACTCAATCAGTTGTCTGTGGGCAATCTCTGGTTTCTTCCTTTTAAAAGTTGCCATAAGTTGAAGCATGCCAAACAACTTTACCCAAGAGCACTTTAGGAGAAAACAGGGCAATATGCATGTACTGAAATACCTCCCCCAATTATTTGGTCAGAATAATTTGATACTGTACAGGATTCATCTGTAAACTTGGCCCACTAGTCTCCCCAAGTTTAAAACCTTTATGATCAAAGGTTCTCTTAACAGGTTAGGCTTAGTGTTATGGTTAGAATTAGGGCAAGTTTTAGAAATAGTGTTAGGGTTAGAGTTAGTTCTTATCAACGTTTTGGATACTAGGCAGGATTTGTCTTTTTCCTATTCTTAGTATGCTCCCCATGTTTGGGCTTCCTAGGTAAAAGGGTTTGCTCTCAGGAGCAGTTTTAATTTTCATGTTTCACTTTATTTTGCCCTATAGTGGTGAATGGAAATGGAGCTGGTCTCAAACAGGGTTTGTGCTAGCTGGTTGAATCTTCACACACTCAATCAGTTCTCAGTGCACATTCTCTCATTTGTTTCTTGTGGTAGTAGCCAAAAGCTGAATTAGAAAGTAAAGCTTTATCTGTGAGCACTTTAGGAGCAAGCTTCAATATTTTGTGCATGGATTACTTTGATATTGTACAGGATTCATCCTTTTCCTAGTCTTAGTAGGATCACCAAGTTTGGGTTTTCAAGATTTGCCAGTTCACTGTCAGGAAAAGTTGGAATTTTTAGGTTTCACTTTATTATGGCCTATAGACGTGAATGAAAATGGAGCTGGAAATCAAACAGAGTTACTACTAACTGCTTGAAACTTCACAAACTCAATCAGCTCTCTGTGAGCACTCTCTGATTGTTCTTTGTGAAAATACCTTAAACTGAAGCATGAAAAAATAATTTATCCAAGAGCACATTAGTAAAAAACAGGGAAATATGCACTTAATGAAGTACCTCCCCCAATTATTTGGTCAGATTTCCTTGATACTGCACAGGATTCATCTGTTAGCTCGCCCCACTAGGCTCCTTTATTTGGGGACTACTATGATCAATGGTTTTCTAAAAAGGTTAGGTTAGATTTAGTATTAGGTTAGGGCAAGGTTTGAATATTAGTGTTTTGTTAGATTTAGTTTTTTTTCAAAATTCTTTGATACTGGGCATAATTCAACTTTTACCTAGCATTCCTATATTCTCTAGGTTTGGGCCTCTTGGGTCAAGTGTTTGCTCTCCTGAACAGTTTGTATTTTAAGTTTTGGTTTCATTTTGACCTATGTGTGTAAATGGAAATGGAGCAGAAAATCCAACAGGGCTGGTGCTAGCTACTTGAAACCTCACACACTCAATCAGTTTTCTATGGGCATTATGTGGTTTATTCCTTGTTAAAGTAACCCTAAGCTGAAGCATGCAAAGCAACTTTATGTGAGAGCACTTTAGGATAAAACAGGGAAATATGCATGTACTGAACTACCTCCCCAATTATTTGGTCAGATTTCTTTGATATTGTGAAAGATTCATCTGTTAGTCTACCCAACTTGGCTCCCCAATGTGGGACTTCTAGGATCAAAGGGATTCTAAACAGGTTAAGATTACTGTTAGGGTTAGTGCTAGGACTAGCATTAGACCTAGTGTTAAGGTAAGAGTTAGTTTTGTTTTCAAAGTTTTCTATGCTATTGTGCAGGATTCATCTTTTTCCTATTTTGACTATACTCCAACTGTTTGGGCCTCCTACATAAAAGGTTTTGCCTTCAGGAACAGTTTCAGTTTTCATATTTCTCTTCCTTTTGCCCTATAGGGGTGAATGGAAATGAAGCTGGTAATCGAACAGGGTTTGGGCTAGCTGGTTGAAACTTCACACACTCCATCAATTTTTAGTAAGCATAATCTGGTGTTTGCCATGGAAGTAGCCCTAAGATGAAGTAGAATGAAACAGCTTTATCTCTGAGTGCTTTAGGAGAAAGCAGAGTAGCTTCAATTTTTTTTTGGTTGGATTAGTTTGATACTATACAGGATTTATCCTTGACCTAGCCTTAGTAGGCTGCTCACGTTTGGGCCTTCAGGTTCAATGGTTCAGTGTCAAGAACAGTTTGAATTTTTATGTTTCACTTCGTTATGGCCTATAGGTGTGAATGCAATGGAGCTAGAAATCAAACATTGTTGGTGCTAGCTGCATGGAACTTCACACACTCAATCACCTCTCTGTGGGAACTGTTTCGTTTTTCTTTGTGAAAGTACCTTAAGCTGAAGCATGAAAAACAATTTATCAATTAGCACTTTAAGAAAAAAACAAGGAAATATGAATGTACTGAAATACCGCCCCCAATTTTTAATCAAATCTCTTTTATACTGCACAATATTCATCTGTTAAGTTGCCCCACTAGGCTCCCCAAATTGGGACTTCTATGATCATTGGTACTCTAAACAAGTTAGAATTAGGTTAGGATTGGGTTACATCTAGTGTTAGATTTAGAGTGAGTTTTGTTCAAATTCATTTGATACTTGGAATAATTCGTCTTTTACCTAGCCTTACTATTTTCCCCAGGTTTGGGCCTTATCCCTGTCCGGATCAGTTTGTATTTTAAGGTTTCCTTCATTTTGACCTATATGGGTAAATGTAAATGGAACTTGAAATCAAACAGGGTTAGTGCTCACTGCTTAAAACTGCACATACTCCATCAGTTCTATGTGGGCACTCTGAATTCTTCCTTGTGAACGTTTCCCAAAGCTGAAGCATGCAAAAACATCTTTATCCGAAAGAATTGTAGGAGACAACAGGGAAATATATATGTACTGAACTACCTCCCCAAATTATTTGGTCAGATTTCTTTGATACTGCACAAGATTCATCTGTTAGGTTGTTCTACAAGGCTCCCTTAGTTTGGGACTTCTATGATAAAAGTTTCTCTAAACAGATTAAGGTTAGGTTTATTGTTAGGGTAAGGGCTAGGTTTAACCTAGTGTTAGGGTTACAGTCAGTTTTTTTTTTTTTTTTTTTTTTTTTTTTTTTTTTTTTTTTTTTTTTTCATATATCTTTGATACTGGTCAGGATTCGTCTTTTACCTGGGCTCACAATGTTCCCTGGTTTGGGCCTTCTTGCTTCAATGATTTGCTGTCAGGAACAGTTTGTATTTTATGGTTTCACTTTATTTTGAACTATTTTGTTGAAGAGAAATGGAACACGAAATCAAACAGGGTTGGTGCTAGCTGCTCGAAACTTCACACACTCAATCAGTTCTCTGTGGGCACTCTCTGGTTTGTTCCTTATGAAATTAGTAATAAGCTGTTAGGGTTAGAGTTAGTTTTTTATTTTTATTTTTATTTCTATGATACTGGCAGGTTTCACTTTTTCACTATTTTCCTATTTTGACTATATTCCAAATGTTTCGGCCTCCTTTCTCTCAGGAACAGTTTCAATTTTCATGTTTCTCTTCTTTTTGCCCTATAGAGGTGAATGGAAATGAAGCTGGAAATCAAACAAGGTTTGTGCTACCTGCTTGAAACTTCACACACTCAAACAGTTCTCAGTGAACATTCTCTGATTTGTTTCCTGTGAAGTATCCCTAAGCTGAAGTAGAAAGAAACATCTTTATCTATGAGTGCTTTAGGAGCAAGCAAAATACACATGTACTGAAAGAGCTCTGATTTTTTTTGGTCAGATTACTTTGATCCATTACAGGATTCATCTTTGACCAACCTTAGTAGGCTTCCCAAGTTTTGGGCCTTCAAGGTTCAGTGGTTCAGTGTCAGGAACAGTTTGAATTGTTAGTTTTCACTACATTATGGCCTATAGGTGTGAATGGAAATGGAGCTGGCAATCAAATAGGGTTTGTGCTAGCTGCATAAAACTGCACACACTCAATCACTTCGCTGTGGGCATGCTCTGGTTTGTTCCTTGTGAAAGTATCTTCATCTGAAGCATGAAAAAACAATTTATCCAAGAGCACTTTAGGAGTAAACAGGGGAAATAGGCATGTACTAAAACACCTTCCCCAATTATTGGTCAGAATTTTTGATACTGGGCAGGATTCATCTGTTACCTTGCCCTACTAGGCACCCCAAGTTTGGGACTTTTATGATCAAGCTCTATAAACAGGAAAGGCTTAGTTTTAGGATTAGGGTTAGGGCTAGGTTTAGAACTAATATCCGGGTTAGAGTTAGTGTTGTTCAAACTTCTTTGATACCATTCAGGATTCATTTTTGAACCCAGCATTACCATGTTTCCTAGGTTGGGCCTTTTTAGTTCAAGGTTTGCTGTCAGGAACAGTTTGTGTTTTAAGATTTCACTTCATCTTGACTTCTATGGGTTAGGATTAGTGTTAGAGCTATGGCTCGGTTTTGTTTTAGGGCTAGGACTAGTGTTAGGGCTAGATTTTGAATTAGCATTAGGGTTAGATCTAGTGTTAGGGTGAGGTGTAGGCTTAGGTTTATGGTTAGATTTAGAGTTAGATTTAGATCCAGGGTTGGGGTTAGGGCTAGGGTTAGTGTTACGGTAATGGATAGGGTTAGAACTAAGGAAATGGCTAGGATAAGAGTTAGATATATATTTAGGACTAGGCTTAGGGTTAGAGTTAGGGTTAGAGCTAAAATAGGGCTAGGATTAGGGCTAAGGTTAGTGTTAGAGATAGGCCCAGGGGTAGGGCTAGATTTAGGATTAGCATTGGGGTTAGGATTAAGTTTAGGGTAATGGGTGATGTTATAGCTTGCTTTAGGCCTAGGGTGAGGGTTAGAATTAGGATTAGGGCTAGGGTTAGTGTTTAGTTTAGGATTAAGGATAAGTTTATGGATAGGGTTTCTTTTAGGTTCAGTGGTAGAATTAGGCTAGAGCTAATGTCAAGTCTAGAATTATGATTAAGGATAGTTTTAGGGTTAGGTTATTGCTAGGTCTAGTGTCAGAGCTATGTTTAGGGTAAGGGTCAGGTTTAGAGTTAGGGGTATTATTAGGGTTAGGGTCAGAGTTAACATTTGGTTTAGGTCAAAATTTAGGTTTAGGTCTTGAATTAGTGTTAGGTTTAGGCTTAGGGTTAGGGTGATTGATAGGATTAGGTTTAGGTTTCCGATAAGGTTTAGGGTAATGGATGGGTTAGGTTTAGCAATAGGGTTAAGGTTAGCATTAAGTTGGGGTTATGTTTAGTATAATGAATAAATTTAGAGCTGGGGTTAGGGCTGGTTATGGTTTGGATTAAGTCTAAAATTAGAGTTAGGTTTAAGGATAGGGCTAGAGTTTGGTTTACAGTAAGTGTTAGGTTTTTAGCTAGGGTTATGGTTAGGTTAGGGTAAGGGTTAGTGTTTGAGCTAGGGTAATGTCTTGGGCAAGGATTAGGTTTACGTTCAGGTCTAGTGATATGTTTATGGTTAGGGTTTGGTTTAGGGTTTGGGTTATGGCTAGAGTTTTCATTACATTTAGGGTTAGTTTTAGGTTAATGGATAATGTTAGATTTAGGGTTAGGGTTAGGTTTAGGGTTAGGTTATGATTTAGGGCTAGTTTTAGGATTAGGTTTAGTGTAAGGATTAATGTTTCTGCTAGGGTTAGGGCTATGATGAGGTTTAGGTTTATGGTTAGGTCTTGAGATACGTTTATGTTTAGGGTTAGGTTTAGCGTTAGGGATAGGGTTATAATTAGGGTTAGGGTTAGGGTAATTGACAGGTTTAGAACTAACGTTTGTGCTAGGATTAAGGTTAGGATAAGAGCTAGAGTTAGTGTTATGGTTTTGGTTAGGGCTAGGGTAATGTTCAGGTTAAGGGTTTGGCTTTGAGCTAGGGTTAGGTCTAAGGCAAGTGTTAGTGTTAGGGTTATGCTTAGGGCTAAGTTTAGGCCTAGGATTATGGCTATGTTTGTGTTAGGTTTAGGGTAGGGTGAGGACTATGGTTATTGTTAGGGCTACTGATAGGGTTAAGATTAGGGTTAAAATAGGGTTAGGGCTATGTTTAGGGCTAGTATTAGGGTTAGGGTTATGGCTAGGTCTAGTATTAGGACTAGGTTTTGTGTTAGGGAGAGGTTTAGAAATAGGTTAATGTTAGGGTCAGGGTCAGTGTTCCAGATAGGATTAGGGTTAGGGTTAGAGCCAGATTAGGACTAGTGTTAGGTCTACAGGTAGGGTAAGTTTTTAGTTTAGGTTAAGGGTTATTGTTAGGGCTAGAGCTAGGATTTTTTTTAGGTCTAGGGCTAGAATTATAGCTATATTTAGGATTAGTTTTAGTTCTAGATCTAGTGTTATAGTCAGGTATAGGAATAGGCTTACCGGTAGGGCTAGTGTTATGGTTTGATTTAGGGTTAGGGTGCCATTTCTACCTAGAGTTACTGTTAGGATCAGAATAAGCATCAGGGTTAGAGTTAGAACTAGAATGAGGGCTAGACTAGTAATAGTGTTTAAGTTAGGCTAAGGATTAGGGTTAGGACTAGTGTTAGCATTTGGTTTAGGGTTTGTCTTAGGGTAAGAGATAAGTTTAGAGCTAGGGATAGGGCTCAGGTTAGGGTTAGGGTTACGGGTAATTAGGGCTTAGATTAGGGTATTTCCTAGGGTTAGAACTAGAATTAGGGGTAGGATTTGTGTTAGGGTTAGGGCTAGGTTTATGACAACGACTAATGTATGAACTAGGGTTATGATTAGGGCTAGTTTTATGGTTACTGTTAAGGCTAGGTCTGGTGTTAGGGTTAATTCAGATGTTTAGAGCTAGGATTAGTGTTAGGATCAGTGTCAGGGTCAGGGTTATTTTTAGAGTTAGGGTTAGGGCTAGGTGTAGGTTTATGGTTTGGTTTAGGTTAAGGGTTAGGGTTAGGCATATGGCTTGGTTTTGTTTTAAGGCTAGGGCTAGGGGTAATGCAAGTTTTAGGATTAGCATTATTGTTAGGGCCAATGTTAGGTTTGGTTTAGGATTATGGTTATGGTTAAATTTAGAATTAGGTTTAAATTTAGAGTTAGGTTTAGATCCAGTGTTTGGCTAGGGCTAAGGATAGAACTAGGGCTAGGGCTAGGGCAATTGTTAGAGTTAGTCTTAAGGGTAAATTTAGGGTTAGGATACAACTAAATTAGGGTTAGTGCTAGGCTTAGTGTTAGGGTTAGGACTACGGTTAGGGCAAGGGTTATGGTTATGTTTAAGATTATGGTTAGGTTTAGGGTTATGGTTAGGTTTAGGGTAAGGGATGGGGTTATAGGTAAGTTTAGGGCTAGGGTTAGAATTAGAGTTAAACCTCGGGTTATGGTTCAGTTTAGGATTAAGGCTAGGTTTAGGGCTAGGATTAGGGCTAGGGCTAATTTCAGGTCCAGCTTTACAGTTAAAGATAGGTTAGGGTTAGGTTAGATGTAGTGTAAGGATTAGGTTTAGGGTTAGGGTCAGGTTTAGAGCTAAGGGTATTGTTTGGGGCAGGGTCGTGGTTAATGTTTGGGATGGGTTAAGGTTTAAATTTTGGGCTCGAATTAGCATAGGTTTAGGGTTAGGGTAATGATATAGTTAGATCTAGGTTTCAAGTTAAGTTTAGGGTAATGGATAGAGTTATGATTAGGGATATGGTCAGGTTTAGTCCTAAGGTTAGCATTAGCATTAGGATTATGTTTAGTGTAATGGATAGGGTTAGAGCTAAGTTTATCATTATTCTTAGTGCTAGGTTTAGCGTTATGTTTAGGGTTAGCATTAAAGCTCTGTTTAGGGCTCAGATTAGGCTAGGTTTTGGGTTAAGTTAGGGCTAGGGTTAGGGTTATGGCTAATGTAAGTACTAGGGTTCCAATTAGGGCTAGTTTTAGGGTTAGGATTAGGGTTAGGGCTAGGTCTAGTGTTATGTTTAGGGTTATGTTTAGGCTGATGTTTAAAGCTAGGTTTAGTGTTAACATCAGAATCAAGGTTAGGGCTAGTTTTAGGGTTCTGCTTAAAATTAGAGTTAGGGCTAGGATTAGATCTAGGTGTAGGGTTAGGGTTTAGTTCAGGTTAAGTGTTAGGTTTAGGGATATGGCTCGGTTTTGTATCAGGGCTAGGCCTAGAGTTAGGGCTATTTTTAGGAGTAGCATTAGGGTTAGGGTTAGGGTTAGTGTTAGGTTTAGGCTTAGGCTTTGCATTAGAGTTAGATTTAGAGTTAAGTTTAGATATAAGGTTAGGACTAGGGCTAAGGAAATGGCTAGGGTTAGGCCTAGGATTAGAGCAAGGTTTAGAATTCCAGTAAGGGATACGGTTAGAACTAGTCTTAGGGCTAGGGAGAGAGTTAGACTTAGTTTTAGGGCTAGGGTTAGGGTTAGGGTTAGGTATAGGGCTAAGTTAGGTCTAAGATTAAGGAGAGGGTTGGTTTTAAGTTAGGCCTAGGTTTAAGGTTAGGGTTATGTTTAAGGCTATGTTTAGTGCTAATATGGGCTAGCATTTGTGTTCAGGTTAGGGCTAGGATTATATCTAGGGCTAATGTGAGGTCTAGGATTATGGTTATGGATAGTTTTTTGGTTAGGTTTTGGCTAGGTCTAATGTAAGGTTTAGGTTTAGGGTAAGGGTTAGATTAGAGGTAGGTGAATTATTAAGGTCAGGGTCATGGTTAGCATTTCTTTTAGGTTTGAGTTTAGGGTTAGGGCTCAAATTAGCATTAGGGTTACAGTTAGGGTAATGATAGGGTTAGATTTGGGGTTCAGGTTAGGTTTAAGTTAATTGATAGGGTTGGGTTAATGATAGGTTTAGGTTTAGGCCTAGGGGTAGCATTAGGGAAAGGGTTATGTTTAGGGTAATGGATAGAGTTAGAGATAAGTTTAAGTCTAGGGTTATGGTTAGGATTATGTCTTGAGATAGGTTTAGGCCTAGAATTAGCATTAGGGTATTGGTTATTATTAGGGTAATGTGTACAGTTAGAGCTAAGTTTATAGCTAGACTTATGGTTAGGATTATGTCTTGAGTTAGTGTTAGGGTATGGGTTGGACGTAGGGTTAGAGTTAGTGTTATGTTTAGTGTAAGAGTTAGGTTCTGAGCTATGATTAGGTTTAGAGCAAGGGTTATGTTCAGGGTTATGTTTAAGGATAGGATTATGGTAGGGTTAGGATTAGGGTTAGGGTTAGGGGAATGGTAATAATTAAGTTTAGTGTTAGGGTTAGTGTAATAAATACGGTTAGATGTAGGTTTCGGGTTAGGGACTGGGCTAGATTTAAGTTTAGGGATAGGGTTAGGTCTATGTTTATATTTAGGTTTATGGTAAAGGTTAAGATTTGATCTATGATTAGGACTACTGTGTGTATTAGTTTAGGGTTAGGTCTAGGGTTAGTTTTCTGATTAGGGTTAGAATTATGGTTAGGGTTAAGGATAGGGTTACAATTAGGTTTAGGGTTAGGGTAATGGGTAGGTTTAGAGCTAGAGTTAGGGCTAGGGTTAATTTAAGGATTAGGACTAGGTTTAGGGTTACATTCAGGAATAGTTCTAGGTTTATGTTTATAGTAAGGGTAAGGTTTTGAGATAGGGTTAGGACTAAGGTGAGGGTTAGCTTTTGGTTAGGCCTATGGTTAGGGTTAGGGTTATGCTTAGGGCTAGGTTAAGGCCTAGGATTAGCTCTTTGTTTTGTGTTAGCTTTAGGCCTACGGTTAAAGCTGTGGGTAACGTAAGGGTTAGGATTATGAGTAGGGATAGATTTAGGGTTAGGGTTATGCCAAGATCTAGTGTTAGGTTTAGATTTTCAGTTAGTGTCAGGTTTAGAAGTAGGTTTACTGTCAAAGGTAGAGTCAGTGTCTGGGTTAGAGTTCAAGTTAGGGTTACAGCCAGAATTAGGAGTAGGTTTAGGTCTAGGGGTAGTGTTAGGTTTGTCTTAGGATAAGGGTTATTGTTAGGCCTAGGACTAGGTTTTTTTTAGGTCTAAAGCAAGATATAAGGCTAGATTTAGGATTAGGTTTAGTTCCAGGGCTAGTGCTAGTTTTTAGTCTAGTGTTAGGGTCAGATTTAGAACTAGGGTTTGTGTTAGGGTCAGGATAAGCGTCAATGTTAGTGTTCAGGTTTGAGATAGGATTAGAGCTAGAATGAGGGCTAGGATCAGAACTATTAATAAGGTTAGGATTTGGGTTAGCCTAAGGAGTACGCATAGGTCTAGGGCTACCATTAGGGTTAGGGTTATTCATAGGGTAAGCGATAGCCTTAGAGCTAGTGTTAGGGCTAGAGTTTGGGTTAGGGTTAAATCTAGGTTTACGGCTAAGACCATAGGGATAGTTTGGGGGTTAGGGTTTGGGCTAATGATAAGGAAATGGCTAATGTAAGAGCTAGGGTTACAATGAGGGTTTGTTTTAGGGTTAGGGTTAGGGGTAGGTCTAGTGTTACGGTTAGGTTTAAGGTTAGGATGATGTTTAGAGCTAGGTTTAGTGTTAAGATATTAGTCAGCATCAGGATTATGGTTAGGACTCAAATTAGGAATATGTTTACATTTAGGTTTCAGTTTAAGGTTAGGGGGGTGTTTAGAGCTAGGGTGAGCATTAGGATATGAGTCAGGGCCAGGGTTAGATTTAAGGTTAGGGTTAGGACTCGAATTAAGGCTATGGTTAGGTCGAGGTTTAGTGTTAAGGTTTGGTTGAAGTTAAGGTTTATGATTAGGGCTATGCTCAGTTTGTTTTACTGCTAATGTTAGGGTTAGGGCTACTTTTACCATTAGAATTAAGGTTAGGGGTAGTTTTAGTGTTTGGCTTACGCTTAAGTTTAGGGTTAGATTTCAAGGTAGGTTTCGATATAGGGTTAGGGCTAGGACTAAGGATAGGGCAAGGGTTAGGGCTAGGGTTAGGGTTATGGTAATGGATAGGCTTAGAACTAGGGATAGGGATAGTGTGAGAGTTAGAGTTAGACTTAGGGCTAGGGTTAGGGTTAGGTTTATGTATAAGTGAGCGGTATGGCCAGTGTTAAGGTTTGCTCTGGGGTTAGGGTCAGTTTTAGACCTAGGGTTTGTGTTAGGGTCAGAAAAATGGTCAGGGTTAGAGAAAGGGTTTGGGATAGGATTAGAGGTAGAATGAGGGCTAGGGTCAGGACTATTAATAAAGTTAGGATTTTGGTTAGCCTAAGGATTAGGGATAGGTCTAGGTATACCATTAGGGTTAAGGTTTCATTTAGAGTAAGGGATAGGTTTAGAGCTAGGGTTATGGCTAGAGTTAGGGTAGGGTTAAGGTTAAAGTTAGGTTTAGGGTTCGAATTAGAGCTAGTTTTGTGTTAGGGTTAGGACTTGGGTTAGGGCAATCACTAATATAAGAACTAGGGTTACAATTAGTGTTAGTTTTAGGGTTAGGGTTAGAGGGAGGTGTAGTTTTACTTTTAGGGTTAAGTTTAAGTTTAGGATGATTTTTAGAGCTACATTTAGTTTTAGGATATGACTCAGGGTTAGGGTTAGGACTCAAATAAGGGCAAGGGTCACTGTTAAGTTTGGGTTTAAGTTTAGGATGGTGTTTGAAGCTAGGGTGAGTTTAGCATATGAGCCAGTGTCAGGTACACTTTTAAGGTTAGGGTTAGAACTCGAATTAAGGCTATGGTTAGGTCTAGTTGTAGTGTTAAGGTTTGGTTTAAGTTAGATTTAGCGTTAGGACTATTGCTTGTTTTTGTTTTACTGCTGGTGGTAGGGTTAGGGCTAGTTTTATGAATAGCATTAGGATTAGGTTTAGTGTTAGTGTGAGGCTTAGGTTTAGGCTTAGGGCTAGGACTAAGGATTGGGCAAGGGGTAGGGCTAGGTTAGGGTTACTGTAAGGGCTAGTATTAGAACTAGTGATAGGGCTAGTGTGAGAATTATTTTATTCTTAGGGCTAAGGTTAGGGTTAGGGTTAAGGATAGAGCTAAATTAAGGCTAGGATTAGGTCTATGGTTAGTGTTCAGCTTAAGCATAGAATTAGGGTTAGATTTAGCATTTAGTTTAGGGTAAGGTGTAATGATAGTTATAGAGGTAGGGTGATGTTTAGAATAAGGGTTAGGATTAGGGTTATGATTAAGTCTAGGTTTAGGGCTAGGATGAGGGCTAGGGTTTGTTTCAGAGTTTGGGCTAGGATCAGGAGTATGGCTAATTTCAAGTCTAGAATTATGTTTAAAGATAGTTTTACGGTTCGGATTATGGGTGCGTCTAGTGTAAAGTTTAGGTTTATGGCTATGGTCAGGTTTAGGGCTAGGGGTATCATTAAGTTGAAGGTCTAGGTTAGAGTTTTGAATAGGTTAAGGCTTAAAGTTATGGGTTGAATTAGCATTAGGGTAAGGGTTTGAGTAATGATAGGCTTAGAATTAGGGTTCATGTTAGGTTTAGGGAAATGGATAGGTATAGGATTAGAGATAGGGTTAGGTTTAGGCCTAGGGTTATTATTAGGGTTAGGGCTATTGTTATGGTAATGTATAGGGTTAGGGCTAGGGTCATGGTTATGATTAGGGCTAGGGCTAGTGTTAGGGTTAGGGTCAAAGCTCAGGTTAGGGCTCAGATTAGGGCTAGGATTTGGGTTAAATTAGTGATA
Organism: Marmota flaviventris; assembly: GCF_047511675.1. Classification (NCBI taxonomy): domain Eukaryota; kingdom Metazoa; phylum Chordata; class Mammalia; order Rodentia; family Sciuridae; genus Marmota; species Marmota flaviventris. The sequence goes on from NC_092499.1 coordinate 130,191,142, forward strand.
GGGTTAGGATTACGGCTAATGTAACTACAAGGGTTACGATTGGGGCTAACTTTAGGGTTAAGATTAGGGCTAGGTTTAGTGTTAGGGTTAGTGTTAGGATTAGGGTGATGTTTAGAGCTAGGATTAGTGTTAGTGTCAGAGTCAGTGTCAGGTTTAGTTTTAGGATTCAGTTTAAACTTGAATTAGGGCTAGGGTTAGGGGTATGTGTATGGTTAGGGTTTGGTTTAGTTTAAGGTTTAGGGATAGAGCTTATGGCCCAGTTGTTTTTATAGAGCTAGGGCTAGGATTAGGGCTAGTTTTAGGTTTAGTGTGAGGGTGAGGGCTAGTGTTAGGTGTAGGCTTAGTCTTCGGGTTAGGATTAGATTTAGAGAGAGATTATGATCTAAGGTTGGTGCTTGGGCTATGGATAGGGCAAAGTTTATGACTAAATTTAGGGCTAGGGTTAGGGTTACATTAAGGGATAGGGTTAGAACTTGTGATAGGGCTAGTGTGAGAGTTATATTATTCTTAGATCTAGGGTTAGGGTTAGGTTTAAAGATAGGGTGAAATTAGCGCTAAGATTAGGCCTAGGGTTAGTATTGGGGTTAGAGTTAGGGTTAGGGCTAGGGTTAAGATTAATCTAGATTTAGGGCTTGGATAAGAGCTGGGGTTTTTGTTAGGGTTAGGGCTAGGATTAGGGCTAGGGCTAATGTCAGGTGTGGTGTTTCAGTTGAGGCGAGGACAGTTTTAGGATTAGGTTTATGGCTAGGTCTAGTGTAAGGGTTAGGTTTAGGGCTAAGGGTCAGGTTTAGAGCTAGGGGAATTATTAGAGTCAGGATCTGGTTAGAGTTTGGTTGAGGTTAGGGTTCAGCATTAGGGCTCAAATAAGCATTAGGCATGGTTAGGGTAATGTTAGGATTTTTTGTGTTAGTTTTAGGGCTAGAATTAGGGCTATGGCTAATGTCAGGTCTAAGCTTACGGTTAGGGATAGTTTTAGGATTAGGGTTATGGCTAGGTGCAGTGTAAGTGTTAGGCTTAGTGTAAAAGTCAGCTTTAGAGCTAGGAGATTTATTAGGGTCAGAGTCAGTGTTAGAGTTTGCTTGAGGTTAGGGTTTAGGTTTAGGGCTTGAATTAGCACTAGGGTGTGGGTTAGGGTAATGATAGGGTTTTGTTTAGAGTTTACATTAGGTTTAGGGTAATTGGTACGTTTAGGGTTAGTGACAGGGTTAAGGTTAGGCCTGGGTTCACATTAGGATAAGGGTTATGATTAGTATAATAGATAGAATTAGAGCTAATTTTAGGGCTAGATTAATGGTTAGAAATAAATCTTGAATTAGTGTTAGGATTAAAACTAGGGTTAGGCTTAGGTTTATGTTTAGCATAAGGGTTAGGTTTTGAGCTAGGGTTAGGGCTAGGGTGAGGGTTAGGTTTAGGGTTACTTCTAGGGATAAGATTATAATACTCATAGGGTTAAGGTTAGGATTATGGCTAGTGACATCATTAGGGATAGGGTTAGGTTTAGAGTAATGAATACAATTAGATGTAGATTTAGGGCTATGTTTAATGTTAGATTGAGGTTTAGGCTTAGAGTTAGGGCTATGGTTATATTTAGGTTTATAGTAAGGGTTAGGGTTTGAGCTAGGTTTAGATCTATGGCAAGTGTGAGGTTTAAGGTTAGGTCTAGAGTTAGTTTTCCAGTTAGGTTTAGGTTTAGCATTAAGCCTAGGATTATGAATAAGTTTATGTTTAGGTTTAGAGTAATGGGTAGGTTGAGAGCTAGGTTTAGGGGTAGGGTTAAGGTTAGGATTAGGGTAGGGTTAGGTTTAGATTGAGGGATAGGTGTAGGTTTATGTTTAGAGTACTGTTTAGGCTTTGAGCTAGGATTAGGACTAAGGTGAGGGTTACGTTAGGGTTAGGGCTAGGGTTAAGTTAGGTTTATGCTTAAGGTTTGATTTAGGCCTAGGATTAGCTCTAGGTTTTGTGTTAGCTTTAGGCCTAGTGTTAGGGCTATGGGTAATGTAAGAGCTAGGTTTATTTCAAGGGCTAGTGATAGGGTTAGGGTTATGGCTAGGTTTAGTGTTAGGTTTACATTTTTGGATAGGGTCAGATTTAGAGAAAGGTTTACTCTAAAGGTAGGGTCAGTGTTTGGGTTAGAGTTAGTGTTAGGGTTACAGCCAGAATTAGGACTATGTTTAGGTCTTGGTTTAGGGTTAGTGTTTGAGTTAGGTTAAGGATTATTGTTAGGGATACAGCTTGGTTTATGTTTAGGTCTAGGGCTAGAAATAAGGCTAGATTTAGGATTTGGTTTAGGTCTAGGGCTAGTGTTAGGGTTTGGTCTAGGTTTAGGTTCAGTTTTAGACCTAGGGTTAGTGTTAGGGTCAGAATAAGGGTCAGGGTTAGCATTAGGGTTTGGGATAGGGTTAGAGCTAGAATGAGGGCTAAGATTAGGACTATTAACAGGCTTAGGGTTTTGGTTAGCCTAAGGTTTAGAGATAGATCTAGGGTTACCATTAGGGTTAGGGTTTTTCTTAGGTTAAGGGATAGCCTTAAAGCTAGGGTTAATGCTAGATATAGGGTTAGGGTTAGGGTTAGATTAAAATATAGATTTATAGCTCAGATTAGGGCTATTTTTTGTGTTAGGGTTAGGGCTAGATTTGGGCATTGGCTAATGTAAGGGCCAGAATAAAATTAGGGTTAGTTTTAGGTTTAGGGTTAGGGGTAGGTCTAGTATTAGGTTTAGGTTTAAGGTTAGGGTAATATTTAGAGCTAGGGTTATTGTTAGGATATGATTCGGCATCAGGGTTAGTTTTGGGGTTAGGGTTAGGACTCAATTAAGGGCTAGGGTTACTGTTAGTGTTCGGTTTAAGGTGAGGGCTGTGTTCAGAGCTAGGGTGACTGTTAGGATATCAGTCAGGGTCAGGGTTAGCTTTAAAGTTAGGATTATGACTTGAATTTGGGCTAGTGTTACTTTTGGGATTTGCTTTAAGTTTAGGGTGTTCTTTAAAGCTTGGGTCAGTGTTCAGATATGAGTCAGGGTCAGGTTAAGTTTTAAAGTTTGGGTTCATTCTTGAATTAGGGCTAGGGTTACATCTAGGTGTAGTGTTAGGGTTTGGTTTAAGTTAAGGTTTAGGGTTAAGGCTGTTGTTCAGTTTTGTTTTAGTCCTAGGTTTAGGTTTTGTGCTAGTTTTAGTTTTAGTCTTAAGCTTTGGGGTAGGGTTCGATTTGGATTTAGTGATCGATCTAGGATTAGTGCTAGGTCTAACTATAGGGCAAAAGTTAGGGCTAGGGTTATGGTTACAGTAACAGATAGGTTTAGAACTAGGGCTAGGGCTAGGGTGAGAATTAGAGTTAGTCTTAGGCCTAGGGTTTTGGTTAGTTTTAGGGATAGGGCTAGATTACAGCTAAGATTAGGGGTAGGGTTAGTGTTCAGCTTAGGCCTAGTGTTAGGGATAGTGTTATAGTTAATTTTAGTGTAAGCTATGGTGTTATAGCTAGGTTTAGAGGTAGGATGAGGGTTAGATTTAGGGATGGGGCTAGGGTTAGGGTTATGGTTGTGACTAAGGCTATTTTAAAGCTAGGATGAGGGCTAGGGTTTGTTGTAGGGTTATGTCTAGAATTAGGGCTAGGGCTAATGTCAGGTCTAGTGTTACAATTTGGGGTAGATTTAGGGTTAGGTTTGTGTCTAAGTCTAGTGTAAGTGTTAGGCTTAGGGTAAGGGTCAGGTTTAGAGCTAGGTGTATTTTTAGGGTCAGGATCAGGGTTAGGGTTTGTTTTAAGTTAAGGTTTAGGGATAGGGCTCAAATGAGCATTAGGTTTAGGGTTAGGGTAATTGATTGGGTTAGGTATAGGTTTCAGGGTACGTTTAGGGCAATGGAGAGCTTTAGGGTTAGCAAAAGGTTTAGGGTTAAACCTAGGGTCAGCTTTAGGATTAGGGTTATCATAAGGATAATATATAGGGTTAGAGCTATGGTTAGGGCTAGAGTTAGGTTATGATTAGTGCTAGAGTCAGGTTAGGTTTGGGGTTAGGGCTAGTAACCCTAGCTTAGGTTAGGGTTAGGGTTAGATTTAGGGTCAACATTAGGTTTTGAGCTAGGGTTAGGTCTAGGACGAGGGTTAGGTTTAGTGTTATGGTCATGGTTAGGTTTAGGGTTGGGGATAGGTTTTCATTAGGGTTAAGATTAGGTTTAGGGTAATAAATTGGGTTAGATGTAAGGTTAGCTTTATGGCTAAGGTTAGGTTTAGGTTTAAGTTTAGTTTTAGGGCTAGGTTTAGTGTTGGTTTTAAGGTAAAAGTTAGGGTATGAGTTAGGGTTAAGGCTATTTCAAGGTTTAGGTTTAGGGTTAAGTCTAGGGTTAGGTATATTTTCTGGTTTACGGTTTCAGTTAGTGTTAGGGATAGGGGTATCATTAGGGTTAGGGTTAGAGTTAGGGTAATGCCTAGGGTTAGAGCCAGTGTTAGGTCTAGTGTTAATGTTAGGATTAGGTCTACGGTTAGTTTTATGTTTAGGGATAGTGTTAGGGTTATGTTTAGGCTAAGGTTTAGTGTTTGAGATTGGGTTAGGACTAAGGTGAGGATTAGGGTTAGGGTTATGACTAGGTTTAGGATTAGGGTGAGGGTTAAGCTTAGGGTAGGTTTAGGCCTCAATTAGGGTTAGAGTTATTTAAGTTTTGTATGGGTTTAGGCCTAGGGTTAGTGCTATGTGTAATATAAGGTCTAGGTTTCTGATTAGAGCTAGTTTTAGGGTTAGGGTTATGGCTAGGTTTACTGTTAGGTTTAGGTTTTGGGTTAGGGTCAGGTTAAGAGCTAGATTTAATGTTAGTGTCAGGGCCAGTGTTCAGGTTAAAGATAGGGTTATGGTGAAAATCAGAATAGGACTAAGGTTATGCCTAGTGGTAGTGATAGTGTTTGGTTTAGGTTAAGGGTTATTGTTAGGGCTGGACTAAGATTTGTTTAGGTCAAGGGCTAGAGTTATAGCTAGATATAGGATTAGGTTTAGGTCTAGTGCTAGTGTTAGGGTTAGGGTTAGGTATAAGGTTACTGGTAGGGCTAGTTTCAGGTTTTGGTTTCGATTTAGGGTCAGGTTTAGACCTATAATTAGTGTTAGGGTCAGAATAAGTGTGTGTGAAGGTCAGGGTGATGTTTTGGGTTAGGGTTAGATCTAGAATGAGGGCTAGTGTTAGGACTAGTAATAGGGTTATTGTTTGTGGTTGGCTAAGGATTAGAATTAGTACTAGAGTTAACATTATGAATAAGGTTTGGCTTAGGGAAATGGATAGGATTAGAACTAGCATTAGGGCTAGGATTAGGGTTAGGTTTATGGCTAGTTTTAGGGTTAGGTTTAAGGTTAAATCTAGTATTACGGCTTGAATTAGGGCTATTTTTGTGTTAGAGTTAGGGCTCGGGTATGGCGAAGGCCAATGTAAGAACTAGGGTTATGATTAGGGTTAGTTTTAGGGTTAGGGTTTCAGCTAGGTCTAGTGTTAGCATTAGTTTTAGGGTTAGGGTGATATTTAGAGCTAGGATTTTTTTGGATATGAGTCAGGGTGAGGGTTAGTTTTAGGCCTAGGACTCTAATTAGAGCTCAGGTTATGGCTAGTTATGGGTTAGTGTTGAGTTTAGGTTAAGGTTTAGGGTTAGAGCAATGGCTCGGTTTTGTTTTTGGGCTAGGGCTTGGTTTATGGCTAGTTTTAGGATCAGCAATAGTGTTAGAGCTTGTTGTAAAATTAGGTTTAGGCTGAAGATTAGGGTTAGATTTAGAGTTTTGGTTAGATCTAAGGTTAGGGCTATGGCTAGGGTTAGTGCTAATGTTAGGACTATTTTGAAGGTTATGGTAATGAATAGGGTTATAAATAGATATAGGGCTAGGGTGTGAGGTAAATCTACACCTAAATCTACACTAACACTAGCCCTAGACCTAAATCTAATCCTAAATATAGCCATAACTCTAGCTCTTGACCTAACAATAATACTTAACCTAACCCAAACACTAACTCACCCTAGATTTAACCCTAGTCCTAATTATGGCTGTAACCCTAAAACTAACCCTAACCAGAACACTGACCCTTACCCTAACACAAACCCTAACTCTAAATCTAATCCTAACCCTCAAACTAACCCTAACACTAGAGTAACCCTAAAACTAGCCATGACCTTAACCCTAGTTCTTAGATTACCCATAAACCTAACACTAGCCCAAAACTTCAATCAAAACCTAGCCCTAATTGTAGCCTTAAACCTAACCCTAAGCATAACCCTAAACTTAAACCTAGCCCTAACCCTAAACCTAACCTTTGCCCTAGCCCTAACCCAAGCTGAAACACTAAACCTTACATAAACCTAGCCCAAACCATAAATGTCACCCTAACCCTAGCTCTAACTCTATTCATTACCCTAACCATAACCATAAACCTAATGCTAACCCTATTCCTATCCCTACCCTTAACCCTACCCTAGCCCTGACTTTAACCTAACCCTCACACTAGCCCTAACCCTAGCTTGATCCCTAATACTTACCCTTAACCTAACCATAACACTAACCCAAGGCCTAACTCTAACCCTAACCCTAGTTCTAATCCTAAACTTAACCCTAGTCTTAACACTAGATCGAACCCTACCCATTACCCTAACCCTAAACCTAACTCTAATGACAAACCTAGACCTAAACCTAAACCTACCCTAACCTTAATCATAAACCTAACCCTAGAACTAACCGGAAACCTAACCCTAAACCTAACCCAAATACTAGCTCAAATCCTAACATTTATCCTAAACCTAACCCTCCCCTAACCCTAAAACTAACCCTAACTCTAACCTGTCATCTTCTTTATCAATTACCCTAACACTAATGTTAACCCTAGCCATAACTCTAACACTAACCATAACCATAACCCAAAACCTAAGCCTAGCCCTAGAACTAACCCTAGCTCAAACCCGAACCATACCCTTATCCTAATCCTAACCCTAACCCTAACCCTAGCCCTAACCTTCACCTTAACCATAACTCTAGCCCTAATCCTAATCATAACCCTAGCCCTAACTCTATAAATTACCCTTAATGATAACCTTAACCCTAATGCTAACCCTCGACCTAACCCTAAACCTATCACAAAACTTAACCATATCCATTACCCTAAACCTAACCTGAAGCCTAAACCTAAGCCCTATCCATTACCCTAACCCTAACTCTAACTTTGATGTTAATTTGAGCCTAAACCTAAACCTTAACCTAACCCAAACCTCAAAACTGACCCTGACTCTAATAATACCCCTAGATTTAAACCTGACCCTTTCTCTAAACCTAACCCTAAAACTATCCCTAACTGTAACCCTAGACCACATATTAGCCCTAGCCCTAATTCTTGCCCTAAAACTAACACAAAACCTAGACCTAATCCTAACCTTAAACCTAGTCTTAATCCTAACCCAAACCATAGCCTAGCCCTAACCCTAATGCTAATTGTAAAGTTAGTCCTAACCCTAACTCTAGTACTAAAACAAAACCAAACAAGAGGCCAAAAACTAAACCTTAACTTAAACCAAATTTGAACACTACACCTAGACCAAACCCTAGCCCTAATTCGAGTCCTAAATCTAACCTTAAAAATAACCCTGACTCTGACTCATATTCTAACACGCACCCTATCTCTACACAATCCTAAATTTAAACCAAACCCTAACAGTAACTCTAGCCCTAATTTGATCCTAAAACTAACCTTGACCATGACTCATATCCTAACATTAACCATAGCTATAAATATCACCCTAACCCTAACACTAGAACTACCCCTACCACTAACCCTAAAACTAGCCGTAATTGTAACCATAGTTCTTACATTATCCACTTCCCTAACCTTAGCCTTAACCCTAACACAAAAACTAGCCCTAATCTGAGACCTAAACCTAGCTAAACCCTAACCCTAAACCTAAAACCCAACACTAACAATAGCTCAAAGCCTAACCCTTACCCTAAATATAGCCCTAGCCCTATCCCTAACTAACCCTAATCTTAGACCTAACCCTATCCTTAATCCTATCCCTAAACCTAGCTCAAAACCTACTCATTACCCTAAACCTAACAGTAAACCTATTGATAATCCTAGCCCAAACTCTAACGCTAACCCTAACCCTAACCAGAAAACTACCCCTAGACATAACCCTAAGTGTAACACTCATCATAGCCCTAACCCTAGCTCAAACCCTAACCCTTACCATAAACCTAAACATAGCCATAGCCCTAACCCTAACCCTAAACCAAAATCTAACCCTAACACTAATCTTATATCTATCTGTATTCATTACTTGAAACCTAAACTTAATGATAACCCTAACCCTAACCCTAATCTTATATCTATCTGTATTCATTACTTGAAACCTAACCTTAATTATAACCCTATCCCTAACCCCAACCCTACCATAAACCTATCCCTAGACCTAACCCTCATGCTAGTCCTAACCCTAGCTCAATACTTAACCCTTACTCTAAACATAACCCTAAACTTAACCCCAGTTGTAACACTAACTGTAACCCTAACTCAAGACCTATTCCTAATCATAACCCTAGCTCTAAACTTAGCTCTAACCCTATCTATTACCCTAAACATAACTTTTACCCAAATCTAATCATAGGCCTAACCCTAACCCTATCGTTAACCCAAACTCTACGAATTACCCTAAACCTAACCTGAATCCTAAACCAAACCCTATCATTACCCTAACCATAACCCTAATGCTAGTTTGAGCCCTAAACCTAAATCCTAACCTAAACTAAACGCTAACCCTGACCTAACCCGAATAATTCCCCTAGCTCTAAACTTGATCTTACTTTAAACCTAACACTTACACTAGACATAGTCATCAACCTAACCCTAAAACTATCTTTAATCATAACCCTAGACCCGATGTTAGCCCTAGCCTTAATCCTAGGACTAACACTAAAACAAAACTAGCCCTCATTCTAGCCCTAAACCTAGCTGTAATCATAAACTTAACACTACCCCTACCTCTAACCTTCACCTTACCTCTAAATCTAGCTACAATGCCATCCCTTATCCTAAACTTAACCCTAACCCTAACCCTAACCGTAATGATAGGCTAAGCTGAACACTAACCCTAGCCCTAATCCTAGCCCTAATTTAACTATATTCCTAACCCTAACCCTTAGCACTAAGACTAACTCTAAATTTCACACTAACCCTATCACTAGATCTAACCCTATTCTTTACCATAATCCTAAACCTAGCCCTAACCCTAACCTCAACCCTTGCCCTATCCTTAGTCCTAGCCCCTAACCCTAGATCTAATCCTAACTCTAAATATAACCCTAACACTAAGCCTAAGCCTAAGCCTAAGCCTAACACTAACACTAGCCCTAACCCTAATGCTAATTGTAAAAGTAGCCCTAACCCTAACCCTAGGACTAAAACAAAACTGAGCAGTAGCCCTAACCCTAAACCTTAACTTAAAAAAACCTTAACACTACAACTAGACCTAACCTTAGCCCTAATTAGAGTCCTAACCATAACCTTAAACTAACCCTGACCATGACTCATATCCTAACACTCACCCAGGCTCTAAACACCACTCTAAACTTAAACCAAACCCTAACAGTAACCCTAGCCCTTATTTGAGTCCTAACCCTAACCCTAAAACTAACTCTGACCCTGACTCCTATTCTAATAATAATCCTAGCTCTAAATATCAACATAACCTTAAAACTACCCCTAACATTAGAGGTCTAACCCCTAAAACTAACCCTAAAGAGAACCCTAATTTTACCCCTTGTTATTACATTAGCTAGCCATTGCCCTAACCTTAGCCCTAACCCTAACAGAAAAACTAGCCCTAACTGAGCCCTAAACCTAGCTTTAACCCTACCCCAAACGCTACCCCTAACACTAACTCTAACCCTATCCCTAACCGTAAGCATAATGCTAACCCTAATGGTAACCCTAGACCTATCTTTAATTCTAAGGCTAACAAAAACCCTAACTCAATTAATAGTCCTTAACCTAGCCCTCATTCTAGCTCTAACCCTATCCCAAACCCTAACCCTAACCTGAACCTTATTCTGACCTTAACACTAACCCTAGATCTAAACGTGAGCCTAACTCTAGACCAAACCCTAACACTAGCCCTACAATACTTACGCCTAAGCCTAACCTTCTCACAAGCACTAGACCTAAACATTATCCTAAATCTAGCCTTAACTCTAGCCCTAGCCCTAAGAAAAAAACCTAGCCCTACCCCTAAGAATAACACTTAACCTAACACAAAGACTAAACCTAATCCTAGATATAAACCTAATCCTAATTCTGGCTTTAACCTTAATCTCTGATCTGAACACTGACCCTTCCTTTAACACTAAACCCATCTCTAAATCTGACCCTAAACGAAAACCTAAACCTAATAGTATACCTAGCTATAACCCTAGCCCTACAACTAGCCCTAATCATAACCCTAGCTCTTACATTATCCATAGCCCTTTCCTTTTGCCTTAACCTAACACAAAACCTAGAGCAAATCCTAGGCCTAAACCTAGCCCTAAGCCTACCCCTAACCCTAACTCTACCCCTAACCCTAATCCTAACCCTAGCCTTAGTCCTAAACCTAGCATGAAGCCTATCCCTTACCCTAAATATAAACTTAGACCTATGCCTAACTGTAAAACTAACCCTAGCCCTAATGCTAACCTTAATCCTATTCTTAAACCTAGCTCTAAACCACCCATTACCCTAACACTAATTCTAACCCTATTGATAACCCTAGATGTAAGCCAAACCCTAACCCTAACAAAAAAACTAATCCTGGTCCTAACCCTAAACCTAACACTCTCCATAGCCCTTACGCTAGCTCAAACCCTATCCCATACCATAATCCTAAACATAAACATAGCCTTAACCCTAACCCTAAAACTAAATCTAACCCTAACCCTACACCTAAACCTATATGTAACCATATACATTTCCCTAACCCTAATCCTAACCCGAATGATAACCCTGCCATAACCCTAACCCTAACCCTAAACCTACCATAATCCTATCCCTAGACCTAATGCTGAAACTAATCCTCGACCTAGCCCTAGCCTTAACTCTAGCTCAAACCCTTACCCTTACCATAAACATAACCGTAACCCAAATCCTAAACCAAATCCTAGCCCTAATCCTAACCGTAACCATAGCCCAAACCCTAGCTCTAACTCTATCCATTACCCTAACCATAACCCTAAAACTAATTTAACCCTAGCCATAACTCTTACCCTAACTCTATCCCTAGCCCTGATTCTAACCCAAACCCTCAACCTAGCCCTAACCCTTACTCAGTCTCTGACTCTTACCCTTAATTTAACAATAAGATTTACCCTAAGCCTAAGCCTAACCGTAAACCTATCCCTAATCCTAAACTTACCCCTAGACTAAAACCTAGTACTAACCTAACTCATTACCCTAAGCCTAACCATAAACCTCATGATAACCATAGCTGTAACCCCAAACCTATTCTAATCCTAAGCATAAACCTAACCCAAGACCTAACTTTAAATATAATCCTTGCCATAGTATTAACCTTAGCTCAAACCCTAACCATACCCTAAATCTAACCCTAACCCTAGTCCTAACCCTAACCCTAACCTGACATCTAACCCTGTCTATTACCCTAAACCTAATGATAACCCTAGACTTAACCATAATACTAACCCTAACCCTAACCATAACCTTAACCCTAGTCCTAACCTAAACCTAACCCTAGTGTTAGCACTAACCCCAGCTCAAAACCTAAAGCGTACCCTAAACCTTACCCTAAACATAACCCTAGCCCAAACCCTAAACCTCACCCTAACTCTAACCCTAATCCTAACTGTAACCATAGCCCAAACCCTAGCTCTAACTCTATCCATTACACTAACCATTACCCTAAAACTAATGCTAACCCTAGCCCTAAACCTAAACCTAACCCTATCCTAGCCCAGACTGTAAACACAACCCTTGTCCTAGCCCTAACCTAGCTCAATCCCTAACCCTTATACTTAAACTAACCCTAACAATAACCCAAGGCCTAACCGTAATCCTAACCCCAGCCCTAATCCTCACCTTAACACTAGCCCTAACCCTAGCTCAAACCCTACCCATTACCCTAACTCTAAACTTAACCCTAATGATAACACTAGACCTAAAGCTAAACCTACCCTAACCCTAAACATAAACTTAACCCTAGAATTAACAGTGAACCTAACCCTAAATCTAAGCTAGCTCAAACCCTAACCCTAAACCTAAACCTAAACCTAACACTAATCTAAACCAAACCCTATCTTTAACCTGACATCTAAACCTATTACACTAACCCTAATGATAACCCTAGCCCTAACCGTAACACTAATCATGACCATAACCCTAGACCAAACCCTAAATTAACCTTTAACCATAGCCAAAATCCTAGCTCAAACCCTAAACCATATCCTAAACCTAATCCTAAGTGTAACCCTATCCCTAACCCTAACCCTAACTCTAGCCCTAATCCTAACCATTACCCTAGCCCTAACACTAGGTCTAACCCTATAAATTACCCTAATGATAACCATAACCCTAATGCTAACCCTAGGCCTAACCTTAAACCTATCACAAACCCTAACCATGTCCATTACCTTAAACCTTACCTGAATCCTAAACCTAACACTATCCATTACCCTAACCCTAATTATAACCTTAATGCTAATTTGAGCCTTAACCCTAAACTTTAACCTAACTCAAACCCGAAGCTTGACCCTGACCCTAATAATACCCAGCTCTTAATCTGACCTTTTCCCTAAATGTAACATTTTAATTTGATCTGGCTATAAACCTAACCCTAAAAATATCACTAACTATAAACCTAGACCTGACATTAGTCCTGGCCGTAATTCTTACCCTAAACCTAACACAAAACCTAGTCCTAATCCTAGCTTTAAATCTAGCCTCAATCCTAAAACTAACCATAACCATAGCCCTAACCCTAAAGCTAATCATAAAACTAGCGCTAACCCTAACCATAGCACTAAAACAAAACCGAGCAACAGGCCTAACACTAACCTTAACTTAAACCAAACCCTAGCACTACACCTAGATCTAACCCTAGCCCTAATTCGAGTCCTAATCATAACCTTAAAAATAACTGTAAACCTGACACATATCCTGACACTCATCCTAGCTCTAAACACCACCCTAAATTTAAACTGAACCCTAACAGTAACCCTAGCCCTATTTCAAGTCCTAACCCTAATGCTGAAACGAACCCTGACCTGACTGATATCCTAACACTAACCCTTTTAGCTCTAAATATCACCCTAATTTTAAACCTAACCCTAACACTTGACCTACCCCTACCTTTAACCCTAATTGTAACCCTAGTTCTTAATCCTAAATATAGCCATAACTCTAGCCATAGTCCTAAAAAACACCTAGCCCTAGCCCTAAATTAACCATTAACCTAAAGCAAAGACTAACCCTACCCCTAGACCTAACCCTAGTTCTAATTCTGGCCCTAATCATGAACCCAATGCTAACCTGACACTGACACTTACCCTAACACAAACCCTAGCTCTAAACTTCATCCTAACCCAAAACTTAAAACTAACACTAGACATATGTATAACCCTAACCCAAAAAAACTAGCCATAACCATAAGCCTAGCTCTTACATTACCCATAGGCCTAACACTAGTCATAAACCTCACACGAAACCTAGCCCTAATACAAACACTAAACCTAGACCTATGCATAACCTTAACCCTAACCCTAGCACAAATCCTAAACTTAATGCTCGCCCTAGCCCTAACCCTAAATCAAACGCTAACCTTTACTCTAAACATAACCCTAGCTCTAACCCTAACCCTAACCTTATCCCTAATCCTAACTGTAACCATAGCCCAAATCCTAGCTCTAACTTTATCCATTACCTAAAAATAACCCTAACCCTATTGCTAACCATATTCATAACCCTAACCCTAACCCTAATCCTAACCGTAGCCCTGATTCTAAACCTAACCCTCACCCCAGCCCTAATCCTAGCTCAAACCCTAACACTTACCCTAAACCTAACCTTAACACTAGCCTTAGGAGTAACACAAACCCTAGCCCTAATCATAACCTTAACCTAAGCCATAACAGTAGCACTAAACTTATTCTTTACTCTAAACATAAGCCTAAGCCAAATGCTAACCCTTTGCCAACCCTAACCCTATACCTCACACTAACCCTATGCATTACTCTAAACCTAAACTGAACTGTAAACCTAAGTCTATCCATTACACTAACCCTAATTCTAACCCTAATGTTAATATGAGCCCTAACCTTAAACCTTAACCCAAACCAATCTCTAATCCATACTCTGACCCTAATAATAACCTAGCTCTATAACGGAAGCTTCACTAAAACTATCCCTCCCACTGACCCTAGGTCAAAGCCTGACCTTAACACTAAACCGAACCCTAACACTATCCCTACCAGTAAACCTATACCTAAAACTAAACATAACACTAGCACTAGACCTAAACTTAAACCTATCCCTAACACTATCCCTAAACATATCCCTAGACCTGACATTATCCCTGGCCATAATCCTAGCCCTAACCCTAACACAAACCCTAGCCCTAAACCTAGACTTCATCCTAACCTGAACCCTCACCCTAGCCCTATCCCTAAATATAACCCTCAACCTAGCACTGAACCTAGCTATATAACCCCATCCCTTCCCCTAAAACTAACCATAAACCTAGCCCTAACCATAGGCCTAACACTAACAATAATCATAGTGCTAATCCTAGCCCTATTTGAATGCTAAACTTAACCCTACCCCTAACCCTAGCCCTAAGACTACCTCTAACTCACACCCTAGCCCTATTTCTATTTATAACCCTATTCATTACCATAACCCTCAAAAGAGCCCTAAACTTAGCCCTAACCCTTGCCATAGTTCTAAAACTAGATCTAAACAAAACTCTAAATCTAACCCTAATCTTAAGCCTAAACCTTATTCTACAACTAGCTCTAACACTATTGCTAATCCTACAACTAGGTCTAACCTTAGCCCTAGCCCTAAAACAAAACTGAGCCATTGCTCTAAACCTAAATCTCAATGTAAACCAAACCCTAACCCATAACTAGCCATAACCTGAGCTCTAATTCAAGTCCTAGGCCTAAAACTAACCTTCACTCTGACTCATATCCAAACACAAACCCTAGCTCTAAATATCACCCTAACCCTAAAACTAATGCTAACACTAGACCTAGCTGAAACCCTAACCCTAAAACTAACCCTAATCGTAATCCTAGTTCTTACATTAGCCTTAGCCAAACCCTAGCCTCTAACACAAAAATAGTCCTAATCCAAGCCCTAATACTAGATTTAACCCTAACCCTATCCCTAAAACTAGCCCTAAATCTAACCCTAATCCTAGCCCTAACCGTAGCTCTAATCAGATCCATTACCCTAAGCCAAACCCTATCCATAATGCTAACTCTAGTCCTAGTCCTAATCCTTAGCCAACCCCAAACAATAACTCTATTACTAGTCCTAACACTAGCCCTCAATCTCTATCTAACCCTAACCCAAAACCTCACCCTGACAGTCACCCTTATTCTGAACCTAATACTAATTATAGGTCTAAACCTTACCCTAAACTGAAACTGAAACTAGCCCTACCCGTAAACTTATACCTAAACCTAACCTTAACACTACCCTAGACCTAAACCTAATCCTAAATCTAGCTATTATTTTAGCCCTTGACCTAAACAAAAACTTAGTCCTAGCCCTAACACTAACCCTTAACCTAAACTAAACACTAACCCTACCACAAGTCCTAGTTTGGCTTTCACCCTAATCCTAACTTTAACCTGAACACTGGCCCTGACACTAACATTAAACCTAGCTCTAAACCTCACCCTAACCCAAAATCTAAACCTAACAATAAACCTAGCCATAACCCTAACCCTAAAACTAGCTCTAATCAGAACCCTAGATCTTACATTAAATATAGCGCTAACCCTAGGCCTAAAAATAACAAATAATTTAAATAACCCTAAACCTAATTGAGGCCTAAACGTACCCTAAGCATAACCCTCACCCTAACCCTAACCCTAGTCCTAACCCTAACCCTAACCATCACCTTAGTCCTACCCCTAGCTCAAAGACTAACCCTTAGTCTAAACATAACCCTCGCACTATCCCTAACGATAAGTCTAACCATAGCCCTAATCCTAACATTAATTCTACACTTAACATTAGCCTAACCCTAGGCATTACCCTAAATATAACTCTATCCCTAATGATAACCCAATCCATAACCCTAACTGAAAACCTACCCAAATCATAAACCTAACCCTAGACCTATGCCTAAACCTAAACCTTGTCATAGCCTTAACCCTAACTCAAAACCTAACTTTTACCTTAAATCCAACAGCAATCCTAGCCCTAAAACTAAACTTAAACCTAAACCTAATATTAATCATAAAGCTAACCTTACATCTAATCCAATCTATTATCCTAAACCTGATCCTAACCCCAAAGAAAACCCTAGCCCTAATTCTAAACCTAACCCTGACCATAACACTAAACCTAACCCTCTTCCTAGACCTAACCCTAGCTCAAAACCTAACCTTTACCCCAAATCTAACCCTAACCTACCCTAAGCTAGGGTTACTAGCCCTAACCCAAAAACTAACCTAACTCTATCCCTAATCTTAACCTAACCCTAGCCATAACCATAGCTCTAACCCTATATATTATCCTTATGAAAACCCTAATTCTAAAGCTAATCCTAGGCTTAACCATAATCTTTGTGCTAACCCTAAAGCTCTCCATTGCTGTAAACCTAACCCTAAAACTTAACCTAACCCAATCAATTACCCTAACCCTAACCCCAATGCTCATTTGAGCCCTATCCCTGAACCATAACCTAAAACAAACCCTAAAATTGCTCCTGACCCTAAAAATACACCTAGCTCTAAACCTGACCTTTACCCTAAGCCTAACACTTACACAAAACTTAGACAAAAACCAACCCTAAATCTACCCCTAAGTGTAACACTAGACCTGACATTAGCCCTAGCCCTAATTCTAGACCTAACCCTACAACAAATCCTAGCCCTCATCCTAGCCCTTAATCTAGCCTTAGTCACAACCCTAACCCTATCCCTATCCCTATCCCTAATTCTAACCCTCACCCTACCTCTAAACCTAGCTATAACACAATACCTTATTCTAAAATTAACTATAACCCTAGCCCTAACACTAGGCCTAAGCTGAACACTAACCCTAGCCCTAATCCTAGCCCTAACTTAGCCCTATCCCTAAAACTAACCAAAACCCTAGGCCTAAGACTAACTCTAACTCTCACCCTAGTCCTACCCTAGTTCTAACCCTATTGTTACCACAACCATAACCCTAGCCCTAACCCTTGCCCTATAGTTAGACCTAGCCCTAATCCTAGATCTAACACTAAATCAAATTCTAACCCTAACCCAAAGCCTCAGCCTAACACTAAAACTAGCCCTAACCCTAATGCTAATCTTATTATTAGTCCAAACCCTAAATCTAGGACTAAAAACAAACTGAGCAACAGCCCTAACCCTAAACCTTAACTTAAACCAAACCTTAACACTACACCTAGACGTAACCCTAGCCCTAATACAAGTCCTAACCCTAACTTTAAAACTTACCCTGACCCTGACTCATATCCTAACACTTATCCTAGCTCTAAAGTCCACCCTAAATTTAAAGCAAATCCCAACATTAACTCTAGCCCTAATTCAAGTCATAACCCTAACGTTAAAGATAACCCTGACCCTGACTGATATCCTAACAGTCACCATCGCTCTAAACACAGCCCTCACCTTAAACCGAACACTAACAGTAACCCTAGCCCTTATTTGAGTCCTAACCCTAACCCTAAAACTAACCCTGATGCTGAATCATATCCTAATAATAATCCTAGCTCTAAATATTGCCCTAACCTTAAACCTAAACCTAACACTAGACCCACCCCTAACCCTAACCCTAAAACTAACCCTAAATGTAATCCTGGCTTTTACATTAGCCAATGCCCAAATCTAGCCCTAACATTAACACAAAAAACTAGCTCTAATCTGAGCTCTAAACATATATTTAATCCTAACCCTAACCCTAACTCTAACTCTAGCATTAACCCTAGCTCTAAGACTCTCCCTTAACTTAAGAAAAACCCTAACCCTAATGGTAACCCAAGACCTATCTCTAATCCTTAGGCTAACCAAAACCCTAACCCTATTAATCGTCCTAACCCTAGCCCTCATTCTAGCTCTGACCCTATCCCAAACCCTATCAATAACCCTGACCCTTATTCTGACCCTAACACAAAACCTAGGTCTAAAACTGAACCTAAACCTAGAACAAACCCTAACCCTAGCCCTAGACCTAAACCAAATCCTAAATCTAGCCTTAACTCTAGCCCTAGACCTAAACATAAACCTAGCTCTAGCCCTAACAATAATCCTTAACCTCACTCAAACACTAACCCTAAACCTAGACCTAAACATAATCCTAATTCTGGCTGTAACCATAACACTAACTCTAACCCAAACACTGACCCTGCCTTTAGAGTAAATTTATCTGTAAATCTGACCCTATCCCAAAATCTAAACCTAACACTAGACCTAGCCATAACCCTAACCCTATCACTAGCCCTCAAAATAAATCTAGCTCTTACATTACCCATAGCCCTAACACTAGGCCTAAACCCATAACACAAAACCTAAAGCTAATCCTAGGCCTAAATCAAGCCTTAAGCATAACCATAACCCAAACCCTAGCCCTAACCCTAACCTAACCCACGCCTTAGTCCTAATCCTAGCTCCAAGCCTAAATATTACTCTAAACATAAACCTACATCTATCCCTCAATCTAACCCTAACCCTACCCTAATCCTAACCTTAACCCTAGCCCAAAACCTAGCTCTCAACCTACGCATTACTCTAAACCTAAACCTAAACTTATTGATAATCCTAGGCTTAATGTTAAACCTAAACCTAACTGGAAAACTAACTATAGACCTAACTTTAAACCTCACATTTGCATAGACCTAATCTAACCTAACTCAAAACCTAACCCTTACTATAAACCTAAACATAACCATAGCCCTATCTCTAAGCCTAAACCTCAGTCTAACATTAAACATAGCCCTTAATCTACATCTAATCATATACATTACCCTAACCCTAACCCGATCCCTAATGATGTCACTAGCACTAATCCTAACCCTAACCCTATGAGTACTATAATCTTATCCCTAGAAGTAACCCTAAACCTAACCCTCTCCCTGGCCATAACCCTAGCTCAAAACCTAACTCTTTTGCTAAACATAAACCTAAGCCTAACCCTAGTTTTAACCCTAACCCTAATTCATGACCTATTCCTAACCATAAACCTAGCCCTAAACTTAGATCTAATTCTATCCATTATACTAAACATAACCCTTACCCTAATGCGAACCCTAGGCCTAACCTTAACCCTATCACTAACCCTAACCCTAAAATTACACTAAACCTAATGTAAACTCTAAACCAAACCCTATTATTACCCTAACCCATATACTAGTGCTAATTCAAGCCCTAACCCTAAACCCTAACCTCAAACAAACTGTAACACTGAATCTGACCCTAATAAATCTCCAAACTCTAAAGCTGACTTTTACACTAAACCTAACCTTTAAACTAGACCTAGCCATAACCCTAATTCTAAAACTATCCCCAACCGTAAGCTTAGACTTGACATTAGCCATAGCCCTAATCCTAGCCCTAAACCTAATACAAGCCCAGCCCTTATCCTAGCCCTAAACCCAGCCTTAATCCTATCACTAAACCTAACTTTAGGCCTAAACCCAAAACTAACCCTAGACCTAATCTCAGCACTAATTTAGTCCTATTCCTAACCCTAGCACTAACCCTAGCCCTAAGACTAAATCTAACTCTTACCCTAGCTTTATCCCTAGTTCTAACCCCATCCCTTACCGGAACCCTAATCCTAGCCCTAACCCTAGCCTTAACCCTACCTCTATCATTAGTTCTAGCCCTAACCTAGATCTAATTTTAACTCTAAATCAAACCCTAACCCTACGTCTAACCCTAACCCTAACCCTAAATCTAAATCTAACGTTAACACTAGTCCTAAAACAAAACCGAGCCATAGCCTTAACCCTAACACTTAACCTAAACCAAACCCTAACCCTAAACCTAACCATAGCTTTAATCCTAGTTTTAATCTGAAAACTACAACACTGACCATGACTCTGACCATAATACTAACCCTAGTCTAAACATCACCCTAACCCTAACCCTAAACTTAACACTAGATCTACCACTAACCCTAACCCTAAATTTAACCCTAATTTTCACCCTGGTACTTACATGAGCCTTACCCCAAACCCTACCATTATGTTAACCCTAAACCACGCCCAAATCCAAGCCCTAAACCGAGTTTTAACCGTAAACCTAATCCTAAACCTAGCCCTAATAAAAATCATAACCCTAGCCCTAACCCTATCTCTAACTCTATTCATTGACATAACCACAACCCTAGGAGTAAACCTAACCCTATCCCTAATTCTAAACCTATGCATTATTCTAAATCAAACCTAAACCCTAAACCTCACCTATCGTTTCACTAACACTAACCATAACACTAATTCAAGCCCTAACTCAAAACCTTAACCTATCCCAAACTTCTAACCCAGAACTTGACCCTAATAATACCCCTAAACCTGACCCTAACCCTAAACCTAACCTTTACATTACATGTAGCCATAAATCTAACCCTAAAATTATCTTTAACCATAAACCTAGATCTGATATTAGCTCTAGTTCTAATCCTAGCCCTAACACTAAAATAAACCATAGCCCTCATCCTAGCCCGAAACCTAGCCTTAATCATAATCCTAACCCTAACCATAGCCCTAACCCTAATTCTAACCCTCACCCTATCTCTAAACCTAGCTATAATGCCATTCCTTATCATAAACTTAACCGTAACCATAACCCTAACACTAGGCCTAAGGTGAACACTAACCCTAGCCCTAATTCTAGCCCTAATTTAACCCTATCCCTAACCCTAACCTTAACCCTAGCCCTAAGACTAACTCTAACTCTCAAAGTAGCCCTATCCCTACTTCTAACCCTATCCATTACTGTAATCCTAACCCTAGCCCTATCCCTAGCCCTAAACCTAGCCATAACCATTGTCTAATCTTTATTCCTAATCGTAACCCTGGATCTAACCCTAACTCTAAATCTAACCCTAAACCTAAGCCTAAGCCTAACATTTACACTAGCCCTAGCCCTAACACTAATCATAAAACTAGCCCTAATCCTAACCTTTACAGTAGAACAAACCCAAGCAATAGCCCTAACCCTAAACCTTAACCTAAACCAAACATTAACACTACACCTAGTCCTAACCCTAGCCTTAATTCGAGACCTAATCTTAACCTTAATACTAACCCTAACTCTGACTCATATCCCAACACTCCCCCTAGCTCTAAACACCACACTAACCCTAAATCAAACCCTTACAATAACCCTAGCCTTAATTTGAGTCCTAACCCTAACACTAAAAGTAAACCTGACCCTGACTGTTAACCTACCTCTAACACAGCTCTAAATTTCACCCTAACCTTAAACCTAATCATAGCACTAGAGGTTTATCCCCTAACCATCACCCTAAAACTAACCCTAAAAACCATAGTTCTTACATTAGTCATTGCTCGAACCCTAGACTTAACCCTAACAAAAAACTAGCCCCTAATCCGATCCCTAAACCTAGCTTTAATCCGAACCCTAGCCCTAATCCTATCTCTAACCCTATCACTTACCCTATGCCAAACGCTAAACCTAATGTTAATCCTAATTGTAATCCTAACCCTAATCCTTAACCTAACCCAAACCCTAAACCTAGTCCTCATTCTAGCTCTAACCATAAACCAAACCCTAATCCTAACCCTGACCCTTATTCTGACCCTAACACTAATCATAGGTCTAACCCTAAACCAAATCCTAACACTAGCCCTGCTGGTAACCTTATACCTAAACCTAACCCTAACACTAGCCCTAGACCTAAACCTAATCCTAATCTTTCCATAACACTAGCCCTAGACCTAAAGAAAAACGTAGCTTTAGTCCTAATAGTAACCCTTAGCCTAAAGCCAAAAACTAACCTTTCCCCTAACCTTAACCCTGGTCCTAGTTCTGGCTTTCACATTAACCATAATCCTAAACCAAATGCTGACCCTGACACTAACACTAACCCTAGCTCTAAACATCACCCTAACCCTAAACCTAACCCTAAAACTATACTTAGCTCTAACATTAACCCTAAAACTTGCCCTAATCATAACAAAGTTCTTACATTTAACATAGCCCTAACCTATTGCAAAACCTAGCCCTAACCCAGGCCCTATCCTAGCTTTAACCCTAAAGTTAACCATAACCCTACACTTAGCCCTAACCCTAAACCTAGGCCTAACCCTAGAACTAATCCTAAGCAAAACACTAGCCATATCACTAGCTCTAACCCTATCTATTCCCCTAATAATAACCATAATACTTCTTAGAACCCTAGGCCAAACCCTAATCCTATTTTTTTTTTAATTTTTTATTGTTGGCTGTTCAAAACATTACATAGTTCTTGATATATCATATTTCACAATTTGATTTAACTCTAACCCTATCCATTACCCTACACCTAACCTGAACTCTAAACCTGAAACTCTCATTAACCTATTCCTAACCATAATGATAACTGGAGCCTTAACCCTAAACCTTAATCTAATAAAAATCCTAATCCTGACCCTGACCTAATAATACCCATAGCTCTAATCCTGACCCTAACAAGAAACCTGTCCCTTACAATAGACCTAGCTATAAACCTAACACAAAAACTCTCCCTAACTGTAACCCTAGACCTGACATTAGCCCTATCTCTAATCCTAATCCTAATCTTAACACAACACTTAGCCCACATCCTAGACATAAACCTCACCTTAATCATAAACCTATCCCTAACCATAACCTTAAGTCTAATCCTCATCCTAGCCCTAAAAGTGGCTATAATCCCATCCCTTAACCTAAACCTAACCCTAATCCTAACCCTAACACTAACCCTAGCCCTAAATCTAGGCCTAGCACTAACACTAACCCTAGTCCTAATCCCAGTCCTAATTTAGCTCTATCCCTAACCCAAACCTAACCCTCACCCTAAGACTAACTCAAAATCTCTCCCTAGCCTTATACCTAGTTCTAAACCTATCCCTTAGCATCACCGTATACCTAGCCCTAAACTTAGCCCTAATCCTAGCCCTATCCTCACCCCTAGCTCAAAGCCTAGATCTAAACCTAACTCTAAAAATAACCCTAAGCCTTATCCTAAACCTCACACTAACACTAGCCCTAATCCTAACAAAATTTGCAAGATAGATTCCATCTATTACCCATGAATGGTGTTTTGTGAGGTAGCTGGTTCTGGAGTGACCTTGTGCTGTGTCCAGAGCTCCATCTGTTGACTCTCAAACTAAGCCTCTGTGTTCTGTACTTCCTTTCATCTGCACAGAGAGCACCCATGCGGCTGACACTGCTGTCTGTGCCCAGAGAAACTGCACAGCCGAGCCTTCCATCTGAGCTGAGAGCACCCATGTGACACATGTTTTCTTAAAATTTCCATGATACTGGGCACGATTCGCCTTACTATGCTTCACAGGTTCGGGCATTCTCGGTTCAATGGTTCGCTGTCAGGAACAGTCTGTATTTTAAGGTTTCCTTTCATTATGGCTTATTGATATGAATGAAAATTGAGTTGGAAATCAAACAGGGTTGGCAGGAGGTGCTTGAAACTTCACAAAATCAGTTCTCAATGGGCACTCTCTGGTTTCTTTCTTTTGAAGGTAGGCCAAAGATGAAGCATGCAAAAGAAACTGTATCCGAGAGCCTTTAAGAAGAAAACAGAAACATGTATGTACTGAAATAAGTCTCCCATCAATTTGATCAGATTTCTTTGGTTCTGTGTAGTATTTATCTTTTAGCTTGCTCCACTAGGCTCCCCAAGGTTGGCACTTCTAGTATCAATGGTTCTCTAAACAGGTAAGTGTTAGTGTTACAGTTAGGGTTAGGGCTAGGTTTAGAGCTAGTGTTAGAGTTAGAGTTTATTTTGTTCAAATTTCTTTGATACTGGGAAGATTTATCTTTTACCTTGCCTTCTATGTGCCCCAGTTTGGGGCCTTCTCTGTTCAATAGTTCGCTGTTGGGAATAGTTTGTTTTTAATGTCTCACTTCATTTTGACCTCTATGGGTAAATGAAAATGGAGCTGGAAATCAGAGGGTTGGTGCTAGCTCGTTGAAACTTCACATACTCTATCAGTTGTCCGTGGGAACTCTCTGGTTTCTTCCTCGTAAAAGTTGCCATAAGCTGAAGCATGCAAAACAACTTTATCCAACAGCAATTTAGGAGAAAACAGGGCAATATGCATGTACTGAAATACCTCCCCCAATTATTTGGTCAGATTTCTATGATATTGTGCAGGATTCATCTTTAAGCTTGACCCACTAATGTTTTGAACAACCAATTAAAAAAAAATAAACTTTTATGATCAAAGGTTCCCTTAACAGGTTAGGCTTAGGGTTATGGTTAGTGTTAGGGCAAGTTTTAGAACTAGTGTTAGGGTTAGAGTTAGTTCTTATCAACGTTTTGGATACTAGGCAGGATTTGTCTTTTTTCCTATTCTTAGTATGCTCCCCATGTTTGGGCTTCATAGGTAAAAGGGTTTGCTCTCAGGAGCAGTTTTAATTTTCATGTTTCAATTCATTTTGCCCTATAGTGGTGAATGGAAATGGAGCTGATCTCAAACAGGGTTTGTGCTAGCTGCTTGAAACTTCACACACTCAATCAGTTCTCAGTGCACATTCTCTCATTTGTTTCTTGTGGTAGTAGCCAAAAGCTGACTTAAAAAGAAAAGCTTTATCTGTGAGCACTTTACGAGCAAGCTTCAATTTTTTTTTTGCATGGATTACTTTGATATTGTACAGGATTCATCCTTTTCCTAGTCTTAGTAGGATCCCCAAGTTTGGGTTTTCAAGGTTTGCCAGTTCACTGTCAGGAAAAGTTGGAATTTTTAGGTTTCACTTTATTATAGCCTATAGACGTGAATGAAAATGGAGCTGGAAATCAAACAGAGTTACTACTAAATGCATGAAACTTTACAAACTCAATCAGCTCTCTGTGGGAACTCTCTGGTTGTTCTTCGTGAAAATACCTTAAACTGAAGCATGAAAAAATAATTTATCCCAAGAGCACATTAGGAGAAAACAGGGAAATATGCACTTAATGAAATACCTCCCCAAATTATTTGGTCAGATTTCTTTGATACTGCACAGGATTCATCTCTTAGCTTGCCCCACTGGACTCCTTTATTTGGGGACTACTATGATCGATGGTTTTCTAAACAGGTTAGGTTAGATTTAGTATTAGGTTAGGGCAAGGTTTGAATATAGTGTTTTGTTAAATTTAGTTTTTTTCAAAAATCTTTGATACTGGGCACAATTCAACTTTTACCTAGCATTACTATATTTTCTATGTTTGGGCCTCTTGGGTCAAGGGTTTGCTCTCCTGAACAGTTTGTATTTTAAGTTTTGGTTTCATTTTTACCTATGCATGTAAATGGAAATGGAGCTGGAAATCCAACAGGGTTGGTGCTAGCTACTTCAAACCTCACACACTCAGTTTTCTATGGGCATTATCTGTTTTTTTTCCTTGTAAAAGTAGCCCTAAGCTGAAGCATGCAAAGCAACTTTATGTGAGAGCACTTTAGAATAAAACAGGGAAATAGGCATGTACTGAAGTACCTCCCCAATTATTTGGTCAGATTTCTTTGATATTGTGAAAGATTCATCTGTTAGCCTACCCAACTTGGCTCCCCAATGTGGGACTTCTAGGAACAAAAGGACTCTAAACAGGTTAAGGTTACTGTTAGGGTTAGTGCTAGGACTAGCATTAGACCTAGTGTTAAGGTAAGAGTTAGTTTTGTTTTCAAATTTTTCTATGACACTGTGCAGGATTCATCTTTTTCCTATTTTGACTATACTCCAAATGTTTGGGCCTCCTAGGTAAAAGGTTTTGCCTTCCGGAACAGTTTCAATTTTCATGTTTCTCTTCCTTTTTCCCTATAGGGGAGAATGTAAATGAAGCTGGTAATCGAAAATGGTTTGGGCTAGCTGGTTGAAACTTCACACACTCCATCAATTTTCAGTAAGCATAATATGGTGTTTGCAATGGAAGTAGCCCTAAGATGAAGTAGAAAGTAACAGCTTTATCTCTGAGTGCTTTAGGAGCAAGCAGAATACCCGTGTCCTGAGCTTCAATTTTTTTTTTTTGGTTGGATTAATTTGATACTGTAGAGGATTTATCCTTGACCTAGCCTTAGTAGGCTGCCCAAGTTTGGGCCTTCAGGTACAATGGTTCAGTGTCAGGAACAGTTTGAATTTGTAGGTTTCACTTCATTATGGCCTATAGGTGTGAATGCAATGGAGCTGGAAATCAAACATTGTTGGTGCTAGCTGCATGAAGCTTCACACACTCAATCACCTCTCTGTGGGCACTGTTTTTTTTTTTTTTTTGTGAAAGTACCTTAAGCTGAAGCATGAAAAACAATTTATCCATGAGCACTTTAAGAAAAAAACAGAGAAATATGAATGTACTGAAATATCTCCCCCAATTTTAAATCAAATCTCTTTTATACTGCACAATATTCATCTGTTAAGTTGCACTGCTAGGCTCCCCAATTTGGAACTTCTATGATCATAGGTACTCTAAACAGGTTAGAATTAGGTTAGGATTGGGTTACATCTAGTGTTAGAGTTACAGTGAATTTTGTTCAAATTCTTTTGATACTTGGCGTAATTCGTCTTTTACCTAGCCTTACTATTTTCCCCAGGTTTGGGCCTTATCCCTGTCCAGATCAGTTTGTATTTTAAGGTTTCCTTCATTTTAACCTATACGGGTAAATGGAAATGGAACTTGAAATCAAACAGGGTTGGTCCTCACTGCTTAAAACTGCACATACTCAATCAGTTCTATGTGGGCACTCTGATTTCTTCCTTGTGAACTTTTCCCAAAGCTGAAGCATGTAAAAACATCTTTATCTGAAAGTACTGTAGGAGACAACAGGGAAATATACATGTACTGAACTACCTCCCCAAATTACTTGGTCAGATTTCTTTGATACGGCACAAGATTCATCTGTTAGGTTGCCCCACTAGGCTCCCTTAGTTTGGAAATTCTATGAAAAAAGGTTCTCTAAACAGATTAGGGTTAGGTTTATGGTTATGGTAAGGGCTAGGTTTAAACCTAGTGCTAGGGTTAGAGTCAGTTTTTTTTCATATATCTTTGATACTGGGCAGGATTCCTCTTTTACTTAGCCTCACAATGTTCCCTGGTTTGGACCTTCTTGGTTCAATCATTTGCTATCAGGAACAGTTTGTATTTTAAGGTTTCACTTTTTTTGAACCATTTTGTTGAAGAGAAATGGAGCACGAAATCAAACAGGGTTGTTGCTAGCTGCTTGAAACTTCACACACTCAATCAGTTCTCTGTGGGCACTCTCTGGTTTGTTCCTTGTGAAATTAGTTATAAGCTGAAGCATGCAATACAAATTTATCTGAGAACACTTTAGGAGAAAACAGGGAAATATGCATGTACTGAAATAGCTCCCTCATTTTTTTTGTCAGATTTCTTTGAAACTGCCCATGATTCATCTGTAAGCTTGCCCCCCTAAACTCCCCAATTTTGAAACTTCTATGATCAAAGTTTCTATAAACATATTAGGTTTAGGGTTAGACTTAGTGTTAGGACTAGGTTTAGACCAGGTGTTAGGGTTAGAGTTAGGGTTTTTTTTGTTGTTTTGTTTTGTTTTAATTTCTATGATACTGGCAGGATTCGCTTTTTTCCTATTTTGACTATACTCCAAATGTTTGGGCCTCCTATGTAAAAGGGTTTTATCTCAGGAACAGTTTCAATTTTCATGTTTCTCTTCTTTTTGCCCTATAGGGGTGAATGGAAATGAAGCTGGAAATCAAACAGGGTTTGTGCTAGCTGCTTGAAACTTCACATACTCAATCAGTTCTCAGTGAACATTCTCTGATTTGTTTCCTGTGAAGTATCCCTTAGCTGAAGTAGAAAGAAACAGCTTTATCTCTGAGTGCTTTAGGAGCAAGCGAAATACACATGTACTGAAAGAGTTCTGAATTATTTTGGTCAGATTACTTTGATACTTTACAGGATTCACCTTTGACCAACCTTAGTAGGCTTCTCATGTTTTGGGCCTTCAAGGTTCAATGGTTCAATGTCAGGAACAGTTTGAATTTTTAGTTTTCACTACATTATGGCCTATAGGTGTGAATGGAAATGGAGCTGGCAATCAAACAGGGTTGTTGCTAGCTGCATGAAACTTCACAGACTCAATCACTTCGCTGTGGGCATGCTCTGGTTTCTTCCTTGTGAAAGTACCTTAAGCTGAAGCATGAAAAAACAATTTATCCAAGAGCACTTTAGGAGAATACAGGGGAAATAGGCATGTACTAAAACACCTTCCCCAATTATTGGTCAAAATTTTTGATACTGGGCAGGATTCATATGTTACCTTGCCCTACTAGGCACCCCACGTTTGGGAATTTTATGATCAAGCTCTATAAACAGGAAAAGCTTAGTTTTAGGATTAGGGTTAGGGCTAGGTTTAGAACTAATATTCGGGTTAGTTTTGTTCAAATTTCTTTGATACCGGTCAGGATTCATCTTTTACCTAGCATTACCATGTTTCCCAGGTTGGGCCTTCTCAGTTCAAGGTTTGCTGTCAGGAATAGTTTGTGTTTTAAGGTTTCACTTCATCTTGACTTCTATGGGTTAGGATTAGTGTTAGGGCTATGGCTCGGTTTTGTTTTAGGGCTAGGGCTAGGGTTAGGGCTAGATTTTGAATTAGTGTTAGGATTAGGGCTAGTGTTAGGATGAGGTGTAGGCTTAGGTTTAGGGCTAGATTTAGAGTTAGGTTTAGATCCAGGTTTAGGGTTAGGGCTAGATTTTGAATTAGTGTTAGGATTAGGGCTAGTGTTAGGATGAGGTGTAGGCTTAGGTTTAGGGCTAGATTTAGAGTTAGGTTTAGATCCAGGTTTAGGGTTAGGGCTAGGGTTAGTGTTACAGTAAGGGATAGGTTTAGAACTAGGGAAATGGCTAGGATGAGAGTTAGGTATAGATTTAGGACTAGACTTAGTGTTAGGGTTAGGGTTAGGACTAAAATAGGGCTAGGATTAGGGCTAAGGTTAGTGTTAGGGATAGGCCCAGGGGTAGGGCTGGGTTTGTGATTAACATTGGGGTTAGGATTAAGTTTAGGGTAACGGATGGGGTTATACCTAGCTTTAGGGCTAGGGTGAGGGTTAGAATTAGGGCTAGGGCTAGGGTTAGTGTTTAGGTTAGGATTAAGGCTAAGTTTAGGGCTAGGGTTTCTTTTAGGTTCAGTGCTAGAATTAGGCTAGGGCTAATGTCAAGTCTAGAATTATGATTAAGGATAGTTTTAGGGTTAGTTTATTGCTAGGTTTAGTGTCAGAGCTATGTTTAGGGTAAGGGTCAGGTTTAGAGTTAGGGGTATTATTATGGTTAGGGTCAGAGTTAATATTTGGTTTAGGTCAAAGTTTAGGTTTAGGGCTTGAATTAATGTTAGGTTTAGGCTTAGGGTTAGGGTGATGGATAGGGTTAGGTTTAGGTTTCAGATAAGGTTTAGGGTAATGGATGGGTTAGGTTCAGCAATAGGGTTAAGGTTAGCATTAAGTTAGTTTTATGTTTAGTATAATGGATAGATTTAGAGCTAGGGTTAGGGCTAGGTTATGGTTTAGATTAAGTCTAAACTTAGAGTTAGGTTTAAGGATAGGGCTAGGGTTTGGTTTATGGTAAGTCTTAGGTTTAGGGCTAGGTTTATGGTTAGGTTAGGGTAAGGGTTGGTGTTTGAGCTAGGGTAATGGCTTGGGCAAGGGTTAGCTTTAAGTTCAGGTCTAGTGATGTTTATGGTTAGGGTTTTGTTTAGGGTTTGGGTTATGGCTAGAGTTTTCATTACAGTTAGGGATAGTTTTAGGTTAATGGATAATGTTAGATTTAGGGTTAGGGTTATGGTTAGGGTTAGGTTATGATTTAGGGCTATTCTTACGATTAGGTTCAGTGTAAGGCTTAATGTTTCTGCTAGGGTTAGGGCTATTGTGAGGTTTAGATTTATGGTTAGGTCTTGGGATCGTTTATGTTTAGGGTTAGGTTTAGTGTTAGGGATAGGGTTATAATTAGGGTTAGGGTAATTGACAGGTTTAGAACTAAAGTTTGAGCTAGGATTAAGGTTAGGATAAGAGCTAGGTTTAGGGTTATGGTTTAGGATAGGGCTAGGCTAATGTTTAGGGTAAGGGTTTGGCTTTGAGCTAGGTTTAGGTCTAAGGCAAGTGTTAGTGTTAGGGCTAGGGTTAGGTTAGGGTTATACTTAGGGCTAAGTTTAGGCCTAGGATTATGGCTAGGTTTTGTATTAGGTTTAGGGTAGGGTGAGGACTATGGTTAGGGTTACGGCTAATGTTATGGTTAAGATTAGGGTTAAATTAGGGTTAGGGTTAGGGCTAGGGTTATGTTTAGGGCTAGTATTGGGGTTAGGGTTATGGCTAGGTCTAGTATTAGGACTAGGTTTTGGGTTAGGGTCCGGTTTAGAGATAGGTTAATGTTAGGGTCAGGGTCAGTGTTCTGATAGGATTAGGGTTAGGGTTAGAGCCAGATTAGGACCAGTGTTAGGTCTAGGGGTAGGGTAAGTGTTTATTTTAGGTTAAGGGTTATTGTTAGGGCTAGAGCTAGGGTTTTTGTTTAGGTCTAGAGCTAGAATTATAGCTATATTTAGGATTAGTTTTGGGTCTAGATCTAGTGTTATGGTCAGGTATAGGAATAGGCTTACCGGTAGGGCTAGTGTTAGGGTTTGATTTAGGGTTAGGGTCAGATTTAGACCTAGAGTTACTCTTAGGATCAGAATAAGGATCAGGGTTAGGGTTGGAACTAGAATGAGGGCTAGGGTTAGGACTACTAATACTGTTAGTGTTTAAGTTAGGCTAAGGATCAGGGTTAGGACTAGGGTTAGCATTTGATTTAGGGTTTGTCCTAGGGTAAGGGATAAGGTTAGAGCTAGGGATAGGGCTCAGGTTAGGGTTAGGGATACGGGTAGTTAGGGTTTAGATTAGGGTCTAAGCTAGGGTTAGAACTAGAATTAGGGGTAGGATTTGTGTTAGGGTTAGGGCTAGGTTTATGACAATGACTAATGTATGAACTAGGGTTATGATTAGGGCCAGTTTTAGGGTTAGGGTTAAGGCTAGTTCTGGTGTTAGGGTTAATTTAGATGTTTAGAGCTAGGATTAGTGTTAGGATCAGTGTCAGGGTCAGGGCTATTTTTAGAGTTAGGGTTAGGGCTAGGTGTAGGTTTATGGTTTGGTTTAGGTTAAGGGTTATGGTTAGGCATATGGCTTTGTTTTGTTTTAAGGCTAGAGCTAGGGGTAAGGCAAGTTTTAGAGTTAGCATTATTGTTAGGGCTAGTGTTATGTTTGGTTTAGGATTATAGTTATGGTTAAATTTAGAATTAGGTTTAAATTTAGAGTTAGGTTTAGATCCAGGGTTGGGCTAGGGCTAAGGATAGAACTAGGGCTAGGCTAGGGTAATCGTTAGAGTTAGTCTTAAGGGTAAGTTTAGGGTTAGGATAGGACTAAATTAGGGTTAGTGCTAGGCTTAGTGTTAGGGTTAGGACTAGGGTTAGGATAAGGGTTATGGTTATGTTTAAGATTATGTTTAGATTTAGGGTTATGGTTAGGTTTAGGGTAAGCGATGAGGTTATATGTAAGTTTAGGGCTAAGGTTAGAATTAGAGTTAAACCTCGGGTTATGGTTCGGGTTAGGATTAAGGCTAGGTTTAGGGCTAGGATTAGGGCTAGGGCTAATTTCAGGTCCAGCTTTACAGTTAAAGATAGTTTAGGGTTAGGTTAGATGTAGTGTAAAGGTTAGGTTTAGGGTTAGGGTCAGGTTTAGAGCTAAGGGTATTGTTTGGGGTAGGGTCGTGATTAGTGTTTGGGATAGGTTAAGGTTTAAATTTAGGGCTCAAATTAGCATAGGTTTAGGGTTAGGGTAATGATATAGTTAAGTTTAGGTTTCATTTTAGGTTTAGGGTAATGGATAGTGTTAGGATTAGTGATATGGTAAGGTTTAACCCTAAGGTTAGTATTAGCATTAGGATTATGATTAGGGTAATGGATAGGGTTAGAGCTAGGATTAGAGCTAAGTTTATAGTTATTCTTAGTGCTAGGTTTAGCATTACGGTTAGGGTTAGCATTAAAGCTCGGATTAGGTCTCAGATTAGGCTAGGTTTTGGGTTAAGTTAGGGCTAGGGTTAGGGTTATGGCTAATGTAAGTACTAGGGTTCCAATTAGGGCTAGTTTTAGGGTTAGGGTTAGGGTTAGGGCTAGGTCTAGTGTTATGTTTAGGGTTATGTTTAGGGTGATGTTTAAAGCTAGGGTTAGTGTTAGCATCAAAATCTGGGTTAGAGCTAGTTTTAGGGTTCTTCTTAAAACTAGAGTTAGGACTAGGGTTAGGTCTAGGTGTCAGGTTAGGATTTGGTTTGGGTTAAGGGTTAGGGTTAGCGATATGGCTCGGTTTTGTATCGGGGCTAGGCCTAGAGTTAGGGCTATTTTTAGGAGTAGCATTATGTTAGGGTTAGGGTTAGTGTTAGGTTTAGGCTTAGGCTTTGCATTAGAGTTAGATTTAGAGTTAAGTTTAGATCCAAGGTTAGGGCTAGGGCTAAGGAAATGGCTAGGGTTAGGCCTAGGATTAGAGCAAGGTTTAGAATTCCAGTAAGGGATAGGGTTAGAGCTATTTTTAGGGCTAGGGAGAGAGTTAGTCTTAGTTTTAGGGCTAGGGTTAGGGTTAGGGTTAGGGATAGGGCTAAGTTAGGTCTAAGAATAGGGATAGGATTGGTTTTAAGTTAGGCCTAGGTTTAAAGATAGGGTTATGATTAAGGCTATGTCTAATGCTAATATGTGCTAGCATTTGTGTTTATGTATGGGCTAGGATTATATCTAGGGCTAATGTCAAGTCTAGGGTTATGTTTATGGATATGTTATGGTTAGGTTTTTGCTAGATCTAATGTAAGGTTTAGGTTTAGGGTAAAGGTTAGGTTAGAGGTATGTGAATTATTAGGGTCAGAGTCATGGTTAGGGTTTCTTTTAGGTTTGAGTTTAGGGTTAGGACTCAAATTAGCATTAGGATTACAGTTAGGGTAATGATAGGGTTAGATTTAGAGTTCAGGTTAGGTTTAAGGTAATTGATAGGGTTGGGGTTAGTGATAGGTTTAGGGTTAGGCCTAGGGTTAGCATTAGGGAAAGAGTTATGTTTAGGGTAATGGTTAGAGTTAGAGTTAAGTTTAAGTCTAGGGTTATGGTTAGGATTAGGTCTTGAGATAGGTTTAGGCCTAGAATTAGCATTAGGGTATTGGTTATGATTAGGGTAATGGGTACAGTTAGAGCTAAGTTTATAGCCAGATTTATGGTTAGGATTAGGTCTTGAGTTAGTGTTAGGGTATGGGTTAGAACTACTGTTAGAGTTTTTGTTATGTTTAGTGTAAGAGTTAGGTTCTGAGCTATGATTAGGTTTAGAGCAAGGGTTATGTTTAGGAATAGGATTACGGTGGGTTTAGGGTTAGGGTTAGGGAAATGTTAATAATTAAGTTTAGGGTTAGGGTTAGTGTAATAAATACAGTTAGATGTAGGTTTAGGGTTACGGACAGGGCTAGATTTAAGTTTAAGGATAGGGTTAGGTCTGTGGTTATGTTTAGGTTTATGGTAAGGGTTAGGGTTTGATCTATGGTTAGGACTATAGTGAGTATTAGTTTAGGGTTAGTTCTAGGGTTAGTTTTCTTTTTAGGGTTAGGATTATGGTTAGGGTTAAGGCTAGGGTTACAATTAAGATTAGGGTTAGGGTAATGGGTAGGTTTAGAGCTAGGGTTAGGGCTAGGGTTAAGGTTAGGATTAGGACTAGGTTTAGGGTTACATTCAGGGATATTTCTAGGTTTATGTTTACAGTAAATGTTAGATTTTGAGATAGGGTTAGGACTAAGGTGAGGGTTAGGTTTGGGTTAGGGCTATGGTTAGGGTTAGGGTTATGCTTAGGGCTAGGTTAAGGCCTAGGATTAGCTCTATGTTTTGCATTAGCTTTAGGCCTAGGCTTAAAGCTGTGGGTAACATGAGAGCTAGAATTATGATTAGGGATAGTTTTAGGGTTAGGGTTATGCCAAGATCTAGTGTTAGGTTTAGATTTTCAGTTAGTGTCAGGTTTAGAAGTAGGTTTACTGTTAAAGGCAGAGTCAGTGTTTGTGTTAGAATTCAAGTTAGGGTTACAGCCAGAATTAGGAGTAGGTTTAGGTCTAGGGATAGGGTTATTGTTTGTGTTAGAATAAGGGTTATTGTTAGGCCTAGGACTAGGTTTTTGTTTAGGTCTAAAGCAAGATATAAGGCTAGATTTAGGATTAAGTTTAGGTCCAGGGCTAGTGCTAGCTTTTAGTCTAGTGTTAGGGTCAGGTTTAGAACTAGGGTTTGTGTTAGGGTCAGAATAAGGGTCAATGTTAGTGTTCAGGTTTGAGATAGGATTAGAGCTAGAATGAGGGCTAGGATCAGAACTATTAGTAAGGTTAGGATTTGGGTTAGCCTAAGGAGTATGCATAGGTCTAGGGCTACCATTAGGGTTAGGGTTATTCATAGAGTAAGTGATAGCCTTAGAGCTAGGGTTAGGGCTAGAGTTCGGGTTAGGGTTAAATATAGGTTTAGGGCTCAGATTAGGGTTAGTTTTTGGGTTAGGATTTGGGCTAATGATAAGGAAATCACTAATGTAAGAACTAGAGTTACAATGAGGGTTAGTTTTAGGTTAGGGTTAGGGGTAGGTCTAGTGTTAGGGTTAGGTTTAAGATTAGGATGATATTTAGAGCTAGGGTTAGTGTTAGGATATGAGTCAGCGTCAGGATTATGGTTAGGACTCGAATTAGGAATATGTTTACATTTAGATTTCAGTTTAAGATTAGGAGGGTGTTTAGAG
The DNA here is from genome assembly GCF_047511675.1 of Marmota flaviventris. Classification (NCBI taxonomy): domain Eukaryota; kingdom Metazoa; phylum Chordata; class Mammalia; order Rodentia; family Sciuridae; genus Marmota; species Marmota flaviventris. The sequence continues at coordinate 130,226,285 of NC_092499.1, forward strand.
CTAGGGTGAGCATTAGGACATGAGTCAGGGCCAGGGTTAGATTTAAGGTTAGGGTTAGGACTCGAATTAAGGCTATTGTTAGGTCTAGGTTTAGTGTTAAGTTTTGGTTGAAGTTAAGGTTAATGATTAGGGCTATTGTTCAGTTTGTTTTACTGCTAGTGTTAGGGTTAGGGCTATTTTTATGATTAGCATTAGGGTTAGGGCTAGTTTTAGTGTTTGGCTTAGGCCTATGGTTAAGGTTAGATTTGAAGGTAGGGTTAGATATAGGGTTAGGGCTAGGACTAAGGATAGGGCAAGGGTTAGGACTAGGGTTAGGGTTATGGTAATGGATAGGCTTAGAACTAGGGATAGGGATAATGTGAGAGTTAGAGTTAGTGTTAGGGCTACGGGTAGGTTTAGGTATAAGTTAGCGGTATGGCCAGTGTTAAGGTTTGCTCTAGGTTTAGGGTCAGTTTTAGACCTAGGGTTTGTGTTAGGGTCAGAATAACAGTCAGGGTTAGAGAAAGGGTTTGGGATAGGATTAGAGGTAGAATGAGGGTTAGGGTCAGGACTATTAATAGGGTTAGAATTTTGGTTAGCCTAAGGATTAGGGATAGGTCTAGGTTTACCATTATGGTTAGGGTTTCACTTATGTTAAGGGATAGGTTTAGAGCTAGGGTTAGGGCTAGAATTAAGGTAGGGTTAAGGTTAAAGTTAGGTTTAGGGTTCAGATTAAGGCTAGTTTGTGTTAGGGTTAGGACTAGGGTTAGGGCAATCACTAATATAAGAACTAGGGTTACAATTAGGGTTAGTTTTAGGGTTAGGGTTAGAGGTAGGTGTAGTTTTAGTTTTAGGGTTAAGTTTAAGTTTAGGATGATATTTAGAGCTAGGGTTAGTTTTAGGATATGAGTCAGGGTCTGGGTTATGGTTAGGACTCAAATAAGGGCAAGGGTCACTGTTAAGTTTTGGGTTATATTTAGGATGGTGTTTGAAGCTAGGGTGAGTTTCGCATATGAGCCAGTGTCAGGTATACTTTTAAGGTTAGGGTTAGGACTCGAATTAAGGCTATGGTTAGGTCTAGGTGTAGTGTTAAGGTTTGGTTTAAGTTAGATTTAGAGTTAGGACTATTGCTTGTTTTTGTTTTACTGCTAGTGGTAGGGTTAGGGCTAGTTTTATGAATAGCATTAGGATTAGGTTTAGTGTTAGTGTGAGGCTTAGGTTTAGGCTTAGGACTAGGACTAAGGATTGGGCAAGGGCTAGGGCTAGGTTAGGGTTATGCTATACGCTAGGATTAAAACTAGTGATAGGGCTAGTGTGAGAATTATTTTAGTTTTAGGGCTAAGGTTAGGGTTAGGGTTAGGGATAGAGCTAAATTAGGGCTAGGATTAGGTCTATGGTTAGTGTTCAGCTTAAGCATAGAATTAGGGTTAGATTTAGGATTTAGTTTAGGGTAAGGGATGGTGTTATGCTAGTTTTAGAGGTAGGGTGATGTTTAGAATAAGGGCTAGGATTAGGGTTATTATTAAGTCTAGGTTTAGGGCTAGGATGAGGGCTCAGGTTTGTTTTAGGATTAGGGCTAGGATTAGGAGTATGGCTAATTTCAAGTCTAGAATTATGTTTAAAGATAGTTTTAGGGTTCGGATTATGGGTACATCTAGTGTAAAGTTTAGGTTTATGATTATGGTCAGGTTTAGGGCTAGGGGTATTATTAAGGTGAAGGTCAAGGTTAGGGTTTTAAACAGGTTAAGGCTTAAAGTTTTG